>NC_054084.1:1515000-1817500 GCF_017562075.2 Anopheles merus
AAGGCGGACGCGATGCAGAAAAACGTCGACCGGTACACGGAGCAGATCAACGAAATCACCAACAGCAAGGTGAAGGTGCTGCAGACGAAGATAAACGGTCTCGGCAAGCAGATCGACAAACTGTCCGCCAACATATCGAAGCTGACCGTGGAGATTAAAACGTCCGAGCGCAATGTGCAAAAATCGAAGGACAAAATCAACAGCATGGAGGACGAAGTGGAGGCAGCCCAGTCCGCGATCCGTAAGGGCAACGATGAGCGTACCCAGCTGGAGGAAGAAGCAAACAAGCTGCGCGAAGAGCTGGAGGAGATGAAGCTGGCCATCGAAAAAGCGCACGAAGGTTCGTCCAGCATCAAGAAGGAAATAGTGGCGCTGCAAAAGCGCGAAGCGGAGGGCAAAATGAAGCGGCTCGAATTTGAGCAGATTCTGCAAACGATCGAAACGAAGCTGCAGGAAACGAAGGACACACTGCCGCACTGGCGGGACAAGGTAAGGCTATGGTTTCGTACGGTTTTATTAATGGTTTAGGATCACGCTTTTAACAGGAGTGAGGAATTCGATTTTAAAAAGTGACACATACACACGCACACATACACACTCGAACAAGGCCCATTTTTACCACGTGGCACGTGTGGTTGACGTTATTTTGGAGTAACAGTATAAAGGATGTAAATGTTATTATTGCATGCAGTAGTTCGAATGCGTTGAAACCGATTTGTCGGTTTCCTTTTAAAACCACCCTCACATTCCGATACACCCCTTGTTAATAGGGTAATTACATCAAAGAGCGAACAGGATTAAATGCACTTATCTGTTATTGTTATCGTTTCCGCAGGAGAGTTGTTCGAAAGGGTAGGTTACCAGTTAAAATGACTAGAAACGGGACAGTACGTTAATATACGACTAGAGCGTGTGGTAAGAGCTTGCGCTAATAGGGAGCACATCCAGAGAAAGAGTACTTGTGCATGTATAGTTTGAAATAGCGAAGAAGTTGACATTCGACTGGCTCGCAAAATTGGAAATTAGCTTTGATATGCTGTTTAGACGACTAAATGCTGGATAGTGCAAAGTATAAGACAAGAGAAAGCTCCACTCTGAAGATGCTCTTATACAACTATATGCTGGCGTGTTAACGCGGTTCATTTTGGTGCAATCTCACTCCAAATATTGCAGTGCTTGGTTTGGTTTGTTGTGTTAACTCTCTTTGAATATACTATTTGGATACTTTCCCTAAAGCACACACACACTCGCTGTCCTCTCATTTTAATACTGTTGCTGTCTCTGGGTACGCTTATCGATCGGACCAACAATCTTACTCCGCAGCCTTTTACAGCTGATGTGGATGGAGTCGAATTTTGTCATCGATATCGAGCCTTGCTGAATCGATCTCGGAGACGGTGGGCAGTCCGCTTGGCCACTCCAACAGCTCCGGTTCGTTGTGCATTATCATTTCCGCTTCCGCTGGAATGCGATTATGTAAAGAATGTAAAATATAACTCAAAGGAAGGTGACATTGATTCCTTACCTTGTATTCGATGTATCTTTGTGCCGTAGGCAAGGTCGGCGTAGTATGCAACTACAAACGAAAGCGGTACGATGGGGGCCAGCGTTCCAGGGCGCTTGGTAGTGCGGAACCGTCCAATCAGTCCGACGGTCGATACGGCATAGAACGAGGCGAGCCAGTAGAACAGCTCCCGGGCCCGGGAGATTTGCATTGCCGTTTCACGTTCCTTCATCTGGAAGTGCATCTGAATCCAGCGTTCCATCTACGCGAAGAGTAGAGGTCCCGCAAATGAGTCGTGTGGCGTTTTCGAGCCTGTGTGCGTGTGTTATTTTATCGTCTTACCTTTATTTTATTCATCTCGGAAATGTATTCCTGATTCTTTTTGACCACTTCCATCCCGGTGGGATGTGAAAAGAAGCTTCCCATTTTGGTGTGTGTGTTTTGTGCGAGACACCCACTGCGAATCGATTGGTAATGTGTGTTTTCAACGCAGTAGGCGAAGCAGAGGCACGTGGCTTTGGTTTTGGATTACGCTTTGTTGTTAGGTAAACACTCAGAATTGTCCTCGTTCTTTACACTCACTCCTTTCGTTCGTTTCGTTGGTGAAGATGAAGGTAGGGTGGTAGCCCTCCGGAAACTGTCAACCGGTGAAAACATTGGCCTCATTTTCGGCGCATGCGATGTAGATGGAGGGTTCAAAAGTCAACGGCCGTGTTGGTTGTTTCTGTTTGAATATTTTAATCGCGGTCATAATATCCTAAATAATTCATGTACAAACTAAATTGCAGCTCAAGCCGCTCAAGCTGCACGAAATCCCGGAAGAACCACCGCAAGAGCCGCTGAAAGAGTACACCGAGGAAGAGCTGGACAGTTACAAGCTGCCCGACCTGCAGTACCAGATCTCCATCCTGGAGGAAAAGCTGAACGCGAACAAACCAAACCTCTCCGTGATCGATGAGTTCCTGAAGAAGCGGGAAGCGTATCTGATGCGTGTCGCCGTGCTGGAAGAAATCACCGCCAAGCGTAACGAGATGCGCCAGCTGTACGACGATGTGCGCAAGAAGCGATTCACCGAGTTTATGCGCGGCTTTCACATCATCACCAAGAAGCTGAAGGAAATGTACCAGATGATAACGCTCGGCGGTGATGCCGAGCTGGAGCTGGTCGATTCGATGGACCCGTTCAACGAGGGCATCGTGTTCAGCGTGCGGCCTCCGAAAAAGTCGTGGAAAATGATTTCCAACCTTTCCGGGGGCGAGAAAACGCTTTCCTCGCTGGCGCTCGTGTTTGCGCTGCACTACTACAAACCGTCGCCACTGTACGTGATGGATGAGATCGACGCGGCGCTAGACTTTAAAAACGTATCAATCGTTGCGCACTACATTAAGGTAAATGGGGAATGGGCGGAGCTCCTGCTGGAGGATGGGAGAGTATGGGCAGAATTATTTATCTTTTTATTTCTTCTTTACTCCAGGAACGTACCAAGAATGCACAGTTTATAATCATTTCGCTGCGTTCCAACATGTTTGAGCTGTCGGACTATCTCGTGGGCATTTATAAGGTGAAGGATTGTACCGACTCCGTCACGATCAAGAACGATCCCATGAAGACGTCGAGTTCGACGCAGCAGCAACAGCAAATGGAAAGACAGCAGTTCGGTTTCGGCAACAATGATAATCTGCCGGCTGTGGAAGAAGTAGCGGCTGAATTAGAAAATGCGAACGAAACTGAAGTGGCAGCGACTGTAGAAAATCCGACCGAAGCTGAAGCAGCAGCGAATGTAGAAAATGCGAAGGAAAATGAAGTAGCAGCGAATGTGGAAAATCAGAACGAAGATGAAGTACAACCGATGGAAGTGGAAGAGGAAAGAGATGAGGGAGTAGCAGCAGATGATCCAGAATGAGTTTTGTGAAAAGCATTAGCTATAGTACCTACATTTATCTATTTTCCATTAGATAAGTTTAACACCACTGTACACAATAAAACTGTTTTAATGTATTCGTTAAATTGTGCAGGGATGTCTCTTGTTTCCCCGGGTGGCATTAGACCGACTGCTTCGCGCTTTGTACAAAGATCAATGCACTTGCAGTGCAGTGCGCTGCAACGTGCCTATTTTAAACAAGAGTTCCGCAAATGCGTTAGCGGGGTTTCGTCTTGGCGTGTGACCTTTTGTGCGATCAAATCGCAGCCACAAAGCGAAAGTGAAGAATCAATCTGGCGTGGCACGCGGCCGTTGGCATTTTTGTTACCGTGCCGTTGCCAAACGATCGATGAGCGCTAGTTGCTTAATAGGTGAAGAGTAAGGACCGGGGCTAGGTCAAGTTCCTAATAGGCGATTGAACACAGCAGCAACGGAAGCATAAAGGGTTGATGCAACTTTTTGAAGATAATTTCACAATGTCTATGAAATTTGCGGAAAAATAAGGTAATGTGTAAGCGATCGATTGTTCTTTAAAAGCTGCCGGAAGGAAACTCAAATGTAAAAACAAAACTCGTCCGATTGGAAAATGCACGCCGGTGCAATTGCACCACGACAAAAAAGAAGGACGAAATCGATCAAGATCGGTATTATTCGAGCTCGACCGAAAACTTCTCTCACCGCTCCCCATCTCTCGTTTGCACGAGAGAGCATCTCAAGGTCAAAGAAAAGTTCGCATGTGGAGCAGGTACTGCCAGGCGCTAGTCGTTGACAGCAATGTCCGAAAATCGTGGCGGATGTTGTGTTTACAATATCTATCTTTAGCAAAGGTATTACAGTTTATAAAAATATGGAAAATTCATTAAAAATGTTAAAATAATTGCCCAACAAAAACTAAACGGAAAAATCCTTCTTTTCAGCACCTACCGAATACTCAACTGGCCGGTCGGATGGATCCCCTCTGTCAAGCCGGCCATGATTGCACAACCTGGTCGAAGTTCTCTTGCGCCTGCGTATAAAATCCACTCCACTGTAATTTTACATCATCTTTGTAGCAGCGAGCGGAAGACATCATTTATCAGCAAACAGTGAAGTGAAAACGGTGCTCGGTCTCTCGGTGCTCTATCTTCTTTGCCCAAAGTAAAAGAAAAAATGTAAGTGCGTTCAGTATCTGCAGGCCATTTGGGTTGGTTCCGGTGATGAGTTTTGGGCGGTAGAGTTCGGATACCAAACCCTCCTTCTTTCCAACGAAACGTTTACCTCCATCTCTTTTCGGTTTGCACACGCACTTTTGTGGATTTTTCCAGAACATTTCCTCCGATTGTTGGACATTTTCTTCCTAACCGGCGGCGACTGTATACGTGTGTATGTGTGTCTGTGGTGAAAGTGAAAGAGATTACTTTACTATTGCACAATAATTGCATTCAGGCACTCGTGTGCATTGTGTGAGTGTGTGTGTGTGTGGTTGTGGCGGTTAAATCGATGCATCCGGTGTAAAGCAGATTGCAATTTGTTTCCGAGCAAAAGCATCCATTTAACCTTGAGCTTATCAGGCAAAGGTCACCTTTCGGTTTTCATGATCCTTCGCCCTGAAACGGGCCAGGCGTGTGCAAACGTTTCGAGGGGAGGAAGCATATCGGAGCAACCATTGCCGTGGGTGAAAAATCACGCGATGGCTTTCTTTTTAAGGATTTTTGAATAGAAAATGGTTTTATAAGTTGCACAGACCAGCGATTATGTAAGGACGCTATTTGGTGCAATGGAAATGGTTGCATTTTACACGGAAAATGGCATTTTTCTTCTCTTCTCAACCGGCATATGTATCGAACGACCTCTAGATACAGCTAGAGGTCAATGAAGACGCGCCTAACAAAATCCCCCCTCCCCTTGGTCGAAGCATACACCCTTTTCGCCTTCTTCTTTTCCTCCTCAAACCACGTCAACATTATGGATGGGGATGAAGTGTGATGCAAAATTAAATTTATTTTCTGAAATTTCATTTTTATGATACACATTTGAGCTCAGTTGAATCATCTTAGGATATTTTACGAAACGAACAAAGCAAAGAGTTTTACATTTTTAGAATATTTTTCTTAGTTGTAAAATTAAAGCATTATAACAGTTTTAACTTCTGACTATTTTCTAAATCAGAGTAGGCCAACCATTCACCCTGTGGGCACTTATCACTTTCTAAGATAAGAGTGATTCGATTATCGACTTAGCTGGCAAAGCGGGCCAGGTGGATTGTCGCTAGGAAACAGAAAGTATCAAACAACATCTTTTTTACCTTCTTTTTGGTCCGCTTTTGGCCCGCGTGTATGTTCTGACATCCACTGATAACCTCTTGGGGTTGTAGTGTACACGTAAATAACAACATAAATTCATCCGCGTCAATAAATATAGCACCAACATCATCACAGCAACGCCAATACTCTATCCGCATCGAACGAGCATGATCCGTGGAATTATGTAAGACGGGCCTCCGTGTTTTAGCGATTAATTTAGATGACGTAGAAATCCAACGTTCTATTGGAAAGGCTTTACTTTGAAAGGGACTTCGGGGAGAGACCTTAAATTTGTTGTCGTTTTCAATTATCAAAATCAGACCTTTTATACATCTCTTCTCTCTGTGTCTTTCTCTCTCTCTCCAGTTCCAAGATGCCGTTCAAGAGTATTAAGGCCCGTCAGATCTTCGACTCCCGTGGCAACCCGACCGTCGAAGTTGACCTGGTCACCGACCTGGGACTGTTCCGTGCTGCCGTCCCGTCTGGCGCGTCCACCGGCGTCCACGAGGCGTTGGAGCTGCGCGACAACGAGAAGGCCAACTGGCACGGCAAGGGTGTCCTGAAGGCGGTTGAGAACATCAACAAGATCATTGCCCCGGCTGTGCTGAGCTCCAACCTTTGCGTTACCCAGCAGAAGGAGGTAGGTTTGGTTGTCTTGTCGCTCGCGTCGCCACGGAAGAGGACAGATGTCTATTTTTATCGGTTCACGAGAAAGACGAGAAAGAAGCCATTATGCAATGGCGTGTGCGGCTTGTACTCATTGCTTCCTTCTCTCTTCCTATTAGCTCGACGAGCTGATGCTGAAGCTTGACGGAACCGAGAACAAGTCGAAGCTCGGTGCCAACGCTATTCTGGGCGTTTCGTTGGCCATCTGCAAGGCCGGCGCTGCCAAGAAGGGAGTCCCGCTGTACAAACACATCGCTGATCTCGCTGGCAATGGCAACATCATCCTGCCGGTGCCGGCCTTCAACGTCATCAACGGTGGTAGCCACGCCGGCAACAAGCTGGCCATGCAGGAGTTCATGATCCTGCCGACCGGTGCGTCGTCCTTTACCGAGGCGATGAAGATCGGCAGCGAGGTGTACCACCACCTGAAGAACGTCATCAAGGCCAAGTTCGGTCTGGACGCGACGGCCGTCGGTGATGAGGGCGGCTTCGCGCCCAACATTCTGGAGAACAAGGAAGCGCTGAACCTGATCCAGGACGCCATCGCCAAGGCCGGCTACACCGGCAAGGTCGAGATCGGCATGGACGTGGCCGCGTCCGAGTTCCACAAGGAGGGCAAGTACGATCTGGACTTCAAGAACCCGAAGTCGGACCCGAGCGCCTGGTTGACGCCCGACGCGCTGGAGCAGATGTACCAGGGCTTCATCAAGGACTTCCCGATCGTGAGCATTGAGGATCCCTTCGACCAGGACCACTGGGACGCGTGGAGCAAGATCACTGCCAACACCACGATCCAGATCGTCGGCGATGATCTGACTGTCACCAACCCGAAGCGCATTGCCACGGCCGTCGAGAAGAAGGCCTGCAACTGTCTGCTGCTGAAGGTGAACCAGATCGGCTCGGTCACGGAGTCGATCAATGCCCATCTGCTGGCGAAGAAGAACGGCTGGGGCACCATGGTGTCGCATCGCTCCGGCGAGACCGAGGACACGTTCATTGCCGATCTGGTCGTCGGTCTGAGCACGGGCCAGATCAAGACCGGCGCACCGTGCCGATCGGAGCGTTTGGCCAAGTACAACCAAATTCTGCGCATCGAGGAGGAGCTCGGCGCTGGCGCGAAGTTCGCCGGCAAGAGCTTCCGCCATCCGCAGTAAGAAGGATGTTATTCTCTCCGCGAGTCGGTGGTTCCACGCGTTGCTGGCGGCCGTGCAGAGCGGGTTAGTTTGGTCAGTGGTGTCGTACGTTGAAGAAGGGCCAGGGAGCGACGACCTAGTCTCAGATGTGCAGATGTGCACTCAACATTAGTCGTCCTGTGAGCGAAACCTCACCCCGACCACCATCATCATCCTCTTCGCTGTTGACGCAAGCCAACTTACAGTAAGACCCACTAGCCCCGCTAGCGCCCACAACAACTCACCCCACCAACTTGAACCTCGGTATTTATCGTCATGAAGCTCTAATACGCAAGAAGCATAAATTGTAAGGCTTAAAGTTATTGAATGTTATAATTGTTAAATGAAAGTGTGACAAGTACGTTTGTCAATGCATTACTGAAAGTACATGATCATTCGATAATAAACGGAAACCATGGTAGGAATACACAGTGGACAAACGTCTATGCTTTCTGTTCGATCCGAAAACGTGTAAAGGAAGGTGCAGATGTCTTTGTAAATCGGAAAAGGAAAAGAAACGCCAACGAGAAACGAGCAACATTCAAAATGAGAGCATTTTGTCATCCACGCGACTACTCCGAAAGGGCCGACAGGAAAAGTACGCAGCCAACAAATCGTTCCGCTGTCAGGGAAAAGGTGAGCCGAAAACAAAATCACTGTTTGTACACAAACCCAAACAATCCACACCGCGGTGGCACCACAATGTAAGTAAAAATGGGTTTTTATTGCACCTTTTTCTTGCCTGAACGGACAAACAGTGATGTTGCATATTGCACTTTCTCCCTTCCCGCCGGTCTAGCGCGTTAATGCCACGAGTGTGAACAATGTTGCCGCATAGCAGCTTCTAGCGCGTTACGAAATCACACCCTCTTCCTGGATGCAGCTATTCTAGGGCGGTTGAGAAACAATCGCGATCGGTCCGTACCTTCCGTACTCCCCCACCAGAACCGTCCTTCCTGCAAGATGGCAAAGAATTGGATGACTAGAACGAAGAAAAAGTTTCTCCGTCTGCATCCGGCGTGGCGCGTGTACGTGATCCTGCTCGGCCTGCTGGTGCTGTACAACGAGGTGCTAATTTATGTGTTGCAAAAGTTCAAGTGGTCAAATATTTATTGTAAAGAAGGTTTGTGACACGATGCGGAAGGGTTCTTTCCAGTGGCACTAATTTGGTTTGTCTTTCTCCAGCTGACTGTGTAAGGATTTTGCTTGTAGCGGATCCACAGATTCTGGGCAAAACGTTCGACACACACTTCTATGCCGGGTTGGCCAACTATGACTCGGACCGCTACCTGGCCTGGTACTACGAGCAGGCGGTCGAGCATGTGCAGCCGGATGTGATCATCTTTCTTGGCGATCTGATGGACGAGGGCACGGATTCAACCGAGATGCACTTCGAGGAGTACTACACACGCTTCGGAGCGATCTTTCCCACTCATCCGACCGCGAGGTCGATCTACATACCGGGCGATAACGATATCGGCGGCGAGGGTCGGCAGCCGCTGAATCCGATTGCGAAGCGGCGGTTCCGTCAGTACTTCTCCGAGCGTCCGGCATGGGTGATTAACGACAATCTCACGATTTACAACATCAATCGGATAACGCTGGAAATGACGTTGAACGATCCGCGCATGGTGGACAGCACTGGGTCGGACGTTTCCGATCGCTACCTGCGGATATTCGTCAGCCATATGCCGGTGCTGGATGTGCCGTCCAGCTTTACCTACACGGCGATACACAACCTGAAGCCGAACGTGATCTTTTCGGCCCATCTGCACGTGTCGCAGTTCGCGCGCATACACCGCAGCCGGTTGAAAACGGTGCAGTATAAGCCGCTGAGCCAAGACAAGCGTACGGCGTACAAGGTGCATTCGTTCGATCTGAGCTACCATCAGGATACGCAGGAGCTGCTGGAAATCATCGTCCCGACGTGCTCGTACCGAATGAGTGTACCGGACATTGGGTACGGTTATGCGGCCATTGGTAAGTTTCCCCCCTCCACTGGAAGTTTATTTATTACAAGCTAACTTTACACTTATTCTCCAATTCTCTATGGCAATCCAGATGGCACCACACTGAAGTACACCGTGCTGTGGACGACACGGCGCTTCTATCAACTGATCTCGTACGTGGTGATGTTTGCTGTACCGTTTGGGCTGGGTGTGCTGTATCTTCTGGTGAAATTTGTACGCGAACACTGCACCTGTCGGACACGGTATGAACGATTGCCGAAGTAACACCCGGACCGGTAAGGTAGGCAGGTAGGTAGGCGGCTCGTGTACTTGTGCAATTATGTGGCGAGGCAGTTGGCGAATAAATTATGAACGTGAAGCAATGTTTTTTTCCACAAACAGTACAGCCGTACCGATTGTTTCACTAACGCACGATGTTAGAGCCGAAAAGAAGTGCATCGGATGTAACATGAAGTGCCCTCCCAAAACCGCACCATTCTTTATTGCTAAACAATGATCGAAAGTTGCCTTTTTAGAGCATTTTCGTTACGACTCCAGTCGCTCGTGCGCGAACTTGGTTTAAAATCAATGTCTACCGAACAGAACGGTTGGCCGAACAGGTGATTGTCACATTTGTGCCTGTTGCCACTAAGAAAGAGCTGCTGAAGTTGCTTGGGATATCTTCCCTCGTGGACAGTGATCGATCGTATGTTGTTGTGCGACAGGTACAGTGACGTTAGATTGTCCATGCCGGCAAATGCGTCCATGGTGACAATGGTCAGCTGGTTGCTGATCAAGCTTACGGTGGTAAGGTTCGTCAGCCGGTTGATACAGTTTGGCACGCTGGTGAGATCGTTCGATAAGAACGATATAAAGGTTAAGTTCGTCACCTGCTCCCATTGGCAAAAGTCGACCGTTTTCAGACGGTTGTAGGCAAAAGAAATCGTTGCCATATGCTCGCTGGAGAATCGGCCAACGAGCAGTTCGATCCTGTTGTACGAGAAATCAACATACGCGAACCATCCGATCGGTGCGAGTACCTCGAGATTCAGCACACTCAGCTGATTGTGGTTCAAAAGCAGGGCACTGAGCTGTCGCTGCTGTCCGGCGTGCGGTGTACTGGTGATTGTGTGGATTTCGTTGTAGCTCAGATCCACCGTATGCAAAAACCGACACCAATGCAGCAGGTCCAGGTTAAGATGCTGGAGGTGCGAATGCTGCAGACTGATGTGTTGTAAATTTGTCAAATTTTGAACCGTTGGCGGGATCTGCTGCAGATTGCTGATCCTAATCGACAGCTCCCGCACGGCATCGTTTGGCTGGAAGTGGATCCATCTGAGCTGCGTTATATGCACGAACAGGCAGGTGATGGCGAGATAGCTCGGAATTATGATGATCTGCACCGGTTGCGAGTCAGTGATTTCCAGCTTCCGCACCGTGTCGGGCAGGTGTACGATCGTGGCCTGATCTACCGTCAACGCTTTGACGCGCGTGAAGCGTATGAATGTTGCCCCATTTGTGATGTTCTTCAGCTTGGAGAGATCGCTCTTCAGCTCGCCAAGATAATGGATGGTGCACTCAACCCCGTCGTATTTGCTACAGTACCACTGGAACCCAACTGCCCAGCCGGAGATGAAGGAAAGGAGCCCAACGAAGAACGGCGCCTGAAACTGGATGCGACCGATAAGCATTGTTTGCTTTTGCAGTTGCACTAGCAGCACTGAGTGAAATACACTTGCAGCAAAAATGCTTCATTCAAATGCGATCCATTTCCGTGAAATAAGAAGGGAAGCATCAAGCGAAATAATAGCTTAATGATGACGAGATTCTAAATAGCTTTCCGCTCTGCGGCTTTGCTGCATTTCGGCTTCGGTTAGTGCAATATTTACTTTCCTTGAGGAAGCGCGTGGGACAAGCGTTTGCGTTTATTTGTTAACATATCTCACTTTACAATTACAAGCTGCCTATGAAATGTGCTGTTGTTATTCATCCAGCCGGTACGGTACGATACGTTTGATTTGAATTCAATGTCCAACGGACAAAACGCTACACCGGAGGAGAGGTCACACTCTGCCTGATTGTTGCTCAAAATAAGCTTCGACAACCGTACGGGATAGTTTTCCTCTCGAAAAGTGATGAGCGAGATTCGGTTTGCCGAAAAATCCAAAGTCGTAAGATTTTCCAGCTCACCGAAGCGTTCCATGTCGACCTGGGTGAACTTGTTCCTGCCGAACCCAACGTAGCTGAGGTTCGGCAGGTGGTGTATGCAGTTGGGAACGCGGGTCAGCTCGTTCGCCTCGAACGATATCTTTGCAAGGGTCGGCATTGCATCCCACTGACAAAAGTCGATCACTTTGAGTCGGTTGTGGGAAACGATCAGAGTTTGGAGATGGTCGCTCGAGAACCGCCCTACCAGCAGCTCAATTTTATTGTGCGATAGGTCCACTTGCTCAAACAATCCAATCAGCGGCAGAAGCTCGAGATTTAATATTCTGAGCTGATTGTTGCGAAGATTGAGTGTGACGAGGTTGTGCTGCTGCAGACATTGGAGAGTGCTAGCGAGGGTGTGTATTTTGTTGTACATCAGGTCCAGCGTGTCCAGCTTGCGCAACCATTGCAGCAGGTCCAGGTTAAGGTAACGGATGTAGGACTTTTGCAGCTTGATGTACTTTACATTGTTGAGGTTCCGTAGCGATGGTGGTACCAGGTGCAGATTGCTGGAAACGATCGACACCAGCAAGACGGCCTCGTTGGGCTGGAAGTGGATCCAGTTGAGCTGTGTCCGCGCAATGGTCAGACGCTGGATGGCGTTCGCACTGGGCAGGATGAAGTGTATCAGTGCTCTTGAGTCAACAATTTCCAGCTGTTCGACAGTTTCTACGAGGTGTTTGGCGATCGAGTGATCGAAGGTGAGCGTGTCCAAATGTTTGAACCGCATCGACGCTATCTCATTCGGTAGCTTCGTTCGTAGTGCGGACAGATTAGAAATGGAAGGATCAAGACGCACCACGGTGCACTTGGTTTCCCGGTTTCCTTCGCAGCTCCACTCAAAACCATCCACCGAGGTCAGCACACCGAACAGGAAAGACCAACGGAGAATGAAAGAGTCAGTACGCATGATGGCGATTCACTTACAGTACTGACGGCACAAATTGAAAAATAAAACGATGAATCCGTCGGCGCCGCGAATGTCGATGCTGTAAATGGCTTAACATTATTTCGTAAACGAAACCAAACGAGCCACATTGTTGTAAAGCTACGCGATGGTCAATGATAATGGGATAAAGTGCGTGCGACTCATTTAGCACCCTCAGGCATATTGTTATTGTACGCACGTGCATGCGTGCATTAGTTTGGACAGTAACTTTGAAAGTTGTTCCCAAACCGCCCCTTCAATATAGTTTGCAGAAATAAAAAAGCTTCAGCTAGTTTCCCCTAGATGACGCCACAGAAGCTTTATTCAATAGCCAATACATTTTTAAGTCACGATCGTTAGCTGCCGCCGTAAAGAGTTGTTATTTCTTTTCCAGTCACTATTCTTGTCTCTTGCTTTAAATTCAATTTCCACCGGACAGAACGGCATGTCATTATCGTGGCTACATTCGACCTTATTTTTGCTCAAAATAAGCCTTGACAATCGTTTGGGGTGTCGATCTTCGTGGAAGGCTATGCGTGAAATCTCATTCGACGATAGATCCAAAGTAGTGAGATTGTCCATCGCGCCAAACACGTCCATGCTTACACTCTTGAGCTTATTGCTTTGGAAGCCTATGTAGGTAAGGTTCGCAAGACGATCCAAGCAGTTGGGCAAGTGGGAAAGCTCATTCGATCCAAAATATATGAAAGTAAACCGTGGCACAGGTTCCCACTGACAAAAGTCCAGCACTTTGAGACGATTGTTAGATAGCTTAATACTTCTCATGTCATCGCCAGAAAATCTTCCAACGAGCAGGTTAATTTTGTTGTGCGAAATATCCACATACACAAACCATCCGATGGGAGCAAGAACCTCGAGGTTAACGGTTTGGAGTTGATTGTTGCTCAGATCCAGCAAGAAGAGGCGACGCCGTTGGCCATCGCTAAGCGTACTGGTGATCGTGTGGATTTTGTTATGCATCAAGTCCAGCGTATCCAATGACCGACAATCAATCAACAACTCCAAATCAAGATGCTGAATGTAAGAATACTGCAGTCGGATTACTTCAACGTTTTTCAAATTCTTCAGCGACGGTGGTATCTGTTGCAGGTGGCTGGAAGCTATCCAAACCCCTTCGATCACGTCATTAGGCTGGAAGTGAATCCAGGCTAGGCGCGTTTGCACTACAGTGAGTTGTTTGATCGTAACGTTCCCTGGCACAATGATTTTTCTCAACACTGTGGAGTTGATAATTTGCAAGTATGCGATTGTGTCTTCAATGTGATTAAATATCGAATGACCGATCGATGTCCCTTTGAAGTTGCGAAAGTGCATAAATTTTAGCCGCGTTGGTAATTGCGATCGTAGTGAGCCTGGACTTAGCTTTCTGGGATCGAAATGATCGATAATACACTGCTCACTTACTTCACAGGACCATTGCAGACTCAATACGCAGGAAGTTAAAACTGGGATTGAAAGCACGTAAACGAAAAGTAGCAACTTTCCTCGAGCACTAGATGATCCGATCAAAGATTTGTCCCGTTGAACAATACACCGATCGAAAGTCATGTTCGCAACGATAATAATACTGAGTTTTACCGATCTCCCAAGCCGATCTCAATATTCGCGCGTATTGTAAGGCAGCAAACGAATAAAGTTGCACGTTGGCAATGCTGGTATTGCTAATTAGGGTGGCAAAAACTGTGCATATAAGTACTGCAATTGTGCTTGCAAATCATACTAGGGACAATCAAAGCACGTGGAGAATAGTTCTGTTTGAACTCCATTAAAATGACATTAGGCAACAAATACTATATAAGTTGCAAAAGCTATTAACTCTCCGGCTAGTTGTAGATTCTGATTGACGAAGAAAATACGTTCGCAATATCGTTCAGCACCAAAACATGCTGAGTTTGACGGATTTATCACAATTTCGGCGATCAACGATCGAGTGACCAAAACCACTGCCAACTCCAGACTCTCATTTTGAATGATTGAAATATATTTGTTAGCCTCAAGTGACAATCGTTAGCTGCCGCCGTAAAGAGTTGTTATTTCGTTCCCAGTCACTATTCCTGTCCCTTGATTTAAATTAAATTTCCAGCGGCCAGAACGGCATGTCATTATCGTGGCTACATTCCACCTTATTTTTGCTCAAAATAAGCCTTGACAATCGTTTGGGGTGTCGATCTTCGTGGAAGGCTATGCGTGAAATCTCATTCGACGATAGATCCAAAGTAGTGAGATTGTCCATCGCGCCAAACACGTCCATGCTTACACTCTTGAGCTTATTGCTTTGGAAGCCTATGTAGGTAAGGTTCGCAAGACGATCCAAACAGTTGGGGAAGTGGGAAAGCTCATTCGATGCGAAGCATATAGCAGTTATCCGAAGCTTAGGATCCCACTGACAAAAGTCCAGCACTTTGAGACGGTTGTTGGACAGCTTGAGGTTTGTTATGTGATCACTAGTAAATCGTCCAACGAGCAGGTTAATTTTGTTGTGCGAAAAGTCCACATTTACGAACCATCCGATGGGAGCCAGAACCTCGAGGTTAACGGTTTGGAGTTGATTGTTGCTCAGCTCTAGAAATGAGAGACTTCGTCGATGAGCATTACTTATGCTACTGGTGATCGTGTGGATTTTGTTATGCGTCAAGTCCAGCGTATCTAGCCAACTACACCAAAGCAACAGCTCCAAATCTAGGTGCTGAATGAAGGAATGTTGGATTCGAAGTTCTTCAAGGTTTTTCAAATTCTTCAGCGACGGTGGTATCTGTTGCAGATGGCTGGAAGCTATCCCCACTCCTTTGATCGCGTCATTAGGCTGGAAGTGAATCCATGCTAGATGCGTATTAATCACATTGAGTTCATGGAACGTAGCGCTGCTTGGGAGAATAATTTCCTCCAATGCCGTCGAGTTGATAATCTCGACGTAGGTAGTAGTGTCTTCAATGTGATCAAATATCGAATGATCAAAGGTCCTCAATTGAAAAAAGTGAAACTGCAAAACTTTTACCTGTGCTGGTAATTGAGCCCTTATTGTGCCAAAGCCTATCTGTCTGGGATTGAAATGTTCGATGATGCACTGAGAAAGTAGTTCACAGGACCACCGAAGGCTCAACACGCAGCATGCTAAAAAGGGAATCGATAGTATGTAAACGAAGGATGGTAATCCCATCTTTTCAGGAGCACTGGAATGATCCGATCACAGATTTGTCTCGTTGAACACAAAAACCATTCGAAAGACACACGTTTGCAACAATGATATTAATGATCTTACCGAAATCATTCTACACCGCTAACGATATGATCGAGGTTCAAAACGACCCATGGAATTACAAGTGTAACGCTATTTAGTAGATCTAGAATATCAAAACAGACACACACACACACAAAACTCGTGCTGAATTGCATTTATTACCCTTTTATTTGAACATGAAACAAATATACCGCATTTATAATGACATTAAGTTACAAAGAATATATCTTCGCGAAAAATATAATAATAATTCACTGTTTTGTTAGTTGATGATTCTAACTGCTGGAGGAAATACGTTTGCAAGACTCTCTCGCTTCAATGGATTATTAGTTAGAAAGACATCTCGCAAGCTCGAAGCTAGGCGATTGACACCGCTAGCTGGGACTACCGTCTGAATTGCATTGCTGGTAAAATGTAGCGATCGCAGCTCAGTTAGCATCACAAACGAATCGATCGTAATGCGGGTGAGCTTGTTGTGGTTGAAGTTAAGAAACTTTACCCTTCGCATACGGCCCAAGCATTGCGGAATGTTTGGCAAGCTGTTCACGGCCAAGGAAAACGAATTTATCAATGGCATCGTGTTCCATTCGCACAGATTGATCGTAAACAGATTGTTGTTGGATAGTATGACCGTTGTAATCTTTGGATTGGTAAGACGACCAACAACGACCTCTATTTGGTTGTACTCCAGATCGATGATTTCGAGTGCACGCATGGCTGCAAACACAGTCATATTTACATGTTTAAGCTTATTGCTGCTTAAAGACACTCTTTCCAACGATGCATAGCACTGGGACGTGGGACTAGAAGCTTGGAAGATTAGGCTAGCGATGAGGTTGTTCTTTAGATTAAGACTAGTAAGCTTGGATAGGCTACAGAACGATTCGAAGGCGATCTGTTCGATGGGCGATTGACTTAGCTTGAGGACGGACAGCTTGGGTAGGTTTTTCAGCGTTAGTGGAATAGTGGCTAAGCTGCTTCTCAAGATGTACAGCTTCGAGAGTGTTCCGTTCGGTAGGAAAAGTAAGCGACTGAGTGTCGGCTCTGCAATGATAAGCTCCCTAATGGACGTTGCATTAGGCACAATTAAAGTTCGCACGGAGCTGGACTCATGCAATGCTACCGTTGATATGGATGATGGAATGTTTCCGAACAACGATCTGCCTACAATGGGTGGACTGATGAGGTTTTTAAATGCGATACTTTGCGCATCATTTGGAACGTGGCTAAACACGAACGTCCCTTCCAGGCTGGGTCGGTAGTTGGACACGGTGCAGGCGTAGTTACCGCTTTTCTGCTGACAAATAAATTGAAACGCTGAACTGCTGGGCACAGCAAGGATAATGACAACGAACAGGCTGGAAGTTGATAGACACTGTGTATACTAAGTTGGCTAAAAGAAGAGTCGTTCGCATTCGGACCTTCGGTGAGCGTGACTCGATGCGTCTCTCTTCATAATACTGTCCCGTTAACGACTGAAACGAACAGACTGTATATTGGTGCTGTGTACGTGCCACTGACAATAATAGGCCATCAGAAATGAATTTGCCGATCTTTAAACGTGGTCAGAACGTTGAAAAATAAGGGGAAAAAACTGTCTATTGAATTCAAACAATTGATCATTAGCAGCACTAATATATTTGGTTTATATATTTGATAGTGATTTGGATGTTCAATGCCGTACACTACATCAGACACAGCTGTGGAAGTAGGTCCTAGCCAAGCTCTAGCTCGAGTATTGCGGTAGGACATTAAACATTTCCGGAAATGTTCAGTGGAACATTGATGAAGTAGTATTTAAATGACGTTAAGCGTACAATTTCTTGAATGCTTTAAGTGTGTATTTGAATTTGTTGTAGCATCTTTTTCGATACATTCAAATAATTCACGCGGCTGTGTCGCATATCTATGTGTAACAGTTTCGGTGGGACCGAATCTTCGCGCAGTATGAACGATACTATCGGATTCCAAGCGAGCCGAAGGTACTGTAACACTTTGAGCTGAGCGAATGCTGCCAAGGACACGCTGGACAGAAGATTATTCTCCAGATTGATGGAGTAAAGGTTGGGAAATTTGTGCAGGCAGTCCGGAACACCGATAAGTTTGTTCTTTTCGATGAAAAGGCTAGTCATGTTGGGCATCAGCACCCACTCGCACAGGTCGATCTGAGGCAGTAGGTTGTTGCTCATTATTAGTTGACTAATTTCCGTGTTTTGGAAGCGTCCCACAAACGACACCAACATGTTATGCGACAGATCAATGATTTCCAATCGGCGAAATGGTGCAAATACGCTGGGAATGATCCGCATGAGTCGATTGTTTGCCAGGAGTAACTCCACCAACGATGAGGTACACCCGCTGATGAACTGCGATGCCGTGACGGAATAGATCTTGTTGTACTTCAGATCAATTGTTTGAAGATGAGTAAGATTGCAAAATAAGCTCACATCGATATTCTGCACCGGTGTGTAGTTAATTTTAACGTAAGCCAAACTCCTCAGATTCAATAGAGAGGATGGTACGTGATGTAGGGGAGCTTGTTCGATAGTCAGTTGGGAAAGGTTAAAATTTGGCTCGAAACTGATCGCTCCCAGCTTCGTTTGGAGGATAACCAGCGACAAGAAGCTAGCGTTCGCTGGCACCTTAACGTTGATAACGTAGGTTGAATCGTTCACCAGCACATGTGTAACGGTCGTTGGCAACGCACTCAGGAGTTTGTGATCAATGGTTTTCACTCTCAGTCGAGAGAAGACGAGCATGTAAGCGTTCGGTGGGATATGCTGCAGCACAAATGTTCCCTCGTAGTCTGGATACAGATTGGTCAAGCTACAAGTAAGTGCGGCACTGCCAGAGCAGACAAACTGAAACGCCGCCACGATGGGAGCAGCCGTTGCGAAGCTGAAAAGAAAACCACACAGGCAGAGACATTCAGTAAACGAATGCGTTCCAAGTGATGGCAGAATGCTGCATGTATAACACCTGAGATAGTACAACAAAGTGGCGTTCATTGAAAGCGGTCCTTTGTGTGGTGTGATTAGATCGGTGGAATTCGATGTACTGATCGGTTGTGGGACCACAATAGAACCAAAACAACACATCGCTCAGTGCCGCCTTCCGTGACGTTGTGCGTCTACGCACTTTAATAGATAGATGATTAAATTACAGTTAACAGGATGTAATAAGCATGTGAATTAGCTTGCCCGAAACATGCTTCAAACATGCGTTTCAACCGAAATTGTTCCATTCCCTGTTGTTGTGTTTTGGATATCAGCTAACCTAGATTGCGTAGATACATCTGGTACAATCAGCGCCATTTATTAGCTCCTTCGAGTGACAGCGCCCTCCTAACCAGACGCAAAACGTCTTGCTAATTCTAGCAGATCCCCAGAAGTAGCCAGAAATAGAGAAATTGCATACAGCTGGAAAAGCTGAACAAACAACCAGGCACACCAACACCAGTGCTAAACAATAAATCTTTCTCACGCATCACATAGCAATAGCTTCTAGAACGAAGCGAAATCGTCATGAGCGACCCAAACAGACGATATCCGTAAGAAAAAGATATTTGTTCAATGCTTGTTTCCTCTAGTGAAGGCTTGTTATTGACAAAAAAGTTTCGGCAATCGCGAATTTTCTGCAACAAGAAGCATATCAATATGGTTGACTGTTCCCACACGCCTATGGATGGTGGATGGTCCGTTTTTTGGACACCTTTTGCGTTCTGAAGTATAAAAAGGCTTGCAGATATTGACAAGCCTTATCATACTTCATCTGTAACTCGTTGAGTAGTACTTCGTTGAGGATCGTTGCTCTACAGCTTGTGGTGAAAATGAAGGCCGTGTACGTTGTTGCCCTTGGTGTCTGTCTTGTGGCGGTGGTAAGTGGCTGGCATTGATGGCAGTGGAAAATGGTTCCAAATAAACTAATTACCGAAACGGTCCTAAATTTAGGCTACGCAGGCAGCTCCTCAGCTCCCACTTCAGTTCCCCGCACTGTACTCACTGCTGACACAGGCGACAGATGTCCTCGGGAGATTGGTAGCGCAAATCACCACACTGGTCAACAATGTTCTCCTCGTGGGAGGCACCACCGTACAATCGGTGCTTAGGACCGCCGTAACTCTGGTGTACAACTTGGCCAACACCGCATTAACACTCATCACCGTTCCCTCTAGTGTGCTACCAGCGGTCAATAGCTTGCTTAACAGCGCTCTAACTCAGATCCAAGGCATCGTGGGCAATGCCGGCACGACTCTTACCACTCTGGTACCAGCGCTCGGAGGTGTGCAGACCGTTCTGCTCACGCTTGCCAACAATCTGGCTGCCCTCAATCAGAGTAGTTTGTCTACGCTCCAGACCGCGCTGACACAGCTGGCCAACTCGCTCGGCACTGTCGCCGGTCAAATTTCGGGCTAAAGGTAAGTGTCTGTCTACTATAGCTTACATGAGCGAGGTGTGTATGATCCTGGAACCGAGTTCCTAATAAAGATGTGCAAATGTATGCAGTTTTGCGTTTGATTTGGGGGAGCTGTGCAACTGGTTGCCTACTGTTAGGCGGAAAGTGTTGAGGGGATGCTAGTGGGTGAGTTGAAACGTTTCTGACTTTGTTGTTACGGAAGAATACTGAAGCAAAAAGCCTGTTCTATAGAATGTACTCAATTGCTAAATTGCTGTTTGATTAGTAGAATGCGACGATGTGACTTATCAAGAGCATAATTTACGTGCTATAATTAAACAGATCTCCAAAAGATCATGAGATCACTGCCGCTTCAACTGATCGTGCATCAAAGCTGTACCACAACACGAACGCGCGGGCACGATCTCTCCGACACACGATCACGCTCCACCACCCGATCGGGCGACCGAGGTTCGTCGCCTAGCGCACCAACATCAGTTGCAGTCTTTCCGTCGTTCCGTTCGGTTGTTCGGTGGGGCACGTCCGTCATCACGAGTGTGCTTGGGTACGGTGAAGGTGTGTGGAGTGACGAAAACGAAAGAAAAAAAAAACGAAACTCACTCACAGTCGAATCATACACAAACGTACACGAAACGAATACGAATTCAGCAAAGAAACAAACCAGCTCGATCGCTCGATCGGTTAAACGTGCTTATGCCGGGTGCGTGATGTTGGGTGAATTTTAAGTCCCTTTGGTGCATTTGGTGTGTGGATCGTGCCAACAATTCACGAGTCTGTGTGTGTGTTCAGTGCAGTGTAAGCGAACGGCTGGGGGTGGTGGGAGTTTTGTTTTTCTGCAAGGCTCCAGTCTGATTCATCGTATGCAGCGCCGTTGCAATAAATTCCACTGCCGTTCAATACATTCTCTGTGCATTGGTGGTGTTGGTGTGTTGTTAAGATTGGGCACCGAAAGCAGTTTTATTTCAACAGAAGTGGAAGCTTCGCGTCAAACTGTGCGGTTGTAGGAATAAACAAACACATCTTAAGCAGCAGCATCTTCACCGCCGAACGAGTAACGGCTACGAATGAGCGGGTGATAAGAAATTAAAATTCCACCCCAAGGTGCGTGAGAAGGTGAGTGAGTCTACGGGGAAGGTGTTTATCAGAAGGTGACCATCTCGAGGTGATCAATCGTCTATATGCTGCTCCAGAAGCTGAAAAGCTTCTCCTGAATATGCGATCCGTCCCCTCCCCAAAAGAAAAAGGTTGTCAAAGAAAGGTCCCGCTCCCTTTTCAACCGGAGCTAATCCGGATTGCTGCAGTCAGATTTCGTCTATTTCGTCCCGGTCCCTACGATCGCTTGATTGGGCTGGCCGTAACACCAACTCGCGATACGCGGTATGAATATGAAATGAAGCGTAAAGGTGTCACACCAGTTGGGCACCTTTACCACCAGCGTCACCCAGCAGAGGGCTGTGGCATTGGGGGTTTGTGCCTTCTCACCTCTCTATCCTCTATCCCGGGTGCTGTAGTGCTGGGTGTGGTGTGTGATTGCTGTAGGGAAGCGGTATCTCAGTGTTCTAGAGTGTTTGTGCGTTCTCTCCTTTTTTTCGATTTGCCTGCGAGCTGACAGAACGGGAAATGGCGTAGTTTGACGCAAACTACAAATCCAAACCGAACGATGGTCGATGTGTCAGTCAAGGCGGAACGGCGTACAGTGAGATGTGCTAATTCGAATGACATCATCACTGAGCATCAAATCGCGCCGATGCTTCAGCCGATCTAGTCGAACGTCTTCGCGATCGCGTCACTTTAGCGATATGAAACGCATGCGTATGAGGCTCTGCGGCGGTTTTAGTAACGATGTAGCTACACTAAGCTCATCAATTATTCATCAACACACACACACACATAAAGACACGCATTTGCCGTTAAGAAATGTAGACGTGTAGTGTACGGCGGGGAGATGGATAAAACATCTTTTACCGAATATGAAACGGTTTTCATTTTCCCGCCGTATTGCTGCATGCGGGCTCAGACATACCTGGGGGCCCTGATCCAAAGACTTGTATATGCACAAAGCTTCTTCTTCTTCTTCAGCTGCTCCGTTTTGTGCTTCCATGCATGGATCAATTTCGCTGCTGGCTGCTGAAGAATGTTTACCACCTTTAATCACAGCCACAACAGTCCCTTCCATTCCACGATCCTCCTCCGAAACGTTGACTGTGTAATCGTGTCCGTTCTGCATGAGAACACAATTCCAGCCCGCCAGTACAGTACTCCGGCGTGGCGTCATTTCAGCATCAAGCAGAGGCCCCGTTAGGGGAGTTCGCACAAAGGTGACCACCGGGGAGGAAAAATGCACAGCAGGAAGAGGGAATACAGATCGCACCGCGCACAGCTTAACGCCAACTCTGCCAATTGGGACTCTGCTAGGAATGGCTTGCGATCGCGTTTGCCCGCTGCTTGAGTGATGCGAGTGTTGTTGATCTCAACATGGCTACGGTTTGCGCGTTTGTGCACACTCATTAGAAGTCATTGGACGCGATTGTTACGATTGTTCGCGAAATGAAGCACACGGTAGTAACCGTACCGCTAGAAGAACAATACACAACCTCAAGGAGTGTGGTTTGGGAGAACCTTGAACATGTCAGTCCAAGTCACAGTAATGGGACGTTAGAACTCTTGCCGTTTTGATGAATGTCATCCAAAGTGGTCAAAATTCAAATATTTCTACCAGAACGCCCACAGACAACGCGATCTTTCATCGAGTAGCCCCCACTTGCGGAAACGTATCACATTTACCGGTTCCGCGCCATCCGCATCCTTGACATTTGGCCAGCGCGAGTGCTATCTACACCTCACAACACAATGAACCGAAACGGCAAAAATGGTGTGAGCGGCAATGGGCCGGAATAGTCAACGGTTGTCGTTTTGCGGTTCCGGTGCAGCTGTACAAGCCCTGACGGGCGACGGCTGATGGACGACCACGCGCTCAATGTCATCGGATCTGAGCTTTTCACACTATGGTTGGCGTATTTATAGATTCTTGGTACTGTCTCGGGAGGAAGTCACAAGCAATGGTTGAGGAGCTGGGGTAGATTTACGATTCACTCCATGAGTGTCAATACTCTCCACTCTCCAATCAACCGGGACCGTTTGTGTCCCAACAAGCAACAAAGCATAGGCTCTCCCCATGTCTGGTGGAATTTGTGGAATGTTCAAACGACTTACGCAATGAGCGCAAAATGTCAGCCAAGTGCCTAAGAACCTGAGCGACTTGAAACACCACTCCGTGTCGGTATTTCAGTTGTTCGGCCGTTCAATGTCAAGCCAGATTAGCATAAAGCGGTTCGGGCGTGGAACGGCGTTTGTAAAACGAATCGTTCGACACACCGTGACCACCAAAAGCATTTTGGACCCGACATGATTTCGGCTTGTTTTGAAGGGTGTCGTTCAAACCACCCACCACCCATCCGTTCAGCAAAAGTACGCACGTGTCTTTTCGGGACAAATCGCCCGTCCCCAGCGCCTTGCGTATTGGGCTTGCGATTGCCCGGGGCTACGTTTTTATGAGGTAACAGTGTACACGAAGCGCGCACGGCATCGAAACAGATTACACTTACTCACACACATCGACGAGGCACAGCAACGACTTGGCTACTGTTTGAGCAAACAAACACCCTCTAAGCAGGCGATGGCTGTGGAATGGAACATTGAACGCGCACCACGAGATATCACCCTGGCCGTGCGCTGTAAAGAGCAGACGGACAGCTTCCACCCGCTCGAGCCCGCTGTAAAGGTAGCCGAGCAAATAGCACACTCCAGCCGACTGAGCTCTGAAGGAGGCTCGTGAAGCTTATTTGCGGAACATTTGCGCATGACTCATCGCGGCGGGCGAACGGCGCATTGCGTTGCGTTTGAAGCGCGGCTGAGAAGAGGAAAACTATCATCCTGTGCGATCTTGTTGCGAGCATGAGAGAGTGGGTGAGCAGTGAGAAGCAAACTCGTGCGGGTTATTAAACACCCGCTGTTTTAGTGTTTGTTTGTCTTATTTGGTAGTGTCTTTGGTGGGTAAGGAAGACCTACAGTGACCAACGATCAAAGTTGTCACATGGAGTTTTGCAGGAGTTCGTATGATGAAATGTAATTAAACATTACGTTGAATGTGATCGATCCGTGTGCATATGATGGCAACCGCTTTGATGGCAGTTTTATATCGGTTTATTTCTTTTCGCCAAACACCCAAACGCCCAATCAGACGGTATCCGCACGATGATTACATGATGTATAAGGCGCTCCAGCCGTGCGCACCATTACGATCGCGCCAAGGAATGCAATCGCAGCTGATCGATCGATCGGGCGCTCGATCGATTAAAATTCATTCAGCTTGGCTGCCATTTACAGGCAAGCTCCCCTCCGCAACCCGCCCAATCGGATCCGATCGGGCACATTTTTTGTAAGGCGCAACGCGTGGACAACCATGTGGACAGCCTCGTTTCACGCCCGAAAAGCAAAGAAAAAACTGGACCAGCCAGCCAGTTTCACACACAAAAAAGAAGAAGAAAAAAACTAGATCAACGCATTCGAGTTCACGTGGTGGCGGTGTTGGTTGCCTTCCGGCTCCATTACACCTTTGCTACAATACCAATTTTTCCAAAAAATATTCAGATCAAGTTGAATCGATCGTGCCGCGCCTTTGCCAAACAGCACAATTAATCGGGTAATTCCGGTGTGTGTGTTTGTGCCCACGAGTGTTGTTTGGTGTGTGCAAATGCTTGTTTTGGTCGTTACGGAAAAGCAGCACTTTCCATCCGATCCGAACTGCAGCAACAACAACGGTTGCGATGCAAACGAGTGATCGTTCGCGTGCTCGTTTCGATGTTTTTTTTATTGTAACACAATAGTGAAGCAATTGCAGTTTGGCACGCTGGCCCACACCTTTGGGGGCACGTGTGTGTGTGTGCATTTTTTGTTTCTACCCTTCTGCTGCTGTGTATAAAATCCCGTTCGGCGGTGGATTACATTCGGAACCGGATTGCTGAGCGTGTCCCGAGCGCCAAACCGGCAACCGGTGTGACCGATTCAGTCCCCCCGGGAGAAAGGGAAAGTAACGGACCCCGTTGGAACGTATTCGTCGTCGGACCCACACCCACCCACACGGACCCAATCTTACCGGAACTTGCACGGCTGGATGCAATTCGATACGATTTCGGTATGGCACCAAAAATAATTGGCCAAAATTAGAGAAACGGATTGAAACGGATGCACGGATCGGCGTGCAAAGAGGGGTTTTGAAAAGTGTCCGCGGAAAGGCGCGGATGTGACAGTTTTATCGGCCAGTTCAATCTGCAGGCTACGCTGCAACCGGCCGGACAACTCAATCAATGGGCGATTGTGTTTCAGTTGTATTGTTGGAAAAAGGGGGTATAATTTTGCCGTTATGTTTTAAGCCATAGGTATGTTTTATTTAAACGATACATCTAGTATAACCATATTTGGTGGGGCATTTATTTTTATTAAAACACCAAGCAAATAGTCACACTAAGTAATCATCCCCCTAGACTAAAAAATCCCCAAAATATCATCAAAATCTTCCAGTTCTATTATCTTCCGACTCTACCCAAGCAGCAAAAATAATAACAATTGATAGTTGTTTATTTTCCTTTCTCGTACGAGTGTTTTTGTTTGCTCAATACTTGCACTTCCAGCTGTGTGTTGGGCGCCTTGGGTCGGTTGTTTCGCCAGCTTCAACCAGCAACAGTACCGTTGCCTGCTCCAAGACCTCCAAAACAAGCATCGAAAGCGCGAAAAGATGACCCATAATTTTCAACCAAAAATTCCCCAATGTTGAAGCCAGCCCACTCCACACCAGCATTCACTCGGCTAGACAGCCTCCAAACCCACCCCACGGCACACTCGCACGTGTACGGTCGGTCAGCTGATAGTGTGCGAAATTTCGGTGTCAAGCAGCATAATCATTCGATCGCGGTTGATCGTCGGTTACAGTTACTTCACGCGCACCGCCCGGGAAGCCGTACGCGCACGTACGCTGTGGAAATCGAAGGAAATGGCACGAGACTGGCGGAGATGGTGGGCCTTTTTTGGGTTGGTACGACACCCCATGAGTGAGCGTTTTTTTTTTGTGTGTGCCTTGCCTTTGAGCGGTAATGGGGTTTGTGGAGTTGTGTGAAGCAGTTTGGGATTTGTTAGCCCCACCGTCAATATGCAATCGGCAATCCAATCGTTCCGAAGAGGGGTTTGGAGGGCTTTCGGTACCGGGACTGTGCCGTTCGCAACGGACATCCCACTGCTTGTGTGTGTATGTGTTTCTATGTTGTCGTGTGCTTCCGTTTCGTTGGCGCGTTTACAAGTGTTGAATGCTAATTGAACGGGGCAACGCGCTATGGAGATGGCCCGCTGAGCATTGTTTTTAGGGTGCCAAACAACAGTTACATACGAGACGTTGAGTGGTTGAGATTGGGGAGGAATGTTTGCTTTGGTTCGCCCAATACGATCACTTTGGGCCAGTGAAATGTAATGACTGATTTCAATTGATTGAATCGTTGTTTAATTAAATGTGTCATTAAAAGGCAACTGCAGTAGCAATTGATGATCGACGTCTGACATCATTCAGCATTGCGAATACGTTATTTCAAACAGAAAAAATTAAAAAAAAACCTTTGTTTGGTTGCGTCATACGATTAAAGAACAAAAGACTCTAAGCGACGAACCGTTGTATCGAAGCTGCTACGGCAGAAGGAAAACGATCAAATGAATACCAAATCACACAGCAGGCTGGTTTTCTTTCCCTGACCAACGCAGGAGCAGGGTTCGTTCCACTGACCCATTATTGAATGATTGGGAAACAAGATCGAAAATTACCTTTAATACCAATCCCATCTTCCTTTCGGGTGTGTTTTTTATTTCCAATTTTGATTCTCCCTGCCTTTAGAAGGAGAGAGCGTGCTAGATTTCGATTGCTGATTAATGTGTACGACACCGCGTGAGTTCTAAGCCCTGCTGCTTGCCTCCTTCCTCCATCAGTCGAAGTAAGAAGCAATTTGTTGTGCCATCGCGTTGCATTGATGCGCCGTTTCCGGTGTGCCGCATCGTCTGTCCGGTTTCCGATTGCGCCCCATAGCTTATGATTAACTGTGTGTACGTGATTTTCCCTTTTGTTTGGTGCGTGCGTGTGTGTGTGTGTGTGTTTGGCTATTTTCCTCTTCCGCGCATTTCGCCGTCTCTCCTCGATCTAGAACCGGGAATGGAACGTTAATTATGATTTCACGCATTTTACGGGAAATCTGATTAGCTCCTAGTGTGCGCGCTTAGCGATTTCGCTTTTGTTTCCGACGATTTTCGGCATTATTATGCTCGGTTTCTCTGCACACAGCGCGCGCTCAGTCAATGTCCCATTATGCTATGGTTTTTCTCCATTGCTCCCTTGCCCCGTTCGCGTCATTAGTACGCATCTTCTCGTACTGCGCACTGGGTATGGTGGGCACGATCGAAAGTTTCTTGAACTTTCCTTCCCTTCGAATAAGGCGCTTACGTATGGGGGAGGGGGGGGGGGGGTGAGGAAAATTTCCCCTTTAAAAGCCGCATGTTTTCATGCGGCTTAGATAATTTCCTCGACGTGCGATCGGCGATAGGCTGAAATATGGGTAAGGTGACAAAAACAACAGAGCGCATGCTGCTCACAAAACAACACAAAAAATAGCATGCATCTTGCAGGCGAAGTGAAACAGTTTTGAACGACACACACACACGCGCGGAGCAACACGAAGAAATCGTTCGATCTTGCGGTGAAACGCAACGGCAGGCGCATGCTTAGTAGCGGCGCGCTCATAGCTGATCATAATTAAGCCGGCATATCATTAGTACGCATGGGGCGGTATCATTAGACACACACACACGTTTGTTTGTTGTGTGTTTGATTCTTTCACGCATTTCATTCGGAAGTATTCGATGTGGTAGTTTTTGTTGTTTCGACACCACTCGTGCTCCATTCAACACTCGCTTGTAGGTTGATTTCTTTTGCCGATGCAGATTGAGCGGGTTTTTTTATATCGGCGGCTACGGCTGCGGCTCATTAGGAAGTTCAGGGCATGCAATATGCTTTTGTCATGCATATCGTGCTAATCATAGGATCGCACGAATTCACGAGCGAAGGGAAAGTGTGGCCAAAACTCGTACCGGAAAGATGGTCTTCAGATTGGGTCGAGATGGGTTTGGTGTAACTCAAACATCAAGCAGAAGGTTACAATTCAACCGACTTTAAACGCCACTCTTGCCGAAGCCTACAAATGATTCAATTTTTCGTCACACAGAATGGTTCTTGGGCGTAGCTGCTTCACCTTCTTTTTTGTCATTTGAAGAGCTTCATTGCCTCATTCATCGCCGCCCATTCTCGAGTAACATAAAAGAGCTCATATTTATTCAGCAGTAGGGCCACATTGTCTACTAACTGACCGTTTAAACCCACCGGATTCGGCCCGCAACACCCTCTCATGCACGCTGTTGCAAAACGCGAGACCGGCGAAGATGCGCAATGAAACAAATGCCTCCGCTGCGGAGGTGCACCATTGCAGCATCGCTTACCCACGCCTAACCTTCACAGCGCGGCGGTGTGTCATTGCTTCTTATGCTTGTGCCATCAGGGTGTTCATTTCAACTGTGCCATTCTTACCCGGTCGGCTGGTCGGCTTCCTTTGTGCAGGCAGATCCACCCATCTCTGACTCATCCTTGCCTCTTTCTTGGCGCGAAACTAAGCGCAAAGGTTTCAGTTCTAGCGCAGCGCTCTGCGTCGACCAAAATCGACCTCTGAAGGTAATCGGACACCGCAACGCAAACGTATCGCGATGAGGCAACCCTCCGCCTGGCTGGACAATTGTTTCCCACAGTGTGTGAAATTGAACTAAATGCATCTCAAACCCCTGCCGCCGAAAACTCTCGAAGGCGACAATCAAATTGGGGGGGGGGCGGGGGATTTTTCCTTCGCATATTGTACCTTATTTTTGCACTGAAGGCTTGCGTTATTGTGACGCTGCAAGCAACACACAAACGGTAACGAGTGTCGCACACGATGCTTAATTGCGATGGACCTCGCGTGGCAATGCGTGTTTGTTTTTAGCCCTTTTTTCTTGTGATAATTTTCGAAATTCATTCATTTCGGGGAAGGAGAGGTACGCAGGTTGGTGGCATGTGTGTCGAAACCGTTGTTTTAGTAGCTGCGATGATGGATGTGTCGTTTTGTTTTCAAATAATACGTGTTTTTGCAGCGTGTATGTTGTTTGCTCTCGTCGTTTTGTTTGTTTGCTCTCAAAGCACAGTTAAAACCGGCTGCACAAAACAAGCCACACAACTGGGCACTTGGTAGGTTGGGAAAATTATCGCTGCATTTCATTGGTGTATGTCTTGATCTCTGCTTCAAACCGTAGCTTAATGAACGGTGACGGTGCGGCTGTACCCATGGAAAAGCCCATTACTTGGCGCTGTAATGTAATGTTTTCATCCCATGAGCTAAATTAAATAAAGACAGACGACAGAGCCGGGTGCAATTGGCTGGAAAATGAAATGGTGTTGTGTCTAGATGTCGCATTGGCTTTACGATCGTAGATTCCGAGAGCGATCGATTGGATAGAGCAGAAGTAATGCGGCAAACCCGAGCAAGGGAATGGCTAAGCTTCAGGCGTTCCGTACTGTTGCGATGAAAGGTTATTTGCAGCTCATGAGAATCTGTCCGACCTGTGGGCCGAGGTTGATTCATATTTAATTAGAGTATACAATTAACGTACATCAAGCTTGAAAACAAAGTCCCTTGTGTCTGAGTGTGTGGTGGAAAGAAAATAGAATCTTAAATTAAAGCACAAACAGGCATGTGGTGGGGTTGAACCGATCATATGACTAATGCACTGTGCTGAAAAAGCATTTGAAGGTTTTTGTCGTTCGCTTTTAATAAGCGAAACGCTCACTCAAACTCCATTGTTTTGCAGCGCTAATGAAACGCACAATTTCGCATTCGCCAACGTGCTGTGGGCTGAATTCCCGAACAAAACGGTCCATTGAACCGTGTGTGCACCCCTTTTTCCATAGCAAAACACGTCAGTGTTCCCGTGATCGTTAAGGTTGCACCAGGGACGGGGGTTCTTTACCTAAGAACGATTAGATGTGTTGGCAGGGTGTGGCACTAACATGAGTATTGTGCAAAACTAATGATTTGCAAGAAAAATGGCAACAAGCGACGAACGTATGTAGCAACTGACGGTGGGAAAGATGTAATGTTTTGCTTTAGTTTGGTCGGGTTCAAACGGTTGATGCAATGTAGAGACTTTCCCCGGGTCACACACACACACACGCGCTGGTTCGTTCCCAGTAATAAATAATATTATTGCTGTTGATAACTTTTCTTCTCGAAGGGGAAGGGACTGAGAGTTTCGCATCGATAGCACGGTGTTTCTTCGTGGAAAGTGATTTCGCAGCGTCGCCGCCAGGGGCACACGATCATCGTGCCAAAGAATAACAACTTAATTGTTTCACACCGGGCGTGGTTTGTTCGTCGATCGCCAAAGCAAAAAAAAAAAAATGCGCCAGTGTCGTGGAGGGTTTTATTTTACGCAACCCACACTCAATATGTTATTTCTTTGTTCCTGCAGGCCAACAAGCATAGGAATTATGATGGCAAAGTGGCAATGCGCGTGCGGGAATTAGTCGCTTTGTTTTCCGAAGCCCCGCGTGAAAAGCCATTAGTGGGAAAAGATGGATCGCCAACGATTGATAAGAAGAAAGTGACGATGACGCGCAAAATCAAAAGCAGTAAAAAGGCGCTAGAGTTATGGTTAAAAAATTAAGTCATCGGATGCTGGGAAAGTGCGTTGAACCTCGTTCTCCCTCCCTCCCGCGTTTTGCCGTCGAGGAATGGGACACAATTTATGCCATTATATGTTGTGGAGATCAAAAATCGGGAAAAAAAAGATTGTTGGAATGAAAGTGCTCCGGTTTGATTAAAATTGAATGCAAACGTTCACTTTCGTTTCTCTGGTTTTTTGTTTTGTTTTGGGCTGATTGGGTGCGTCTTCCTCCTGCCGCATGCCTTCAATCGTCGTGGTGCCAGTTTGCATAACAATGCTCGGGATGGCCAATAGAATAATGCTCATTAAAAAGGAAAATCGGAGCCAAGTGTTGACTTTCGCTTGTCTAGCAATCGCGGTGCGAAGCGTTAAGTAAGTTCGGGTCCCCCAGCAGGAAACCAGGGGGAGGGAAGATTGTTAACTGGTAAATGATTTGTAAATTTGCATAAGCACAAGTTTGCATTGTATTGTAAAGCGATTAAACAGGTTTCGCTATGCGAGGGCGATGCTTCCCCAGGCAAGGTTTATTGGGGGAGAGCAATAAAAAGATAAATCCATTCATCTTCCGCGTAAAGATGCTCCAAAACAGTCGCCTGACAATAGCGCAAACCAGAGGGCGAATGCAGAGGGAGCCACATAACAGATTGGAACGATTATACAACAAGCTCGGGGAGACTTTCGATTTCGCAAGCTGAATCTGGGTGCTGGAGCTGGCCCAAAACAGAAACCGGATATTGGCCATGTGTTATCAACGCCGCAGACTGTTCGCAGAGAGCCACCCGTACGCAAGCCAGCGTATACGCAAGCTTTGGACCGGCTGGATGACTTGGACAAACGAGTTTTCCCGGTTGTTTTTTTCTGTTTGGCCACCAAACTTCTCGTTAGACACCTTCTCGCGATCAACGCGACGCGGAAAGGATGAAATGAAAACAAATACAAGCGACTATAAAACCGTTCCACTTCCAAAATAGCCATGTGCGATGTGTGTTGATGGGCGTCTTTTCGTAATCCTTAATTTATTTAGCACGTTTTCTTTAATTTCTGTCTATTCCATCCACCCGGTTTGTATTTCGCAGGTCGTAAATTGGGACGCACCGGACCGACGGCCGGACAGAGCTTCACTTCATTGGCCGGTGTTTCATTGGAGCCGGGTTTTTTGTTTCGTTCCGGGGTACTGCAATTCTTACGTCAAAATGGATCGCCGTCGACAGGCACCGATCGATCGGCTGGTGATCGCGTTGAAACGGCTGTAAACGGCCACCTCCAACCGGTGCTGTAATTGCATTGCATTGCGTGCTGCTCAAGCCGAAACCACCGACCTGCGACCGAGTGATCGACGGGGTCAGCAGTGTAGTGGGAGTGATATTTAAATGTCAAAGCGATCGTTCGACTAGGTCTAGTTACACCAACGAATCCCAAAAAGCGTGAAACGAAACGGAGACTGCAACCATGGGATACTTTTCCAAACGAAACATCTTCATCTACTGCTGCATATCGGCATGTTTATCATTGGTAAGTAGCTGAAATTGAATAAGATGAGTAAACTGTTAGATATTCGATGTGAAAAATCAATTCAAATTTAAACGCTCCCTACACACGATCACTAAAAGGTTAATTTAGAGTTATCTTATCAACTCATTTAGTATTTATCGAACCTTCCGTACCCTCCCTACCTCAATCGTATCTTGACTACCAATAAAGCTTACACTTTATCGTCCTCGCCTTGGCCGCTAAATCATTGTGAGTTAATGGAGTGAACGAAGCGCATGACGGCGCGCTGCTCATGAGTGATGCTTTATTTTACGAGTCGCACCCTCCTCTCCAGTCGTACGCCCAATTAAGTCGTCATCGTCCCTCAACTCCGCGGTCTGGCCATCGGTCACGAGCGGTTCACTGACCGCCACGGCAAAGCATTTCCACCCACTCGGTCCAAGCCTCTACCCTTTTTTGTGGGGAGTTTTGCGTGTTTTTCTGTTAAAAGCTTGACACGGCTCGATCCGGTCGCAGTGAAAGAGGGAAGCGAAAGAAATTGTTTCCTCGTGTGCGAGGTTTATTCTATGCTTCGTTCTTAGACACTGGAATGTTCGTTAACCGCTTGATTGTTTTGGGACCAGCAGGCAAGGTGATCGTTTCCCACGGCTTCGATTTGCATTAAACAGGTTTCTTCAGCGCACAAATCGTAACGAGATCGTACTTCGATCGGTTGATGTTTTCTAATGAGCTTTATTTAAAATAATTCATGCTGGCTATAGCTTCACTCTCTCCTCCCTAGTTATGCTTAATTTAAATTAAAAAAATACCCAAAACAAAACACATCCCCAAGTGCATCCCCACCATTTCCAACAACACCCCGGAAAAGGATGATTCACTGAACCGGCGCGTGTAAAGCCGTCAAAAGTTTCACTTCTGACCGAAATGCTCGCCTCCACGCTCGCAACCCGCAGCAGCTCTGTCGGCAAAACCCTTGCCGGCATGATGACGTACCCTCTCGCGTCGCGGCCAGTACCTCGGCAAACGGTGTGTGCGAATGTGGCCCCCTTTTTCGTGCAGCGTAAATATACGCAACATGATCATCACCACCTTTACGACGGCATGCCTGCCCCGAGAAGTTCCGCTTAATTGTTGTTCGGCCAAACGTTGGATCACTCCGTTGATCTGACCTTAATAGACACGGGCCAAGGTTTTCGGTGTGCGTACTGGCACCGTGCGGGTATCATCATCCCCTACGCGGTGGCTCCAAAAAATGAGCTTTTCTTCCTTCCCGTTGCTGGTGAGCAGATAAGCGGGACAAATTGGGTGGACTGGTGGACGGCATCTCGGTCGGCTTGGATCGTTCCAGCTGGCTGCTATTCCGGTCACCGGGTCCGATGTGGCACTTTTCCTGGACCGCGGGTCAATCAATCGAGCTCCCGCTGGCGGCAGGCACAGGGGGTAATTGTTGAGGTCTCTGTGGTCTCTGTTTTGTATTGATTTTATTACAGTTGTCTTCCTTACCCCCAAGGTCAGTGTAGTAATTAGCAATGCCCGCGTTTTTTGCATGCATTTCCCCCCGAAGCTATCGCTACTATGGAAAACTGTCCACAGCACCCAATCTAGAGTACACGGAACGTAAATGGAAGATCTTTTTAATGTGTAAATTATTCCACTGCTTACTGAAGCGGTGCGATCGTTTGGGAAATGACCATCATTATTAGAGGCAGGTTAAATTACAGGGACCGCAATTGCGTACGATTTCCCTAATCAGTGATGATTTGCACCGAAGAGAAACTCAACCGGTGCAAAAGAGCTCAAATTTTAATTTAATTACAATCTCCGAACTCTTTAATGGTTGGTTTTTAACAAGCAAAGTCAAATTTCTCTAAAACATTGTACAAAATTTGTATCGATTCTTGCTAGCTGCCTTTTGAACCGCAATGTTTTGTGATACAGACAAACGGCAGCGAGCAAAACACACCCTTAAACACAGACAACGAATTAAAGGAAAACTACCTTCACCCCATTTCCATCGCCCATAAGATTTCCTTTTTCGATGTACTGCAGCACCCCGGCCGTGTACATCGACATTACACCGCGCGTTGGGCGTCCGTTTTTCAGGGGAAAACGCGTGCAGCCACACGGGCACAACACACACACCACTGGCACATTAGCACGCTCCCTCAAGTTCAAACTCATTCGCTGGCAGTAATTTAGCGAACGGCCGCCACACAAGTTCGCACCGGCGGTGTTGAGGTCAGCGGCGATCGGCGCACCTCGGGCCGAAAGTAAAATCGAACGGAACGCGTTGCAACATTTGTGCGCACATTACGCACATGTGCTACACACCACACCCCGGCCTAGCCGCGTGTAGGGCTCGGGGATCGAATATTCCAGCAGCAAACCGCGCTGGGCCTGGCCGGGTCGAAACCAAAACAACCTTATGCTACGCCAACACGCGTTCGGCGGGTATTTAATAACAACCCGATACCCAAGACTGCTGCGCGACCTCTAATGGCCGTGCCACACGATCCGGCCGAGAAACAGCTTTACCTTACCGCCTGCAGAACAGCAACTGGATGTGGCGCGTTCCTTTCGCTTTCCGGTCTGTGCTAGGCCAGTTCCCCCCTACAGGGGGTTATTTAAGCTACATGTGTGTAAACTTTTCTGTACAATCGTATTTTTTCTATCGATCGGAAATGGTCATTTCCTTCCACACTTGCGTTATGCTCGCAAGTAAGCCTCCGTTTGTGACATGGTTTATTAAACTGACTTTTGTTAACTGTCTCCCCCATCCCACAGCTCACCTATCTCGTGGCGTTCTCTTGCGAAATCTCCTGGATATTGGAGGCCCGCGGTGACCTGCCCATACCGGCCTATCTGCTGTGCGCCCAGTTTTTCATTCTCTTCATTTCGTCCGCGATCTTGATCCATGGCCTGTCGACGGTAAGTATCTGCGCGGGGCGCAAGGAAGGGATCGAGCGATCGATCGAACTGTATGGACAAATATGGTGAAAATTCAGCCATTCGGCACCAATTCACGGTGTCAGAATCGATCCACCACTGGAACGATGTTGCCATTTCATTTACACTTTTGCTTCTCCACTTTCTTCCCATCCAATCGCTCTCTCTCTCTCTCTCTCTCTCTCGCCTCCAGGGCATATCGTGGGGTCTGCTCAGCTGGTCGATTATTATCGGTGTGCTGTCGGTACCGGAACTGGCACTAGTCATGTACATGACCATACAATATTGGGTAAGTGTTCGAGGGAGGGGAAGGTGCTTCCGGTCACTAAGGGGTGCAGATTGTTTTCGCGTTGCATTACCTTCTTCTAAACCCATGCCCCTACTTTCTTCTCCCATTGCAGGGTCTACAATCGGCGCACGGGCTAACGGAATTAATTGGATATTTAATACGTTTAATAGTCAACTGCTTAGCACTGTTGTGCGTTATTCCGACAGCACTAAGGTAAGCCTTTTTGATTTGATGGCGGTGGATTTGTTAACGTTTGAGAGAGATTGCTTAATAGAGCAGCGGCATGCGTGAAGCAGAGCCACCATTAGACACACGATAAGAGGTGTCTGTTTTCATTGCTTACGTGAGAAAAGGATATAAAAATGTGGTGCTATCAATGCGCATAACAGATGTAGCCCTTCCCTGCTTTCACTCCAAGAAAAGGCTTTAAAGTGACTTAATTACTGTTAAAACTGTTTAAATATTACATGTTTCGTCGATTTACTGGTTGGTTGAGTAGTTAAGCTGTGTTGTGTTGTGGATTAATTCATACCTTTTAACCTCTATTGGCCTATCTACTATCTTGATCGTTTCATGAATCAATTAAGATGCCAGTCAGCTCTTTGTCAGCTACAGTTACAAGGAAGCTAATCACTTATCTTTCGCTTTTCTCCCCCTGCGACAGATGGCGACAGGAGAAAAAAGTGCTATCCCAGCTCGAATCGCTTGCCTCACGACTACAGCTGACCACTCCAACGCCGACCACTCCTTTCAACGCTACCACCACCGGCATGAACTCGCTGCGTGCGAGCAAACGCAGCACTCAGGGCGCCCCGAACGGTTCCAGCCGACGGCCCTCGACCGGGTTCGACAATCCCGGCTACGTGCCGCACGAAAACAACTCGCTCGACATCGTGCAGCAGTACACGGCGTACAACAATCTGTACGGTTCGCAGAGCGAGTTTAACGCCAGCATCTTTGGGCTACCGCCGGCCATGCCTACCGGGCCACCGCCGCTAGTGAACGAGTGCAAAAAGACGCAGTCGCTGCTCGATCTACGCTTCATCTTCCCGCCAAAGTTCCTGTCCTCGCACGGCACGATCAATGAAAAGAAAGCCAAAGACTCCGCCGACGAGCCGGACAGCGTGCTGCAGAACAACCTGAAGAACCAGATCCACAACAAGCTGCACGATGTGCCGGAAAATGGGACACTGCGCCAGTCGCGCGAAAAGGACACGAATGCCTCGATCGACCACACGAGTACGGTGGCAACGATGGGCGGGGACGGATCGGCGTCATGCGTGAACGATCCGATCTACTACACGATCGAGTCGACCAAGAACAACAAGATCCTCGGCCGGAACTGTGTATCGCTCGAGAATCTGGGCAACATTACGTTCTCGGAGTCACCGCTGCCGGTGAAGAAGCACGACCTGCCCTACTACCGGTACGGGCACAATCTGCTCAAAAACTACGCCATGAACCCGTGGAATGTGCTCGCGTACAATCCAGCGTACAGTGCGTACCCGCCGGCCTACTATCACTACCATCTGATGAACCCGTACCATCTGTATCAGCTGCAGCACCACGCGAACTATGGTGGCGCCGGTAGTCCAATACCGCCCGGAGGCGGGTACTTTGCAGGACCTCCGGGACATGGGGCGCTTCACGGTGGGCCCGCCAGCTATGGCAAGAGCCATTCGCAACTGACCAGCTACGGGTATGGGAACAATATCTATCTGAACGGTGCCACCGACAGTCGGCAGTCGCTCGGTAATGAGTCGGACGACTTTCGCAAGTACCGTGATGTGGCCCTATAGCAGGGCGAAGGGAGCATTCGATCCAAAGCGGGTAGCAGTTAACCAGAGAGAGCGAGAGAGAGAGAGAGATAGAGGGATCAAGCAATAGTAGTAGCAAGCCGATAGATGTAATGCAAATACTCAGAAGCAGTAGGTAGATAGGATAGGGCGTTGGGCGTTGAGCAAAGCAAACGACACGAAAGCACGAACCACACTTCGACTGAGTTACCTCAAGTATAAACAAATAGTGAAATCGAACCAGAGCGCGGTTCTGTAAGGTGATCGGTACACTTGCTGCAGGCTGAACTGGTGGTTGTACAGGCTGTACTTAAGTCCTGTTGTTTAAAGAATGTTATTTATTGTACGATAGTGTAAGTAAACTTAAAGTCCCGAAAATAACGATCTAAAGATTGTGTTTAATTTATACTGTTTTATTAAAATGATTCTGACCAGAAATGTGGGCGCGATCTCGGTGATCTTATTTGAAAAGCTCAGGCACCAGCAGATCATCCATCAAATTATGACTAATGGGTTTGGTGCCAACAGATAGATCAATCCCCGCCAGCCCTAGCTCGTTCAGCAAATCGTGCTCCGAAGGACCGGCCGAAGTTCCTTTGTTCAGATCAATCTCCTCGAAGCCTCCCAACAGCTGTCCGCTAACATCGGTTCCGTTTGACTGCTCCAAATCGCCAGTAGTCTTCGCCTGTGTAGGCTTTGCGGTTTCCACCTGTTCGATAGCTTCCTCCGCCTGCGGTATCTCCTCGTCCGTGTACTCTTCGGCCTGAAACTTGATCGCCGATTTGTATTGGAACGCGCTTGCCTTCAGATCTACCTCGATCGGGAAGAGGTTCGGAATGCTTTCCAATCGCTCCACCGTCTCGGAGGCAAGTGTCGCCAGTCCCTCGATGAACTTTCGCAGCTGGCTGGCTAGATCTCTCGCATGCTTACACTCAAGCAGCTCGATCTTCTCCAGCACGTCACTGCGCAGTTTGGCGAACTTTAGTCGCGCCTCCTGCCGGCAGCGCAGTATCAGCCGATACTCGTAATTGCCCGTTTCAACGCGATACAGTGGCTCCTGTATTGCGGCATATCCATGCTCCTCGTCGTCCATCTCCTTGATCTTTAGACAGTAGGACAGATAGCTGAACTTTGCATCGGCGTACCGCTTCACGGTGAGCTTGGTATCCGGGATGGCCTTGTGCAGATACGTGCCCATGTCGGCAAGGATCGGCTTCAACGTTTTGATCATCTTGATGCCGTCCTTCTCCATGTTGCGGTGCAGCTCACCGAAGATACGGAACGCCTCCGATGCACGGGGCTGCGGCTCCCGCACACTTATGGAAGCGAATATGTTTCCAAACGCTTGGTATGTCTGAAGAACATCGAAATGGGCCTTGAGCATCCTGTAACGAAAGAAGACGCAATGATCTCGTGTGTCTTTAAAGAAGCGTTTGTTGAAGTGTACCTTCGTGCGTGATCCACCAATCCCTTGTACATGGTTTCCGTTCGCTCAAGCTCTTGCAAACGCTTTACAAGTGAGTCGTTGCAGAGGATTGCCCTCGAGAGTCCCAGCGTGTCGGCTGTGCTACTGGACATCCGTTCGACCAGCCGATGCTTCATCTTTTTCAGCACAATGTCCAGCGTTTCTCCCTGCGTTGGGTCGGCGTGTAGCTTGTTGTAGTGTATCATCACCTCCTCCGTGGCGGACTGTATCATTTTGGCAACCTCAACCTTCGTTTTGCCCTTCACAGAGACACCATTCACGCCGAGCAGCTCATCGCCACTTTGCAGTGTTCCTTCGCGGGCTGCCGGGGTGCCATCAAATACCTGAAAGAATAGAGCAAGATTAGTGGATGCGTAATTTGTGTGTCTATTTAAGCTACAAACCTGAACAATGTAAAGACATGGACAGAGCGGTGCACCACCCCCGATGCTGATGCCGATGAGATTGCTGGTGTCCTTTTTGATGACAACCGTACCAGAGCTGACGGTCATGCCCCTAGTGAGGGAAGAGCGATAGTGAAACATTCGTTATTACATTCAGAAGATAGGCGAGGAAAGTGCTCTAGCCTTGTTGGAGTAGAATAGCAAATAAAAGAGAGAGAAGCCCACATAAAAGCAACAAGCGATAAATAAACTCTTTTTACACTGAATATTTCACCAATTAAATTTAGACACTTTTTGGATCCCTTCCCCAAGATATCCAATAGGATGTCGGTAGGATCACCTGCATAAGCTACTCCCATATCACAATGTCTCACAACCCCGAGCATCGATGTATCCTTCCCAAGCACACACACATACAAACACACGAGCACACGTACGGCACTAGTACAGCCACAAGCCAATACGACACACACACACCCACACTTACAGGCGCTCCATCTCCTGGCGCTGGCATAGCATAATGATCTTGTTATCATCCACGCAACCGTCCGCGTACAGCACCGGATCCGGAAGATCATCGTTCGACACGAACGCAATATCATCCATTCGTTTGCTGGCGGCTGATTCCTTCTCAGGCTTGGCGTCATCCTGTTCAGTCGCCAGCTTCTTTGACTCCTTGCGTCGTTCCGTTTGAAATGGTCTCGGTCCATTTCGGGGAGACCCGATGACAATGAGGGCTGTGTCTTGGTCATCGCCGTTTGCCTTTTCCTCATCAACTACGACCGCTTTCGTTGGACGGATTGGGTTGCTGTCGAAGGTACTGAGGTACAATCGATCCGAAAGGTGGGAAGTCAATCACAAAACTCGTATTAACATCCAACGCCCAGCTAATGCTCTAAAGGTGTCGTTCTAAGGTTTCCCATCTTGGGGAAAGTATTCCCGTCGCTACTCACTTGTCCTCAGCCTGGTCAAACATTAACAGTGAAGTGGTTTCTTCGCACCATAGCTCACTATCCTTGCATGTATCCATCGTCCTTACGTTTAAGCTTCTTTCTCTAACGAATCCCCACTATCGATGGTCGATAATTCCGAGGCACGGCTTTAAGAAGTGTGCTTCATTGACTTTAAGGAATCGAAAAGGGCGCACCTTGCAGAGGGATAAGGGAGCGTGTGGATAAGAAATCAATGAAACACACTTACACCAATGAAGAACAAGAAAAAAAGAGGCAAATGGAATATGCACACAACAATACACAAACATTACAAACACACGGGACAGATAACAGGGAGAGCATGCGTAAAATGCGGCTTCAGTACAGCTTTCCGCCAGCGTCGTATGCAAACAAGTGAAACATATGTTTTTCGGTGATGCTCCGTGTTGAGTTCGACGATTGGGGCTATGGATCCATTAGAGCCCAGATTTTTAACTTTTATTCGAATGCAAACACTCACTCATGGATGGAATAAAAACATCAATATTTGAACAAACAAAAAGAAACACCTTTGGCCGTATAACAACATTGAGCAAAAATTGGCGATTAAATTAATTCCTTCACTATCGTCGGATGATGTGGAACGTTCTCCGCTTAATGCTAAGCTTACATTTTATCCTCCTCGTAGAAGTAGTCATAGTCGCAGTCCTGCAACATGATGGAAGTAGGATAATTCTTCGGCACCACTGAATGTTACGCGTAAAATGATATCTTTATACAAACTAACAGACAACAGACTTGTTGGAATCGATTGCTTTTGATGCGTAGAATGCATCGGGACGGTGTGGGACATGCGCAGACTGTTTGAAATTGTGTGACATTTGAACAAGAGCACGTGGTTTATGGCATCGTTGATTGTTGTTTTGCTGATACGTAAAAGACGAAGAAATCTGCTTCGATTGAACGCTTTCCTTTCCTTCTATCGAAATTGTGTTCATAAAGAATGTGGTTTGTCGAGTTTCCTAGTCCATTTCGTTGTACCCTTTCAGCTGTAACGGTTACGCCATGCTGTTTTTGAATTCCGGAAACCTCTCAACCTGTCCGTATAAACGCGCTCTCTCGAGGCCAAAACCGGTTTTCGCGAGCTCGCCAACGCTCCCAATCGGTGCGATTGTTCCTCGCTGGCGACGTTTTTTTTGTGTGTAGTTGTGACGGTTTTTGACGTTTCGAGCGAGGGATGGCCGACACAACTACACACAAGCCTGACAGCACAACAAAGTGACCAATACGCGAAACGAAAATACAAAATAGTGCCCTAAAATAACATTGTATTTTTGGAGAGAGCATTAAAACGATGAATATTGGCAGACGCTAGCAGCATTGTTCACCAAATTGTGCTGTAATTGGCTTTGGAAAGCTTGTTGCAGGAGTGTTATTCGTTGTTGCAAGCGAGCGAAAGCTAGATGCATCGACCAGATCGAAGATAGCTCGTAATCGTAGGGCTCTGGCAACCTTTCAACTGCAGCCGAAATGGTTGTTCCCTGATAGTGCTGACGAAAACGGGAGGAAGGTAGAAAACCATCGTGATCGTGCAAAATTGTACTACAAATTAGCGGTGTGAAAGCAGTCCGGAAGGGGGCGATTGAATTCCTTCAAAATCGTCGCCCCAGTGCTAAAGCGCAAAATGGTACGAACAACATATCCCTTAAGGCAGACAATGGGGAAGAAGTATTGTTCTTGCCTCTCATCCGCTGGCCCTATTTCGTTCTTGTGATAAGAAACATTGACCGGAGTGTTTGTGTGCTTGAACTGCGTACACACTGCTTGAACGCCGACTGTGATTCATGACTGTTCCAGCACCCCCCAAATCTCGGACCGACCCTGAGGCCCGATCGTTCACTGATATGTGGTTCCCATCGGTGGTTGGACTGTTTTCGTTGCCGACGATGTTCGTGCGATGGGTGTTAGCCGCTGCACGTCCGCTAATGCATTCAATCATTATCATTTAGAAAAGGCCGCGCGTCATCACCCCACCACCACCTGGATTGAGCGTTATGATGAGCTGGGTTGGTTTCGGCTTAATACCTATTTACTGCACACTTAACTGAACCCCCCGTGTGTGTGTGTGTGTGTGTGAGTGGTCCGCGGGGCAGATCTATTTGCTTGGTGGACCGTGGAGGAAATTTTATGAAATGTTTTCTTTCTTGCTGCACTTCCACTTTTCTCCCGAAGTATCTCAGGCGTTGATTTACGATATGATTTCGGCGAAATTTGCCTCACGACGAGGGGCGGCGGCCGGCGGGCACTCTCGAAAGTGGCGGAGGCTTTTAGTGGCAGTGTTGGGCCGAAAATGCATCCTAATTCGAGCGAGCGATCGCGTTCGCACAGATTCGCCTTCGATATAACGTTGTTTTCGTTTTATTGCAGGCACTCACACCGGACGAGCTGCGGCAGCGTATTGCGAACTGGTCACTTGAATCGGACGGCCAACTGTTGCAGTACATGGTATCGATCGCGAAGGTAAGTTCAGTCGGCGGACGGACAGTTTTGGCCATGTGTGTCCCCTAATCGGTGCGGTATTTCGTTCTAGAACATCGAGGATAAATGTAGCAAAACTCGGGATAATCTCAACAGCTTGATGCTGCAAGTGAACCAAACGGAAGTGAAGTTAGCTACCGCGACGAATCAGTTTTCCGCCGTGGAGCAGGTGAAGTTTGTTGAAAATCGTGTGGAAGAGGATGATGAGAGCTTCTACGGGCTGCGAAGACGCCGGCAGCAGGTAGACGAGCCCCGGAAGGACACGCAACAGGAAGACGGTGACGAGCGGACGATGGATGATCTGATTCAGCTGGCCGTTGAACGATCGATAGAAGGCATGTATAAATCATACGAAAAGGTCACCCTCCAACTGACGGACAGTGAGTCGAGTGACGACGATGATCTACCCACCAGCACACGGTTAACGGACCCGGCGGAACTGACCGCCGGCAAGGCAACGATAATGCGAGCCGTACCAAAGTATTCCTTCATCGAGCGACCCTTGCCGCACGTGATCGGGTCGAAGGAGTGGCAAAATAAGTGGCACGTGGGACTGATTGATTCTGAGGATGAGTCGAGCTCGGATCGGAAAGAGGAGTACTCCGAATCACCGAGCGAAACGGACGATGGGGGAATGTTTCCATCTCAACCGAACAGTAAAAACCATACACCGTCGGAATCGGAAAGCTCCATCTGGGGTGCGGAAGGTCGCAAGCGAGCCCCATCGATGGATCCCAGCGTAACCGGGGACGATGGATCGTCTGTGTATTCGTACGCGAGCTCATCGAAGGTGCCTCGTCCGTTGCCAGTGGTGGCAGCACGTGGAATTTCATCGGAGGGCGCGAGACTGAAACCACCCAGCCTGTTCCCGGAGGAACCACCTGAGGAAGATGTACGGCGCAGAGGGGAACGTGGGCTGTTCGATGACTCGCCGGAAGAGGATGAACCGACGCCGATACCTACGCCTCAGCCACGCCAAGCGGTGCCGACAATGAATGATACAACGAAATCGTTCTTCAAAGGCAATGCGCAACAACCTGCACGTAAGATAGTGAACCTGTTCGACGATGAACCTCCGGAACCGTTGCCAGACAGTTTGCCAGTACCGGAGCAGAAGAAAACGATCAATCTCTTTATCGAAAGTGAGGACGACGAGGAGCAGGTGAAGGAGAATGTGCGTAATAACAACGTAACTTCTGCAACCGAGAAGCGACGTGTAGAGGAAGTGACTGCGAAACAGTCCCTGAAACCGGCCGGACCTGCCCTCACGAATCCAAGGGCAATGACAAAGCTGGTGGACGAGCTGAACAATAATTTCCGAAGGCAACAAGGACAGCCTGCGCCGGAAAAGACGAAGCCCGTGCCAGAAGACAACAGTCGCGCTCGCTCCTCAGTGACGAATATTTTCGACGATGAGCCTCCTATCGACGACTTCGACCGGCTGTTTATTGCAGCGAACCCGACCGCCAAACCGGCCGTTCGGCAGACCATTCTGCCCCAGCCAACCGCGAGGGTTGAGAAGGAGAAAAAGCCGATAAATCTCTTCGCAGAAGACGACGAGGACGATTATGATGGTATTGTGGTGGGCAGTAATGAAACACGGCCACAGAAATCCCCCAGCCAGGGAAGCTACATCAGTCCTGGCAGGAGCATGCTCACTAAACCCGCCGAACGGTTGCCTACGGTGAAGAAAAAATCCATCTTTGATGAATCAGATTCCGAGGAGGGCACAAATGATGCAGATTCCGATCTGTTCGGAAGTACCACCAAAAAGGCACCCACGGTGATGCCACCAGTCCAAATACCAAAAGCTGCACCAAAAGTGACTAAATCCATTTTCAGCGATAGTTCCGAGGCGGAAGACGACGACGATGAGGCACTGTTTGGGAAGTCGTCCAGCATTTTGAAGAATAAATTGGACGCGTTGAAAAAGAACGGTGGTGCGGCGGGACAGCAGGAAGTTGGTTCGACCAGCAAACCCGAGAGTAAACCTGTTAGTAAAAGCAAATCACTGTTTGATGAGGATTCGGAGGAGGATGCACAGGACGTTAAAAAGGACGATGATCTGTTTGGAAGTGTTTCGAAGTCAGCTGCATCGTTAGTACTGGATAAGAAGACGGTGAATCCGGCCCCAAAAGTGTCTTTATTCGATGATGAACCTCCATCGGACGATGATGATGCACTCTTTGGACAAAATAGAAGGAAAGTTGAAACTCAACCGAGCAGTGTAGAAGCAACTCAAAAGGAAGGAATTTCATCGAATGCGTCTGAATCGGGAGGACCTATCGCCACCAATAGTATTGTGGATCTTTTCACTAAAACTGAGCCAAGTGCGAGTGTTCCAAAGCAGTCGCTTAAGAATTCGGAACAACTCAATTCTCAACCGGCCGTTAAAGAAAATCCCGTTGAATCGAATAATAGTATTCGAAGTTTGATATTGAAGAAATCCATCTTCAACTCGGACTCGGAAAGTGAAGAAGATGATTCTATCTTTGGTGCAGTAGGCAAAAGTTCGGAAAAACCAAACGTTTCAACGGCGGAACCCAAAGTTAGTGTTGAAGTAGAGAAGAGTGAGTTGAACCACGATAAAGAAACACCACGTCAAACGAACGATGATGCACCGACGATTGAAGAGAAGCAATCGATCGAAAAGGGGGCAATAGTCGTGGAGGAACCCAAATCGAATGTCAACGAAAACGGAGATAACAGCATCGCTCAAAATACTCTAGAATCTGTGAACCATGTGGACAAGAATGAACCTAGCTCAATTCAAAACGTCTTGCGTGCTCCGGTAGATGACACTGTCCAAATTCCTGTTGATCCCAAAACATCCATTTTTGATAGTTCAACGTCTGAGAATGAAGCGGACCACGATAGTGGAGATAGCATAACTCACCAGATAAGCGAACTGACTGCGCAATCCAAAGCAAGTGAAGAAAATATTAGTTTTGTACCAACTTTAGAACCATCGGTCAATGACAATGTTTTCCAGGAAGAGAATGCCTCATTGCCTGCCGCTAAGGTCGAGGAAACATCGGGTACATCAGAAACTCCTCACACAAAACTACCCGAGCCAGATGAAGGAACTCTCTCAGATGAAACGCCCAATGGCATGATGATAGCGAACGACATTGATTACTATTTGCATACGAACGAACCTTCGAAAGATGGTAGCGAGAAGCTTGCTTCAAAAGCAACGCCAGCAATGGACCGACCGCCAGCACCGGTTACACCTCCTGCAGCAAAGTCTGAACCAAAAAGTGCCTTAAATTTCAGCCCCATCGGTCTGTTCGATGATGTTCCACCGCCGGACGATGGCGACGAGACGGATGACGTGACGCACCCGAAACAATCCGCATCCGTGGAGTCAACGTTGCCACCGATCATGGACGAAGCATCTTCCTATTCGCAAGAATCGCAGTCACTGGACTTCATACCGAGCGGATCGGCTGGTGGCAATCGATCGCGATATCTGTTTGACGATGAACCTCCGCCGGACGAGGCAGATGATAGCAGTGCAAATCCCAGCTTTGCTAAACCGTCTGCCTTTAAGGTGGGCAGCGCAGTGGTGAAAGGACTTTTTGATAACCCAGCACCCGCCTCGCTACCTCCAATGGTTGAGGATAGTCGGTCTGAATCCAGCAAACCCATCCGCCCAAAGGTTAACAAGTTGAACGCAAAATTGGCCATTAACGTGGCGGCATTGTTGCCCGGTGCGAGACGACCGATGCCAGCGAGCAGCTCGCCCGAAAAGCAGCTCGCCTCCACTGTCACGTCTGTTTCGAAAGACACGCCCGAAACTACCGCAAAACCAGCTCAATCCGAAGAGGCTCCCAATAGTGGAAAACTGACAGGCTTGAATAAGGGCAGAGCAAGAATTCCTACCAAACGGAAGCCTCCCTCACGGCAAACTCTTCGCGCCGGATCTTTGGGCTCCTCGCTGCAGAGTTCCGTTAGTGAGGAAGAACGTAACGAAAAAGATCCTCCCCAATCATCAGCTGCAGATGATCGCATCGTGGTCGGGTCAGAAGGGAAGGTGGAACACGTTGAAGCAGGCCTTCCTCCACAAGATAGTTTCCCACCAGCTAACCACACAACTGTGAGCTCAAAGGTGGAGATAAAACGCACCGAAGATCCCTTTGTCGATCGTTTGAGTGCAAGTGTACGAAATCCGTCGAAACGGGTGGTGCTACCGGATGGGAATGATGGTGATAAACCGTCAGTAACAGCTACGGCCAAGAAGACAACTGTAAAAACATCGAAAACATCGCTTTTTGGTGATAGCGATGGTGAGGGCGATGATGATGATTTTTTCAGTACGCTACCCACGAAAGGAGTTGTGATTAAGAAGGAAGCAACGAAGCGGGCAGGGCAACCGAAGCCCGTTGCAGCTGGTAGCCGGAGTATTTTCGGTTCGGACGACGAGGACGAAGCTGACGGAGGGGAAGATGATCTATTCGGCACGAAGAAATCATCCATTGCCGGACAGCTGAAGGCAAAGGTTCTGGATGTGTCCGCGTCGCAGGCTGCTGGAGCAAGAAAGGAAAAGAAAAGTCTGTTCGATGATGACGATGACGACGGGGACGATGATGATGATATTTTCGGCAGTAAAAGCAGTAAGTATTATCTTTTGCAGTCGTTTACAATGAACACACTTTCTCTAATCTTGCACTTTGTGTATTCCACTAGAAACTATCTCGAAAGTTAACAGCCATCAGCATCAAGCGAATCCGGTCGGAAGATCGTCTCTGTCAACGGTAACCAAACCGATGACAACTACCACTAGCCCAGCTGATGATCCTTTGGCCGATTTGCTGGCCGATTCATGAACCAGGGCGGCAGATGTACGGCAGGCAGAAGGTAGAGGATTATGAATCCTTTGACACCAGCGCGCTGCTGTCTTGTGCTTATGCAATTGATAAAACCATATTTCACAAAAGGGAAGCGAACAAACAGCAGAAAGAGGGTTATAAAAAGCATGTCCGCTCGGGAGCATACTGTTGATCATTGTTAACTGTTGCCGTGCTGCTGCTGGTGTTATCTAGTCATTTAAAGAAATTTGAGTTCTACGATCAATAAGTATTCCGTTTTATTCAGCCTGTACGATTTTGGTTCTGTATTCGCTTCGTTTTGCTGATTTGCTTTCAAGTAATCGTTAATCCACACATTCCATTTACTGCATATGCTTTGCCTTATTACATAGAGTGTTATCTTTCATGCGGAATACATATCGAATCGCAACCGTTGAACGTGGGCCCGAGCAGCATGGTCGATATTAAAGGAGAATTTATTAGCAAAATTGAGATGTAGATGCGAAACAACAAGTATTGTAATGAGCGTTATTTAGGTTTTGTATGATTTTGTTGTTTCATACGCGTGCGTGCGTGCGTGTTTTCTGTTTCCTTAAAAAACGAATTGTCTCAGATTGTGTATTGATTTCGTTCTTCAACAGCCCAGCTATAGCACGTTACAAGGTGTGGCAGAACAGGGGGAAGAGCAATTGTTAACCAAATTTTATTGTTTAGAGCACGGAACATGAAACATGCAAACGTGTGCATACAAACATGAAACAGAATAAGTAGAATAAATGAATTATCTATATTACACAAACACAAAGTTGGGAGAAAATGGTCAGTGAAAAAGTAAAGATTCGAACCCGTCCGGCTAGTGTAGTGTGTTACCAATGGTGTGATTTATTGGCACAAATACTTATACATGTTACTCGTTCGCTCACTCACGCTCACACTCTGTGTCTCGATTCTCAAATATGTAGATTCTTCATTTCCTCTCTAGAGAGCCTGGTTTCCTCCATTCCGCCTATCTAACGTTAGCTATGCGATTCTATTAATACCCTTCTCCGCGCCAAACGCCATCCTCTAGTAACGATATAATTAAAAACCTTCCTTGTAAGCAATGCAGAGCAATGCCAGTGATCTTACGGATTCGTGCCGGCACCGCCATTTGCACGGTTCGCATGCCAGCTCAGATAGTTCTCCTTGGTGGCTACCTCGTACTCCTGCACGAGCGCATCCACCACATCGCGCGCTTCGTCCATCTCGCTCAGATCGTCCTTGAATTTGTCCTCCCGCTTGAACTGGTCCAGGAAGGCGCCTCGCTTGCGCAGCTTGTCGTACTGACCGAGGGCCCGCTCGAACAGCGAGCAGATGCTGGTGTGATTGGCCAACATTAGCCCCGTCACCCGGTGACTGCTCTGCACGTACGGGCTGCTGCGTGACAGGGCCACCTGAATGCTGGCCGGACCCCATGGTATGAACTGGGCCAGCTTCCGTTCCCGGATTCGCTGAATCGATTGGTGCACCTGGGACGGGTTCACCTCACCCTGGATGATGTTCAGTATCGAGATGTACCGATGGTGGTTGGTTTTGTCCGGCCCGGTCGATACCATCATGTTCTTCGGCTGCAGCAAGCGTCTCATCACGTCCAGCACGGTCGTTTTCTGCACCGACTGTGTGTCCGATTCGGTCGCGAGCGGTGTGTAGCCGGTCATGAGGAAGTGAAGCTGCGAAGTCGGAATCAGTGGGGCAATCAGCTCGATCAGATTGTTGTTCATGTACGATGGGTAGCGCAGGGTGGTCGTGCTGACGGACATGATGGTGGAAACGAGCGTGTTGATCTGAGCGAAGCTGGGGTTATCCAGATGAAGCCAATCCGTCGCGATACGGTTCAGTGCGGTATTGTCCAGCACGACCACGCAGTCCGCACAGCTGGTCAGCCGGCGAAGGGTCAGTAGACTGTTGTACGGCTGCACCACAACGTCGCTGATTTCGTCCTGGTTCGGAAACACGCTGTACGTCTGGATGAGCTTCTTGGGGAAGTGATCCGACAGCCGCTCCATGATGTACGAGCCCATGCCGGATCCGGTACCGCCCGCGATCGAGTGACACAGGACGAAACCCTCCAGACTGTCGCTTCCATCCGCTTCCCGGTCGATGATGTCAAACACTTCCTCGTGCAGCTTTTCGCCCTGACTAAACCCGGAAGCCCAGTTATTACCCGCACCGCCTCCGTCTTTGGATAGGTAAATGTTTTCCGGATTGTACAGCTAGACGTGGGTAGAAGGCAAACGAAGGACGTTAAAATACCTCCATAAAACCGGTCTCAATGTTCGTCCTCTTTACCTTGGCGTACGGTGAAGCCATGATCGAATGAATTACGCGCGGTTCCAAATCCAGCAGAACCGCCCGGGGAATGTAGTGGTCATCGTCCGCCTGGTAGAAAAACACATCCTTCCGGTCGATGCCATCGCTGGCAAACTCGCGCAACATTCCCGACGGTGAGATTCCATGCTCGAGACAAAGGCGTTTCCAAAATTCGAACCCAACTAAAAAACAGAAACCGATGCGCGCAATACGGCATTAGCGCTCCGTCACGACGCCACACGGGCCCCATTGCCGGTACTTACTCTGGTTGCCGCACTGGCCCAGCTGGAGCGTGATGATACCTCTGGGCATGCTGGGGCTGCGTTTCTACCGTTCGACGGCTTGCCACTCAAGCCTGCCAATGGGAAATGGTTTGTTTTTCACGCAACCGAGACGCTCGCTCGGGAGGAACGGTGATGAAAACAAGAAAAATGCGCTAAATTCCGTCGGCCTTCTGTTTGTGTATGAGGAGCTTTCAAAAATCGTACCGTTTGACAGGTCGCTTTTGGCTCGCAAACGTGCCCAAGGTGCGTAGAGAGAGCGTGCGAGCTGCACCTATACGTACCTTGGTGCGCATTTGCTTTGACAAATTAGAAAAGCGAGACAACGCTATGGTGGAGTGGCGAACGTTTCGGTCGGGCCAGAAAGAGTGCGCTGGTGTTGCACCCTTCCGAGAAAAAGTTGTGGAGATGAAAGAAGAACAAGAAGAACGCGAGGAATGATGAAAAGAGTGACTTTTCTCAACAAACAGTGAACGAAATTGGCTGCCTCTATTCAAACAAAACAGTAATTAAATAACATCCGATGGAATGAATTTTCAGTGGTTAACTTTTACTTAAATCAGCCGCCGCACTGCAGTCCCATTGTGGATGTATGCATGTGTGTGTGTGTGTGTGTAGGTGGAACAGTAGCGAAAAAGAATGCTGACGACCAGACCAGACCTGTGTTAAAGGTGGCTTGTTGTGTGTTTTTCTCTTTGTGAATTCGTTTATTTTTGGTAACTACGCGATAGTGGAAAATGGTGTAATTAAATTGTAGTGCGCTCGGCAGTAGACGACGGCAAGTGATCGGACCCTGTCGCGCATCGTTTGATAAGAATTGTGTGGTTGCCTGAGCTGTGTTGCCGTGTTCGGTGTGGGACAAAAGTGAAGCGAAGACGCATCATCCACATCCATACAAGTCCTTGCCGTGTTGGAGCGCCCCGCGAAAAGGTTGGAAAATTAGCCCCAAAAAGACTTCCGGTAATTGCGTTTACGTTGTAGGAAAAGTGCTTTGGGGTTGGACAGGGTAACCCTTTGAAGCGCGTGTACACCCAGACACCACGGTGTCGAATTCGATTCGGTGGCACACCGGAAAGAGTACCAACCCAAGCAGAGTCTGGCGTGTGTCGGTGCATGCGTGCATGTGTGTGCGCGAGTGTGCGAATTGTGCAATTTGTGTGCCAGGTTCTGCTGGGGTTGCATCTGGGTGGACGAGCACACACCTATCGTTTGCATACACTTCACTGTAATTGACAATAAGTGTAACAATTGTGGAAAGACGTTCGCTGTTATTGTAACTACCCGATAGCGGTTCCATTATCAGCGCGTCCATGCATTCAATCAACTTGGAAAAGTACGAAGGCGAAGGTGAATTGGCGAAATCGACGCGAAGCAACCCGTCGCCGGTGGATTGTATCGACGAGGAGGAAGACGTCCAGCTGTCCCAGCGGGTGGAACAGCAGGAGCAGGAGCAGGAGGAGGAGGAGAAGGAGCGGGAGGAAACGGATGAAAATGATAACAGCAGCAGGAGTCAAAAAATCATCGCCCCCACTATCACGATGAGACCGACCACTTTGGAGCGCCTGTTCGATGGGACGGGACGCATGCCGGAGCGAAGCGAATCGCTCACCAACGAGCCAGGGGCATTTGCTTTGCTAAAAGATCAAATGAAGCTAGAATCCGTCACCGCGGCTATGGCCCCAAGCGGGCCGCAACCGTGCAGCAACATTATTCTCCATCGAACGTACAACAAGAAACCCTCGCAGACCGTTGTTGCCGGCGGGGAGAGTGCGGAGGACGATAGCTGCAGGAGCTTGTCACCGGCAATGCATCCGGTGGTTAGCCTGGAGGACATTCGTGTGCGCATCGGGCTGCCGGAGCTGGTCCGGGCGGGCAGCTGTAAGTTGGAGCTTGGAAGAAAACTGCTGCCGCGATAGAGCAAACTAACTTTTTGTCTGTTTTTCCTCCTTTTTCGTTTCAGTAAGCCGAGCAGACGGCACTGCAGGCCGTCCTAACAATGTACAGTCCTGCATCATCCGCCGTTCGTTTCATAAGGATAGTGGTGTAGCTCCCGGCATTGCAAAGATTAGTCTGGAGCAGGAAGCGTCCCATTCGGACGGTGGCAAGGAAGCAAGCAATCGTCGTATTAGCTATTCCTACGCCAAAAAGGATCACTTTGTCGCTCAGCCAACTGTGGTGTTGCGAAGATGCGACACGACAGCAGCGCAAAAACCTGCCACAGAACGTATGGATGTGTGTGAGGAAGAGCCAGTTGGGACGAACAATGCAGACGAAGCCGTCGAGGCAAGCTCGATGGCCAATTCGTTCGGGGACGATGACAGCTCCGACTGGTCGAAACATTTGTCCACCCAGCACAGTTTGTCGCACCGGAGGAAACTTTCCGCCGACGGAGGGCAGCAGTCCCAGCAGACGAACGCGCTCAGCGAGTTCGATTTAATGCTGCAAAAGATTAACCAAAGTGTACCGCCCATGTCGCACCTGGACCGCATCGACCAGTGGCGTGTGACGGCGGAAGACCTGCTCCACTCAATCCCCACGAAGGCACAGATCGAAACGAGCTCGTCGTCCTGTGCCAAGCGGCCGCACTATTACGATGCCGACGAGGGTTCAAGCGATGAAGATTCGGACCCGCTCGAGGATGATGCCGCCGGAGCAGCAGCGGCAGCTGGCGATGGTCCGTGCACTAGTGCGGGATTGCTAAGAAGCGTCAAGAAAAGGCGCACGATCAACGATGTGCCACCGCTAGACTCTCCAAACTCGGTCATTGCTAATCCGATGTCGGTCGCGCTAAAGCTGCGTAATGACGACGAGGACGAGGTGGTGGACACTAATGGCTTGGATTTTCGGAAAAGTCAAGTTAATCCGGAAATCGATAAAGTAGGTGGCAACGTGAGCGGATCGAACATTCGCATTTTGACGCGCAAAAACTACTACAAACTACCGACCCGATACCGAGCGGACGCGGACCAGGGACAGGAAGGGGCGGACCGTGGGGATGAATCTGGCAACACGTGTGCCGGCTTGAAGACGTCCGATGGTCGCTATAAAGCCAACCCGTACGCGTATCTGTTGAGCAGGGATGAGGAAGAGCGGGACAAGTTCTTGCAGTATCTTCGCATCAGCCCAGTGTTTCGGACGGATGAACAGGCCCTGTCCGGGCATCGGGCCGGTGTGCAGGCGGAAAAACGCAATGGCATGCTTACCGCCGAAGGACCGGCCACTAGCGTCACGGCCGTTGTAAATTCGGCAAAGGCAAATTCTCGACCGAAAGCGACGCAACACAAGCGGAAGCCAACGTCCAAGCACAGGGCTCATCCGACGATCATTGCCAGCAGTGGGTTGCGTGGTGTAAGGCGCCTCGTCCTCACCAGCTCGCTGCGCAGTGGCAAGGTAATACGGTACAGAAACGGTTACACGAACCTACGCTCGGTGGCTAAATCTACGCGACCAGAACGTAAGAAGGTGCACGGTGCAGAGTCAATCGAAAAGAAGCAACAGCAGCGGCAGCCATCGCCAAAAGTGGTTGATAAATCAGACAAACAACCTTCACCCGGGGAGGTGAAACAATCTTCAAACGCATCTTCCCCGTCCTCATCCACCCCTGTGATGGCAAAGAAGGCCAAAAGCTCAACGCAACGGCCCCGGTGCTCGGTGGACAGTGCGGTCAGCAGCTCGACCAGCGCTGAAATGCACGAACAGGTAGTGAAGCGTTCCAAGGAATGCCAAACGATCGAATCGATTCCGCCTGGACAGCCGCCGGCACCGGCAGCCATCGTGAACGAAGGCAAGCGCATGCGAAACCCGCTGAACCGTGCCGATGGGGAGGTGTTGCACCTTTTCCTGCTGGGCGAGCAGCTGGTGGTGGTGCAGAAGGAGGTCGTCAGCTTCTGGCGATACTCGCGGTTGAGTGTGTTCCTTGGCGTCAAGCAGGAATGGCAGCGAGTCGCTCAAATTCGACGCTGGAATCGTGGTATGTAGGAAGGAACAGTTAGACCGTTCGTGGCATGAAGGGAACATATTATGAACCTTTTCCTTTTTTTCTCGCTTTACAGATAATGAGGTGGATGTACAGAATGCCTCTAGAATCGTGTTCAACAAACAAGATCCCATCTATCTGGAACCGAGGGCTAGAAACTTGAGCGAAGATAAGGCACGCGCCTGTCCGCTGGTGTCGATCTACGTGAACGCTTACTTTCTAGACATGGTATCCGTCGGCAAGGTGGCAAAGGTTAGTGAAGGCAATGTACCAATTGCTGCCAGCGACGACAATGAGGAGGAAAATGAAGATGAGGAGTATGAAGAGCAGTTGCGTTTAAAATCGTTCCAATTGGACACGGTTAAGAGGTAAGTAGCTGGCAATATAAATGCTCCTTTACCTTTTGTAAAATGTGGTTTGGTTTGTTTGTCATTTTGCAGTTCCCTGGAGGATATCCGGTTCGTGCCGTTGCCAAACTCGCGTGACTTTCTCGTCTGCTGGCATGAGCACGTGTCGGTGCTAGAATCGCGAACCGGACTGTGCAAGTACAGCCTCACGCCGGACATGCAAACGTTGGCCTGCATTCGTGAGTTTATGACCGTGAAGCAGAAGTTAAACGCACTGAAGTGTATCAATGATAAGAAGCTGATCGGGTTTGGCGACACGTCCGTGCATATTTGGTGTTACGAGAGCGGGTTCATTCTGCACACGGTTGACTTGAAGCTGGAGCTGGGATTGATCGTATGTTGTTTCCTTCACATTGAAGAGGTGAGTTGCTGGGGGGGTAGTAAGGTAAGGGAGAGTGGACGACTAACAGGTGTGTTTCCGTTCTTTCAAGAATAACGACAACACGCTCATGATGTGGCAAATGCACCAGTCAGAAGATCCTGCGTCCAGCTGTAACCGAAAGGTGGTGAAAGTGATCGCTCTCAACCTGTACAAAGCGACATGGTACATAGCGCATAGCTATGATATAGCGCTGGCATCCTTGAGGTAAACTAAACTCGGTTCTCGGTTGTTCGTGCATTGCATTAAACTATTTTACTATCGCTCCAATTCCACAGTATTACAAGTGAAAGTCAACAGTGGGCACTGGACGATAATCATGCCGGCCATCGGCACTGTCTGACGTTCGACAGTGGCGAACTGTTGACGCTCAGTCTCAACGATCCGACCGTTTGCTGGACAAACCATCCGCGATTGGAGAAGGATCTGCAGCGGGCCGACAAAGGCTCGCTGCACATCTACAGCCGTCTGCGCAGCAATGACGGCGGGATCGACCTGTACCGTCCGCGGGAACGCATACTGAACGGTGGCCATTGGAACGGTGGGCGTGATTTGGTGTTTTTGAGCGATCAGCTGCTGACGGTGAAAACGATCGATGAGTACATGCAGGAGGAGAGCAAACGATAGGCTGACGACGACAAAGAGGCTGCTGCTTTTCGGGCAAAAAAGCATACAGGTTAATGTTTCGGTTCAAAAGTTCGTAATTTGAAACACGGCTATTAGTTAGAGCGCTACTTCTGCAACAACAACAAAACCCCCCTTGTCAGTGCTCATAGCTTTTGTGAATTATTTATGTGCTATGTACACACTGTTTCCACTGTTGCTTATGTATAGATGAAGAGGCACTAATGAAGTGTTTAGTGCTTTGGAATTATTTGATGTAAATTCGTGTGCGTATGTGTGTGTGTGTGTGTGCGTGGGTGCGTTTGCCAACGCGCGAAGAATGGAATGGTATGTTCCAAATAGTATTTATTTATCACGTTCCTTTTGAATTCTTCCGGCCGTTGTTTCGTCCGCAATCCGGAAGCATGCGGCTGTCATATGATTTGAGTGCAGCAAAGTGTGATCTGTTTGAAACAAGTATGCTTCATTGTGTACATAGTGTAATATGTACAGCCCACGTTGTCGCTTATTACGAGACAAACCTGATGATGAGATAAGAGGACGAATTCTTTAATGAAGGGGAACGGAAAAAGAAGAGAAAAAGAAGTTTGCTACTGAACTGAAGTGCTCTATGCAAAAAAAACAGGAAACAAATAGGTAAAGGTGTTGCAAGCCTTAAGATCTCGCTTATGAATTAGAGCGCAATGCGTTCCGGTGAGTGTTTTTTTTGTGCACGAGACGCGACTAAAATAAAGTATATTTTAATTAATGAATTTACATGAACAAACGGTACAAAGCGTGTCGACCAATTTAAATTGACGAAAGAAATTAATTAGTCCATTTGTTACCGTAGAATATCGGGGAGTACGTTTCGCGTTTACTTTTATCGTTTTGGTCCATACCCGTCCCATAGTGGCTGTGACGTCATCGAGAAATGTCAAAACAGAGGTTTGTTTGTTGTGATTGGCGCGCACGTCCAACAGTTCGCATTTGTTCGGCTCACAGTCATGGAAATTGCTCGTGTATTAGAATTCTAGTGTTTTAGGCAACAAATAGGACAGCACAACGAACCATAGGTCGGCGAAAGAGGCCATTTTGCATCTTCTTTGGGGCTACGGCTTCCGTGTGAACCACGTCCTTGGTGTCCCAACTCCCAGCCAATGGTGCCACATCATAGCAGCTGTAAGTTTGGGATATTGGGAAAGTATCGTTTAGTTTGCGTAGTCGTGGACGATTCTGCTTTGGCAGTACTGTTTCCACAAGTGTCCAAGTATATTGTGTGTTTGAAATTCGAATTCGCATGAGTGGAATGTCTTGGAGGGCAAGAAAAGGGCAATGGGGGCGGTGGTTACTGCGCGATGAATGAATTGCATAATGCCAGGAATTTGGCTAGTAATGGGGTGAGCACGCAAGTAAACAAACCATGGCGCAGTGTGAATCGCCCGATGAGTGGTTTTATTTTCAGTAAAATAGTATTACACTAAAAACAGTATCAATATGTCTAATAGTTTGTTAATTAAACTTTCATTCTAGGAAACACACCGTGCAGCTGAACCATTCCTCGTTTCTCCATCCCCTGCGCCAGTGTGTGCGAGAGGTAGTACACAAATCCATTCATTCATTCATTCATTTGCTGTAAGCATAAGGCATGTAGGGCGTCAGGCTCCCGATGCGGTGGTGGTGGCGCAACGTGCACGCAACGGTGGTCGCGAAGAAACCGACCTGTACACACCACTACCACCAGAGCACGTGGCGAAGCGGTTGGTTGCTTACACCGCTTGTACGGGACCGCGATCGATGCCCGCGTATAGTGCTGATTGTGCTACCGAGCCAGCCAGTACGCTTAGCGCGCGAGCTAGCGAGAACAAAACGCGTGTGCCGGGTAGCCCGTTGTAATACGCGAGCATCGTGAACCACTTCTACCACCACCGCCGCGGGGAAGGTCGCTCGCGTTTTTTTGCTTATCGCTTGCGGTGTTCAAGGTAGTGTACTTTCGGAGAGGCGGTCAGTGTGCCTCACGGGCAGGAGAGCGCCGTAAAATTGAACCGTAACGTTATCTCACCCGGAAAAGCGGGTTCGTTCGCTCGGCTGTGCGTCCTTGAGGGTGTGCGGATTTGGTGCATCTAATTAAAGGAAAGCACAGACAAGCAAGACACGCGCTGCGTCAATAGTTTGATAGGTGGTGGGGCATGTTTATTCGATTAGTGGGGGGGGGGGGGGGAGTGTTAGTGAATGCACTTCCGCCAAGTGCTTCTCGCTCGAAGCGCATTCTTATCGTTCCTGGCTGGATTGAACGGTGAAAGTTCGCTGTAGAGGGATAAGTGGATACATCGACGAGCGTCATGGCGCAACTGTCGCAGGTGTGATATCGTGTGATATCGGAATATTGCAACAAAAAGAGCAGCAGACGATGTGTCGCTCCCTTTGATCGTATCGTTATCGAACAGCGTGAGGCAGCGTGGAATGTAATAGATTTTGATGCTTTTTTTGTGGCTATTACGATTATCTCGTAATCAAGCTCTGGTGACGGTGAGGTGCTGATGAGTGTTTTATCCATTGAAGTGCGTCACACAGAGGCTGAATATTGTGATAAGTTTCAACAATACGCTGTGCAGGAACGAATGTGAATGGACTCGTTTGTGTGCCCTTGAACAGTGTTATTGATCAGAAAGGAAGGACTGTTGTTACATTGTGGCTAAACAGTACGCTTACTGCCGTTCGAAGTGATCGTTTTCTTTTTGCATATGCATCGTCATCGTTGAGACATTCTTCGCCCGCAAGCGTTACGATCCGTTCTCAACCATTCGCTCTAAATATACCTTTTTTTAGGCGAAGCATCGTAAACACAGCAGCGCAAAACAACCGCCAATGGGATGTAACAAACCATTCGAAAATCGAAGACACACATTGAAAAAAAAAGGGAACGTAATGAAACCGCGGCAACCTTCACTTCAGTTCAGCGTTGACCCCGTGACGGAATCAATGCATGCGTAACCGCACAAGACGTTTTGCGGGTTCGCTTTGTGCTTGCAGGCGAATGCAGGCCAACAACGACGACGACGACGACGACTGCGACGACTCAATGAGTATGCCACGAGCAGCAACAAATCCACCGGCCGCTGGTGTGCTCGAAAATCGAAGAAAGAGTCGTTTGTTTACCGACAGTCTGTTTGTGTGCTCGCACTCTAATTGTGGCCGTCTAAACAACGCGTTGAGCTTTCCACCCTTTCAACCTTTTGCGAAGGTTCTCATGTTTGTGATAATGGGATGCCCAGTGCGAAAGTAAACAAGTTTAGTTCGTCCGCTAGTTAAAAGAAGAGCGCAAAGAGAGAGAGAGAGCGGGGAGTTAAGCAAACAAACAATCAATCTCGACGTCACGCGAATGTAACGTCACACACATCACAATAATAATAACGCAACGCTAATAGAAACACGCGAACACGCGCCTCCCGAGGTTGCGCCTGTCCGCGGTCCAAAGTCCGAACGTGCCCTCAAAAACCCCTCCTCCGGTTCCTCCGGCTGAGCGTGGCCGAGCGCCCTATTGAACTTGTTTTTTTTGCTAGTTCGAGAGAACCGGTTGCAGTGGTTTATGTAAATTAGACGTTAAAAATAGATTGATATCATTTGCAAACTTCAACATGAAATGAATGTTTCCGCAGTAGGGGAAAAACAATCCACAACTCTTCTAATAAATCATACCGAATTGAGCAGGAGATGAGAGCCTCTGGATGCTTCTGGAAAGCTTTCATATCCATAAATTAAATACCGGTGCAGGCCGGGTGACGCTCACATAGTGCAAACAAACCCGACCGACGATCGTCCCCTCTACAAACATGTGCCAGAAGTGTGGTACGCAATTAGACGGCAATCTCGGCGTCTCGCTAATTGCTGCCGTGTACTCGTAAGCCGGCATGAGAGGGTCTTTGTGTGATGCTTTTTACGTCAATCCCGGTACATTCGATTGAAGTTTGATGAAATGTAGTACAGCAGTTCATCTTTTCTGATCATATTTCTATATGTGATTGTGCCCCGGAAGTGAAACTGCTGGTGGTATAATTTGTCCAGTCACTCCAAACCCTCCAACGGACATCAATAGGGGTGGGCCCTGGCTCTGTGATGATGATTCTTTATCACAAGTCCCACTGAGCGTGGTTCCATTTTTTATGACCGTTTTACACCGACTGTCCGTTATCGCATGTGTGTGTGTCTAGATGGTGGTGCAGGGGGTCAAAGTCTCAGTTTACGTTTCTGAAAATGTAGACATGCGCCTGATTCGTCGTACCGTATCGTGCCGTCCAGTGCGGCAAAGCATTAAATCCATATAACGCCTTGTCGATTGTCAACACGAGCGCGATAAGAGCGACCTTTTGTGGGAGGAAATGGTGTCCGAAAAGATGTCACCACCGAATGACCGATATCGCATTGATTAGTCATCGATTGTAAGGAATGAAAGCAATGTACATAACTGTTCTTCTCCGTTGCAGATGGCGTCCGGGAGAAGTACACTGGCGGAAAGCCTCCGAGAGCTGTACCAGTTCAGTGTGGTCGACTACTGCATGTTTGGTGCGATGCTGATGCTTTCCGCTGCCTGCGGGATCTACTTTGGGTTCTTTAAGCGGAACAAGGGCGGTGACTCGGAGACGCCGGAAAGCAGCAGCAGTGACGATGAGAGTGCCCACCGTACGGTGACGGTGGCGAGCGGAAGCAAGCGCACCAAAACCACGTTCGGTTCCTCAACGATGGATGAGTACTTGCTGGGATCGAGGAAGTTGAAGGCGTTCCCGGTAGCGATGAGTCTTGTGGCGGGATACATATCAGGGGTAACGATACTGGGGACGCCGGCTGAGATCTACAACTTTGGCACACAATACTGGTTGATCGTGATTCCCATTCTGCTGATGGGTGTTGCGGTTTGTACCGTGTATCTGCCGGTGTTTTGCTCGTTGAAGCTGAACTCTTCGTACGAATATCTGGAGCTGCGGTTCAGTTCGTCCGTTCGATCGATAGCGTCAGTGATGTTTGTCATAGACGAGCTGCTTTTCCTACCGATGATCATTTATGTGCCAGCGTTAGCTTTCAATCAAGGTAAGATCCCTTTCGCCAATCAATCTTCAGGACTAAATTCCTTACTAATTGGTTTATATTTGTGTTTTTAGTAACCGGCTTCAATCTGTACGTGATCGGTGCGATCGTGTGCGTAGTTTGTATATTTTACACATTACTGGTAAGTGTGCTCGAAATCGAGTCGATCGATCAGTCCGCTTGTATTAATATTAATGCTTTTAATTTGTCGTAATAATTCCAGGGAGGCATCAAAGCGGTGGTATTTACCGATGCGTGGCAAGTGGTCGTAATGTTCATCTCGGTGGTAGTTGTCGTTATTATCGGAACGATCGCAATCGGCGGCCCTGATGTCATCTGGGACCGGTCGGTAGAAGGGGGCCGGATAGACTTCTTCAAGTAAGACAATATTCTACAATTATGAGAGTTTGGACTCGCGACCCAGTATACATGCATGAAGCAGTAGATTGCGTTCCTTTACTGCTACTATTGGGGTTATATTACCCTCCACACGGTGACGATAAGATCCGTTAGCATGGGTGTACAACTAGTACAGTTTCGTTTTTTATCAACGTGTTAAATGTTCCTGTTTTGCTGGCAAACAATATGTGACACAGCACCCTACGGCTGCTTGCAACAGTTACAGTGCAAAGTACATTGGGAAACGCTTTATTGCCTGGAATACATTTTTCAATCTCTCGCTCCGTCGCTCTTTCGCGGTTCTCCTTTATAATTTATGATCGTACCTGCGTGCGATAGGATTTATTTGTGTGGAGATTTTACACGAATTATTGCCCTCAAGCGTTAGCATAAAGCTCTTTGATTAGGTTCTACGATTAATCACTTGTGCTAATTAATCAATGTTATCATTAATTCCCTTCCCAACAGCTTTAATCCCTCGATGTACGAGCGACAAACGTTCTGGGCGGTGCTGATCGGTGGCTTCTTCTACTGGACCTCGTTCAACTCCGTCAATCAAACGATGGTACAGCGCTACATGTCTCTACCGAATCTGAAGAAAGCAAAGCTGTAAGTGACGTTTATCATATCATGTTTGCTGTTGCTATGTGCCCTGTTAACACCGTTGTTTGTGACATTCCACAGCTCCATCGCCATGTTTACCGTAGGAATGGGCGTGTTTGTGTCGGTTTGCTGCTACGCGGGGCTGCTGCTGTACGGCAAGTACTTCGAGTGCGACCCGACCTCCGTTGGGCTGGTGACGACGGACGATCAGCTGTTCCCACACTACGTGATGGAATCGGTGGGCAAGCTGAAGGGCATCCCGGGCCTGTTCATTGCCGGCGTGTTTGGAGCCGCGCTTAGCTCCCTTTCCGTGGTGCTAAACTCTACCTCAGCCGTCCTGCTGGAGGACATACTGAAAGGGCTGTTCCGGGTAAACCCATCCCCTTTCGTCGCGAACGTGTTCGTGCGGGGCAGTGTAGTAGTGCTCGGGCTGGCCGCAATGGGCTGTTTGTTCATCATCGAAAAGCTGGGCGGTATCTTGAGCGTAGCGACATCGCTATCTGCCATTGCGGCCGGCACTACGTGCGGCATCTTCACGCTGGGCATGTTGGTCCCGTGGAGCAACACCAAGGGCGCCCTGTTCGGTGGTGTGTCCGGTGCGCTTCTGTCCGGCTGGGTGTCGCTTGGCAGCCAATTTGCCGGTGCGGCGGGTGAGATCGTCCCACACAAGCTGCCCGTCTCGATCGACGGCTGCATCGAAGATCTGGTCACCAACGTTACGATGGTGAATCCTGTCTACCCGGACGAGAGTGGAGTGTTTCCGCTGTACCGGTTGTCCTACCATTGGATCACACCGATCGGTGTAACGACAGTGCTGATCGTCGGAACGATCGTATCGTTCCTCACGGGACCACGCGATCTGCGGCACATCGATCCGGAACTGATCTCGCCCGTCATCCATCGGTTCCTGCCCCAAGAATCGTTCGGCAACTTTGGAACGGCAAGCAAAAACTGTGGTGCAGTGGCGCCGGTGATATTTTGTGAAGAAATGCAACCGCACACGAACATTGCGTCCTCTTCCGGTACACCGTACGGCACAGCGGTGGAACGCAATGGACAGGTATGTATTGCAAAATCCAGAAGAGGGAAAGTAAAGTCTCTTATTGGCATTTTGTCCTTTAACAGGTAACGAAATCTCGATGATGAAGCTACTGATGATAACTGAAAAACGAACTTAACGCATATCCCGTGGAGAATCCCTGCATCGGGAAGTCGGGACCTACGCGGCAGCACCGTGCCAAATTCGATAGTCATCAACTCTGGATCTGATCCACCGCTAACACTAAGACACCTTTGTGTGTGCGAGAGAGAGAGAGAGAGAGAGAGAGGGACGGAGAGCGAACGATAGAGGTTATTGAAAAATGCGCAAAGACAAACGACGTACGTAGTTTAGGTAGTAAAGGCGGGACCGAGGGCGCCCGGGCAGCCATTCCAGAAGTAGTAGTTCACTTTTGGCTCTTAGTAAGACTGTGTACAAAACAATCGAGTGTCTACTTGACTTCCTTACTTACAGTGGGGTGTGTGTGTGGGTGTTAGGGGTTGACGGCCAGTACGGTTTAAAGAGCAGCCAGTTCGATATTGTACGGTAAATTGTGTTTTTGGTTTGTTTTGCTTTAGGTTTTGTAAGATTTACGTGATTGTACGCGTAAGCGTGTGAGGGTATGGGTCGGCAAGCTTGCAACCACCTCTTCCACAACCACCACCTTCCACAAAACCCTCCCCCTACCTCCCACCATATCGTTACACGATCTGTGATAGACCATGGTGCAAAAAAAACGCGGTGCAAAAGAAGTGGATCCAGTCGGACACGGACTGGAGGAGTTGTTTTTTCTTCTTCTCTTGTTGTTTGTTGTGTGGTGGTTATTGATTGAAAGGATGTTTTGATTGCAACTGGAAGTGGGTGAAGTTATGTATTGTAAAAGCCAATGTGCTTAGTTTGGGAAGTGAGTTCAAAGACGAATGCTTAAAACAGGTTAATAGGTGTATGTAATGAATGTAGTAAAAATAAAGCAGATGTACGAATACGAGACGGTGTGGAGACTGTTTTATGAAGAAATAAATAATGAGAAGAAGCCATACAACATTTATTGATTGCTCTATCCTTGTTAGTAATACTAATGATATCACACACCAAAACAAAGTAGAGCTCGCAACAGGGTCATCAGCAAATTCTGTAACAAACGCGCTTCTATCGACGTGCAAAACCGCGGGAAGACGAAATGAACCTGTGTTCATGTGTTCACGAGTGTTCATGAGCAATTTCTTCGCGGTTCCATGTGCTCGGTTGGAAAGCATGCCGCATGCGTTGTACTGCCGCGGATTGTGGGCCCGTTGTTTCTAGCAGGTGGGAAAGATAAACAAAACACACCCACACACACACACCCATCCAGGCGCTGAGAACAGAGAATCAAACAGGTAGACGCTCCTGATAAGGATTACAATTTATGATTTCTGTGAGTGTGAGGGGACAGTGTGTGGTAAAAAGTGTACTAAGAAAATAAACAATGTAAGCAGATGTATGGAGTGCAATTAGCGTGGGACGGAATCTATTGTCTTTCCGTTGATTACGTTTATAATGGAGCAATTATAAACGCTTGAATGGTGTTGTTTTTACGGTGGAAAATAGAATAATTGGCAGGATTTAACTGCGATTGCGCGTAACTGCTATTTCATAACGTTACCCTTTCGTGGGTGGCAGCCAACGGTGTGGTGAAAGGTGTAATAATTATTGTGGCGGCTCTTGACAACCAAATAAGATTGAAATCGATTTAGCAAAAAAAAAAGACTGTTAAGTGCGTCGAATGAAATTTAAATTAGCACAAGAATAAAGGTGATAATGTACTAAACTAATACCCCCCAAAACAACACCCGGTGCCGACGACGATCCTTGCGTTTGTTGGTTGCGCCGTTTGATTGCCGTGACAACGTGGCCGTCCATGCGTGTGCCGGCAATAAACAAGCAACAAACCGCGCGCGTCCACCAATATCAGCAGTGTCGCCGGCTGCCACTACCACCACTGCAGTAGCAGCAGCAGCGTGCAGGTCCGGTTTGAGGTGTGAACCAGCCGACCATCGGCCAGTCGCCGAACGTGAGCGAACGGGCGTGGGACGGGCACGTTTATCGCGCTACCCGTGCGGAAAAGTGCGTCTCCTTCAGTGTGCATTGTGCCGCGCAGAAGGAAGCAGGGCAGTGCCGGTGAAGGCAGGACTCGCCCCGTGTCGACAAGGGGAATGTGCAATTGAAGGTGTCGTCGTGCCAGCAATCGTTCGGGGTAACGTGTTGGAGGTGTGTTTTTTTCTTTTTCGTAAGAGGTAAGCGAGAAGAAATTGGAACTGCTGTTTGCCTCGGCACGTGTGGTAAGGTTGAGCATTCGCACAAAACGCGACATTGGTGATAGAAAATGAGAGTACTCAGTTAAATTTAGAAGTTGTTTTCATACAGTGCAACACCTGCTAGAGAGACACAAACATCAAATAGAGAGTGTGTGTGAGAGAGAGAGCGAGTGAAAAAAGCAGAAATTAAAAAAAACATTAAACTCGCTGTCGCCGTGTCATTGGAAATGGACCGGAAAGTTCGCAATTTACATAGCAATAATCTTGTCTCGGAAATTTGATATCTTGTTTTCGTGCATCTCATGCCCCAATGCTGTGCTATGCTGTGGGTGTTTAAAAAGAAATATAAAACAAAAAATAACAGTCAATTTGAGAAAGCAAGAAGCAACTGTTTTGGAAAGGTCACGACGACGACGCCGAGATTGGAGGATAAGTGCTTAGGAAAACAAATATTAAAGCTCTTCTGCCATTGCTTCACCGCCCTTTAATACAGATGGATTCTAGCAGAGGCACCGTGCTCGACAGCATCCGTGAGCTGTACCAGTTCGGTGTGGTGGATTACTGTATGTTTGCCGCAATGTTGATCCTTTCCGCTGCTTGCGGCATCTACTTTGGGTTCTTCAAACGCACCAAAGCGAAGGATACACCCACGGCCACGGACACGAGTGATCTCGATCTGGGTGAAAATCCCCCCACGGTAGGATCGGTGGAGAGTAAGACTCCGATCAGCCCGTTTGGATCGTCCACGATTGATGAGTACTTGCTGGGATCACGCAAGTTAAAAGCATTCCCAGTGGCGATGAGTCTGGTGGCGGGATACATATCCGGTGTAACGATACTGGGCACACCGGCGGAGATCTACAACTTCGGGACGCAGTACTGGTTGATCGTGGTACCGATCATCCTGACGGGGATAGCCGTATGCACGATCTATCTGCCGGTGTTTTGCTCGCTGAAGCTGAACTCTTCGTACGAATATCTGGAGCTGCGGTTTAACAGACACGTCCGTTCGATCGCTTCGGTGATGTTTGTGATCGATCAGGTATGATCGTATGCCACTTAAAAAAGCGTTTTAATATGATAGCTTGAAATGAGTTTAAATGTCAATTGCAGATGCTGTTCCTTCCAATGATCATCTACGTACCAGCGTTGGCATTTAATCAAGGTAAATAAAGAATAACTAACTTCTGATATAAAAGACAATAACGTGCTCAACTATTTGCAGTGACTGGACTAAATTTGTACATGATTGGAGCGATCGTGTCCCTCGTCTGCATTTTTTACACACTCCTGGTAAGGATCTGCGCTCCAAACGCGTCCAAATGGGAATGCTTACATACAAACTTTCGCTTTCCTTTTAAGGGTGGCATCAAGGCGGTCGTCTTTACCGACGCTTGGCAGGTGGTGGTGATGTTTATCTCCGTCGTTGTCGTGGTGATCATTGGCACGATCGCGGTTGGCGGGCTGGACGTCATCTGGGAGCGATCGATGGAAGGTGGACGGATAGACTTCTTCAAGTAAGATACGAAAAAGGCGATAAGACGCATCTTAGATTATCACAGCACAGAAACTCAACAATGTTGGCCGAGGGGTTTTATGGGACACCCAGAGAGGGCTCACGTGCTCCATGTTTGTCAACATTGAGCAATTAATGTTTATGGAGGCCATACAGAGAGCAAAGATAGTGAGACCATAGAACAGCGATGTCTTATTGTTGGTAAGCTGGGAAAGGTTACTGAATGTGTGCAGCAGGTTGCTGACCAAGCACAAGGCTATCACCAAACCCCTTTCCGAGAAGAAAACAGCGAGACAGCGGTATTCAAAACATTGATTAGTTTTTTGGCAGTTAACCCCTTGGCCGTCCAATGATTGGGTACAATGGTTTTGAATGAGGCGGCCCAATATCGCGACGGACTCAATTCAAGCACACGTGTGCCGAACCAGCGCCTCAACATGGCCAGGACAGAACAATCAATCAATCAGCGATTAGCACGCTACACAGTGGCGCGCTTCCGCGTGAAGATGCCCCCAAGAGAGGAGAGACAAGAGATAGCAACAGAAGAAAAGAGCAACGCATCTTGTGCTTTCCCGATTTCATAAGTTGTGCAATCCAAAGATATATGTTTCTTTTTTTTCCCCTCTCCACAGCATGAGCCCCACGTTGTACGGGCGGCAAACGTTCTGGGCGGTCCTGATTGGCGGCTTCTTCTACTGGACCTCGTTCAACTCCGTCAATCAAACGATGGTACAGCGCTACATGTCCCTACCGAATCTGAGGACAGCGAGGCTGTAAGTATGGTGTGCGATTACCGGGGATGCTGTTTATCAGCTCGTGGACGTTATCGGCATGTGATATGACTGGAACACCCCTTTCCCTGTCCCTCTTGCACAGCTCCATTGCCATGTTCACGGTAGCGATGGGTGTGTTTGTGTCGGTTTGCTGCTACGCGGGGCTGCTGCTGTATGGGAAGTACTACGACTGTGATCCTGCCTCGGTCGGGCTGGTCTCGACCAACGATCAGCTGTTCCCGCACTATGTGATGGAGTCGGTCGGACATCTGCGTGGCATGCCGGGCCTGTTCATTGCCGGCGTGTTTGGAGCCGCGCTTAGCTCCATGTCGGTAATACTGAACTCCGTCTCGGCGGTTCTGCTGGAGGATGTGCTGCGCGGGTTGTTCCAGCTCAACCCGAGCCCTTTAAAGGCAAACATTTTCGTTCGTTGCTGTGTGGTGATACTGGGACTCACTGCTTTAGGGTGTCTGTTTATCATCGACAAGCTGGATGGAATATTGATCGTGTCTGCCACACTTGCCGCGATTGCCAACGGTACGACGGGAGGGATCTTCACGCTGGGGATGTTGGTCCCGTGGAGTAACACCAAGGGAGCACTGGCTGGAGGTATTGCAGGAGCGCTTCTGTCCGGTTGGGTGTCGCTTGGGAATCAAATTGCAAGCGGTGCAGGGGAGATCGTTGCACGCAAGCTGCCCGTCTCGATCGACGGCTGCATCGAAGATCTGGTGGGAAATATTACCCTTGTTGATCCTATCTACCCGGATGAGAGTGGAGTATTCCCACTCTACCGGTTGTCCTACCATTGGATCACACCGATCGGCGTAACGACAGTGCTGGTCGTTGGAACGATCGTATCGTTCCTCACGGGACCACGCGATCTGCGACACATCGATCCGGAACTGATCTCGCCCGTCATCCATCGTTTGCTGCCGGTAGAGTCGTTCAGCTACTTTGGAACGGCAAACAAAAACGCGACAATATTCAACGAAGAAATGCAAGCACAAGCGAGCGTGCCAGTTGATCTGACCGTTCCATACGGTCCAGCGAACGATCTGAACGGTCAGGTAGGTAAAGAAGCTAGAACAAGATGGTAGGAAAATATTAGCAGAAAAGTTAAGACTCAGTAGTTGTTGTACTGTGCAATAGCTGCACGACGAATATATTCAACTAAACATAGGAGTAAAAACAAAAGTACTTAAAAGCGAGCTTAGTGTTTAGTGTAGTCTTAATTATCGGGGTATAACGATTCAATTTTTCCAAAAGCGTCACAACAAAATCTCTCAATTGAAAAGATTCACACAAATATATTTGTACAAACTCCAACCAAGCTGTGATGTCACCAGTAGTGCAAAGAGGAACGAATTTTAATAATAACCGTTTTAAACCGTTTGAATGTTTTTTTTTAAACAATCAGAAAAAAAACAGATTTGTAATAGATTTTGTAATGCATAAATAAAATCAATAAAAACTGGGAACAAAATAGTAATGTTTTTGAATTGTTTGTGTATTTTTGACGCACCGATGAGAAATGTACACTTGACGTCTATCAAAACATCATCAAAGTAACAGTGACAGGATAATAAGGCCAAATATAAGAGTTCATTGCTCATGAACCTAGGCCGTTTCACCCACACCAATTGCCAAGTCGAAAGCGGTTAGTAGCCTGGTGAAATCCATCCTTTTCTGGTGTATGGTACTATCCGAAGCCCTGTTATCAGTGCCGATCGATAATGATGCTGTTTTGTTCATCTTTGAGGATGATTGTGAAGTGTGGCTTGTTGCTTAAAGTGACGGTATATTTTGGGTAAAATGTTAGTGTTTTGGTTGAACTTTTTGGGGATTTAAATGTTGAATTGTTGACAAAATCTGCTCTGTGGTGTGTGGTGTTACAAATTCTGAAAAGGTGAAGGTAAAGCCATGTGCACTAGGCAGTAGCAAATCAATAACAAAATTTGTTGTGAAATAAGTATGAGCAATATGATGAAATGTGGCATTCTCTCACACCTTCTGCTCAGGTCTGTATGGTTCAATTTCGTGCAGTTGCAATTGTTTACAAACAACGCAACTAAACGGCATTAAAATACTTAACAAATCAACTTCTATCGAGTAATGTGTAAGCAAAAATGTATCCTAAAATTAAGTACATTGAAATGCTTGAGAAGCGGAAAAAGAGCGGACAGGAAACCGATCCATCTCGTTCTCGTTCTCGTGCAACCGGTGCCAGCGATCAAATTGCATAATGTTACCCATTCCCCGCACGGCAGCCCCTGCTCAGCTCTGCATCTGGCAAACTGCAACATTCGACGCAACGGCAATTAAAAAGAAAGGCAAAGCCCCAAAAGACGCCACTAACTTGTTGCGCTCAGCATAAACGGTCCGTGTGCGTTCGTTGTGTGGTTTTCGCGTGCATTCGTATTTTCGGATTGCCGATTTTGTTTTGTCCAAAGTGGTGGCGTTCTTTGCCGGCATCGGTCGTCGGTTTGTGCCCGGGCTCACCACTACCACCGTCGTATCACCGTGGGCCCTGAAAGATAGCCGAGGCACAGGGAAAGAGAAAATCGGCAACCCCTGAGCCATTGGCGACGGCGATGGATCGCGCGAATAGATTGACGCGTGTGTGATCGCTTCACTCCACTGCTGTGTGTTACTGCTGCCGGCTGCCGGTGCTGTTGTGCTAATGTGCGCTCCCTTTTTTCAGTGCTAATTGTACTGTCGGACTGGCAGGATCGTGCCAGAGTGCCAGAGTGAGTTTTCGGTAGTTGAGCAAGGCAGGGTAGGAGCGAACACAAGCGGGAGCGAAGGTAAGAGCTGGTTGGTGCAATTAAAATTCACGCTTCTTAGTGCACGTGTTAGAGGTAGCTCAACGATCCAGAATAAGTAGAGAGGAAAAATGGGGAAATGTTGTAAATTGAATGTGACCGACCGTAGTGCCAAGTGGTGCCAAACACGCGAGTGACGAACAATAATTACAAACACCTTTGGGTAAATTGTGAAACAACCAAAAATAAACAAAAAGTGTAACGGCACCAGTAGCAAAACGAGACCAACGTTTCGTACCAGCTCTGTACGCCCTTCAAACTGTGATGGATTGGTTTGATGGACAAGTGGCGTTTAGTGTGGGTGCAATGTTATTTTTCTCTCTCTCTCTCCCGGAAGGACAAGAAATCGAAGATAAAATTAGAAGCTGTTTTAGTTTTCGAATGTTATTGTGACCTACTGGCCAGAAGCGGCACACGGGACCGGTAACTGTCAGTTCGAATCCATCGTGGGGAACTTGGAGCTGGGGTTTCAGTGGAGTGAGGGCACGCCTTTTGGCATTGGAACCTATTTCACAACATTGAGCATTGAACAATTTGAGTTCGAGGAACCGTAAACGATCCCGACGCCGTTCGGTCTTAATTGATTTATTAAGAGATACACATATTAACGAGGTTGCCGATGGTGGTCGAATTTCTAATGCGCGAAGACAGTTTAGCTGCTTATATTAAGTGAAAGTGATCGTTAGAACCGGTCTGATGGTACAGTCGTCAACTCGTACAACTTAACAACATGCCCGTCATGGGTTCAAGTCCCGAATAGACCTTCAAGCCCCCCATACGTAGGACGGACTATCCTGCTATGGTAACAATAAGTCACCGAAAGCCAAGCTCACTTCACTAAGGTGGGTACAGTCAGGCCTCGACCGACAGCGGTTGTTGTGCCAAAGAAGAAGAAGGATCGTTAGAACCATGTCAATGGGCTTGTACATCAACCGGTTCAATGTTTTAGCACCCTTAAATATGACTTAGTTTAGCATGCCTTTAAACGGAGCCGTTGACGCGGCGGTCTCGCTACAGGCTACAGGTTTTTGGAGCCTTTCCATTGAACAACTAACCACACGCTTCCCCATGTGACCGCATGTTTGCAAAAGCACTAATGTTAGCACGCACGACATGTAGTCCTTTCCTTTTTAGGAATGTTTTGGCTTCAGTAGGTTAAGGTGCGTAGCGAGGTTTCTTTTTATTTGCATGCGATACAGCTGTGACGAGTTAAATTCCCGAAAGAAGGGTTCAAGTGAACTGGTTTTGGGCACCGGAATGTTTTGCTGTCGAATGTGTGAGAGAGTTTTCTGAGACAGAGGCTAATGCCTGCGGTGGTAGGGTGAACCAGTTTGGGTTTGTTCTGCATAATCCGTGGGATAATCTGATGGGCCAGGTAGAAGAAAAACTCACGTTCTCCTCTCTTGATATAATTGTTTTCTGGTATTTAGATGTCGTCTCCCAGAAGCACCATGTCGGACAGCATCCGCGAGATGTATCAGTTCAGCGTCGTCGATTATTGCATGTTCGGTGGCATGCTGATCCTGTCGGCTGCCTGTGGCATCTATTATGGGTTTTTCAAGCGCTCGACAAACACCAGCAGCAGTAGCAGCGAATGCGAGGAGGAGCAGGACCATCTGCCCGAGGCAGGGGTTCCAGCAAAGAAGCCCACCAACACGTTCGGGTCCGCCACGATCGACGAGTATTTGCTGGGGTCACGCAAGTTAAAAGCATTCCCGGTGGCGATGAGTCTGCTGGCGGGATACATTTCTGGCGTGACGATACTGGGGACGCCGGCTGAGATCTACAACTTCGGCACACAGTACTGGCTGATCGCGGTTCCGATTCTGTTGATGGGTGTTGCGGTGTGTACGGTTTACTTGCCCGTGTTTTGCTCGCTAAAGTTAAACTCTTCGTACGAATATCTGGAGCTACGCTTCAATCCTTACGTACGATCGATGGCGTCAGTGATGTTTGTCATTAATCAGGTAAGAGGAGGGCAGCGTGCGAGATTGGCGTGCGGGAATACAAAAAAAAACAAGCATGACAAACAACTATCAATCATTTACAGATGCTATTCTTGCCGATGGTTATCTACGTGCCAGCGCTTGCCTTCAATCAAGGTATGTGGTGTGGAAGACTCCAGAATTATCCAATTTCTATGTGAATCTAACGTTGCGTCTGTGTTACAGTAACCGGTTTTAACATTTACGTTATTGGGGCAATCGTGTGCGTCGTCTGCATCTTCTACACACTTCTGGTAAGTCTCTAAGCCAGTAGTTCTGGAAGCTGTTTGTCGAATACTCACGTGCTTGTTCTGAATTTTAGGGCGGTATTAAGGCGGTTGTGTTCACCGACGCTTGGCAGGTGGTGGTAATGTTCATCTCGGTCGTCGTGGTCGTGATTATTGGCACGATCGCTCTCGGTGGTCCGGGCGTTATCTGGGACCGGGCGGTGGAAGGCGGTCGGATAGACTTCTTCAAGTAAGCTCGCATATTTGAGGATGAATAATGAAAACACAAAGAAGAGGTCGCTGTTTCGGGGACTGAGGAATATTTGGCACTGATTCTCTTTTATCGCAAAAAGGCTGCGCGTGCATCGCAAACGGAGAAACGGAGCGTCGCCAACATCTGGTGCGATTAGAAGATGGCCAAGAGGCTCCATTCAACTGTCAGTTCAGCTTACAAGATACACCTTTAACGGGGGAGATGTGTGACTACGGTCCACGAAACTGACAAATTGTTTGATTAGAGCTTGTCAACAGTGAGCGATTGTTAGAGGAACGCTTGATCTATCTTCTTTGTGTGAAAGGGAATTCCCTACCCTAGCATTACAGAGATCTAATATTTTCACTTCTTGCGCCCCTTTCTTCGACGCTTCCGATAGCTTCAGTCCATCTATGTACGAGCGGCAAACGTTTTGGGCCGTTTTGATTGGCGGTTTCTTCTACTGGACCTCGTACAATGCCGTCAATCAGACGATGGTACAGCGCTACATGTCACTGCCGAATCTTAAGACTGCAAAATTGTACGTTACTGATGCTTTAATGCTCAAAATGGCACTGGAATGTTGATGCTTCTCTCATTTCCCTTCAGCTCAATCTACATGTTTGTGGTTGGAACGGCCATCTTCGTGTCGGTTTGCTGCTACACTGGACTGCTGCTGTATGGGAAGTACTACGACTGTGATCCGGCCACCGTGGGACTGGTGACAACGAGCGATCAGCTGTTCCCGCACTACGTGATGGAATCGGTTGGCAATTTGCGGGGCATGCCGGGGTTATTCATTGCCGGTGTGTTTGGAGCAGCGCTGAGTTCGCTTTCCGTCATCCTGAACACCACTTCGGGCGTGCTGCTGGAAGACATTCTGAAAGGATTGTTCCGTGTGACGCCCAGCTCGCTCGTGGCCAACATCGTCGTGCGTAGCAGTGTGGTTGTGCTTGGGCTGGCCGCCATGGGCTGTCTGTTCATCGTGGACAAGCTGGACGGAATACTGATCGTGTCGGCAACGTTGGCGGCAATCGGAAATGGTACGACGGGAGGGATCTTCACGCTGGGGATGTTGGTCCCGTGGAGCAACACCAAGGGAGCACTGGCTGGCGGTATCGCTGGTGCGCTTCTGTCCGGCTGGATCTCACTCGGAAGTCAGTTCGCGAGTGCAGCGGGCGAGGTTGTGCCACACAAGCTGCCCGTCTCGGTGGACGGATGCATTGCGGAGCTCATCACGAACACGACGATCGTGAATCCGATCTACCCGGACGAGAGTGGAGTGTTTCCGCTGTACCGATTGTCTTACCACTGGATCACACCGATCGGTGTAACAACGGTAGTGCTTGTTGGATCGATCGTATCGTTCCTCACAGGGCCACGGGATCTTCGCTACATCGATCCGGAGCTGATCTCACCCGTCGTGCATCGCTTCCTACCGAGGGAATCGTTCAGCTACTTTGGAACGGCAAACAAAGGCCCAACGTGTGTCAGCGAAGAAATGCAAACGCAAACGAATATCCCAGTCGATAGCGGTGCTCCATATGGCACTGCAGCAAATGGCCAAAATGGTCGCGTTAAGGCACACAATTGAAGAATGAATGTTGGATTAACACTATGTTGTTTAACACTATGAACACTATGAATGTTGGAACACACTATTCAACAATGCTCTTTCTAGTACATTACAGTAAACAACCATTACCTTCATCATACAGTACAATATCTGTGATACGCAGGACACAAGAGGATCATCAGAGTAGGCATTTATGATGTACGTTGTACAGATGTTGGTAGTATTGCAGTTAAGATGATCGTACAGTACCTTTTGACAGTGAGTTCGGTTGAGGTAAACAATGTTCGATGCACAATTTAATAATAAACGACACACACGACTTGGTGTTCCTTTTCTTCATTAAAAATACATTTGCAAAATTAGAAAACAGATGCTCGGGTTCCGAACGAACCCAGAAACTTTGAACCAGAAGAAGCCCGTAAAGAGCTTACCGCTGAAAAAGGGAACTGTGAGTTATGCAACGCTGGTTTTGTACCAAATTTTTCCAAGCAATTCCCGGTGAAAGGTTACTGTTTCCAGTTCCGGCAGTATGGTGTGACGCTTGGAAAAACTATGCTTTTGGAAAAGCTAACTCTCAGCTCACGACAGCAGCACCAGCATGCGGCGGCAAAGGTTGTAAGCGCATAGAATGAAATAAAACTTTCGCCTTGTACCATCCACGCCAAGGACGATGCTGACGTCAGCGTGTCGCATGGCTTCCGGTTGGCGTAGCTGTGTTCGCATACCTTCACAATGGTGCTGTTGGGGGGAGGGGGCATTCTAGGTACCCTCAAGGGTAAAACAATACACCACCGAGCAGTACCGTTTAGCAAAGTGTTGGGGAGTTTTTACCAGCGTCGGTGATAATTCATCCTTTGTAGTGTAGGTTCTCCTGGTGCCGGAAGCACAACAACATGGTGGGAAAGTGTTGGCTCGGTAGTTTGACCGCTTATTTCGAAGGTGTAATTGGATAGGGCTGGAGCAGTGCAGCACGCTAAAATGCTATTAATTTATGGGCTTCCCTGTTCCCGGGCAGTAGCGTAATCGTTTTACATGAGATGTTACCTTTTGTGAGAAACTTTTCTGAGGTTATTTGGTTGAAGAGAAAAAAAACAGCAATAATTCTAGAAATAGAATCATAATTTGTGGTTTCGACATGCATGAAAGCTCACATTCTAGTCATTCTTTGTTGCATTCCGGTATGTCAATGTTTGACCTGGCCAAATGAAAAGAATGAATGGCTGCTGGAAGCAACAAAGCTTGCGAAATTGTTCGCGTGTGTGGTCATGCGTGCGCTCGTTTCCTCTGCAAACTGAAACTGATCGTCACCCTGCGTCTGAATGGGCACTTCCGTGCGGTGAAATTGAAAAGGTTTCCTGTGGCAGGAAATAAAATGTATACAATTTATTTCATCATAATGATATGCAAATATGTGCTCAAAATCTCATTCTGCAGCCTTCACCTGCACCGCGCAAACCGGTGCGCTGGGCTCTGGGCAAATGAGCTCGGGAGTGGAGAAAACTCGCCTTTCATCCGGAAAATTACACCCACATGTGGAAAATTGGAAGCATTATTCGGGGTTGGCGCGCGGGCCACTGCTTTATTAGAACGAAAGACACCGGCCACTGAAAAAAAGAAATTAAATAAAATAAAACACCCACGGTACGGTAGATGGATTCAGGAAAGAGAGAGTAAAAAAAGGAAGTTAAATATTTAATTAAACGGCTACATGTGTGCGTCGTGTTTCGGACGGGCGGACGATTTTCTCGATTTATCTTTGACCTTTCCCATGCGCAGCTTCAAACATGAAGCAAAAGGGCGTCCGGTGGGACGTGTGAAGGACTCCATCCCTGGTGACCTGAAAGCATGAAAGGATTCAAACCGGTTTCGGCGGAAACACTGCGGATGGAGTGCGGTTGAGTGAAACATGCCAAGACCGTTTGTGTATTTTTTGCTGCCGTCCCTGCAACTTTCTCCCGACGCACAGGCTGGTCGGAAGGTCCATTTCAAACACTGGGCTGCATTCTAGAGCGCACTTGAGTGGAGGAAAACGCGAAGGGACGATGGGAAAGGTTAAATATATTTTATACACAAAATTATTTACACTAACCATTAACCGTTTTGGGGCGGGTGCGGTGGGATATGCGTAAATTAAATGAGAAAGGGCACATGGGAAAGGTATGTCGGTGTTGAGATATTGAGAATACAAATTAAACATGAAAGAGCCGATTTGGGATGACGTACGGCGGGGAGTGTATTGCAGGACGATGTTTGTATTTCTTCGTTTTTTTTTGCGGTGATTATACAGCATTCTCTTGTACCATTTATCTTGTTGTATATTATATTAGAATAGTAAAGAATGTAAATTCAGTTCCACGGTCGAATGAACTGTTTTCGTTTATTCTAAAGCTGCTTACACATTTTTTGCAAACATTTCCTTAAAATGCTTCACAATACACCAACTACCAAGTACGCTCGTACCCTCATCATCAACGGTAAAGATCTCGGCATGGAGCAGGAACCGGTTCCCACTAATGAATGCCGTTCCACCGAATTTGTTTTGTAAAGGAATTAGTAAAGCATTTTCCCATCTCACAGCAAGGTATTCGCATTTCGGATTCGCGTGCATGGAATTTGATAGTTGAAAAGCCACCATGGCGCGGCGGTGGTACTATTATGAAGATTTATGATGAGGGAAGAATGGGTTTCCCAGGGTGGACGAAATCGGGGCGTTTGAGAAACTCTATTCAACTCAACAGGAAGCTCAGATTTTTGGCTGTGAGTGGAAAGAGCTTTCGGAGTGAGAGAGAGAGAGAGTGGAAACGCTTCTTAATCGCACCGAGCATGGTTCGCTTTTCATCGTGGGAAGGTAAGAAGCGGTTTTGTAAGAGCGATAATTAACAATGAGGCTAAAATTGTGAAATGGCAATGAAAATGAATATTCGTGTACAAATTTCAGCCAAGTAAAAGCTGCAGTGGTTTACGTGCTTTTACTTCTTCCATAGGTAACTTTTCAATGCACCAAAACGAAGCCACGCTTCCACCCTTCCAGTGAAACACCGATGGGATATTCAAAGCCGGGCGCGTGCGAGAATAAATAATTTAAAACAGGAAAAATCCAAAATCACGAACACCACAGCATCCGCCCGGAAGCGTCATCTCGGTGTTTATTCAGCAGCAGCATTTGATCCTCATTAAGACTATCTATGCTCCTCTAGTGCGCAGTGAAAAGCCTCGTGGTGGGGATAGTGTGGATGCCTGGTGTGTGGCTGTGTAAATAAGTTTTGAGGTTGCCTTTGATAGAGCGCACGGAGGCAAAAAAAAAACAGGACGCCCCCCTGGAAAAGGATCTGAAAAGGCGCGATTTAGCATTCGAGCATCATCAGCAACAGCACGTGTGGATGAGTACGAGCTGAAGCACTCGGCGGTGCGGTATGTGCGCGTCGGCGGGTGCTCGAAAAAACACATCATTAATGTTTATTTAGTTTCGGTAAAAATCACTCTATCAAATTTTCACCTGATGCGGCTTGCTCCGGATGTGTTTGTAGCACCCGCGGGAGGGGAACGTATTTTGCGGTTGGTGTGCTGTTTTCGCTATCCTTCAGACGGTAAATCCACGTCAAGAGATGATAGCAGCCCATGGATGCTGCTTGGGTTGAAAGAAGGGACGGAGTTGCATCATGACGCACGTGAGACGGCACTATCGAGCCGAAAAAAGGCACCCGACCGGTGGAAAAACTATCCGTGGTATGCCACCTTTCGAGCCAGCGAAGAAGAACAAATACTTACCGTACGTTCCGTGCCGTGTGGCGTGTGCTGTGCATGAGCCGTTCCGTTTAAATCCACTTAACTATTCACAAAAACACACACACACACACATGGAGAGCAGGGAGTTTAACGAACGCTAAACAGTGTCGTTTGAAATGTGCACAAGTGCTGTCGGAGAACGCTTGGCCGGGCTCGAATGGAAGATCGTTCCACTGTTTGCCACTGTTTGCCATCGTCTTTGAGCATCAGCATCGGTCCTGCTCTCCAGCTGGGGAGCGTTTGCAAAACCTTTGGAACATTTCCAGTGGCACAAAAATCAAGTAGATAGGAGGGGTGAGTTGTTCGGTTTTTCATCTGCAGGGTTTGAGGGATCTTTTAAAATCACATTCATTACTGTAGCTGAAGCTCTGAAGCGGTGGGTGACGCATATCTGTTACCATTTGGCGAGCCGTGCAAATATTGTTGATTGCAGTTGAGGATTTCAAAAAAGGTTTCAAAAAGTGAAGTTGATTTAGTGCGTGGTTTGGCGCAGTAGAGGTGAAATAGGAGTAGAGAAAAAATCATGGCTGAAATGCCTTTAAAATTTGAAATTTAAAAAATATCGACGAAAGGGAACATGCAATTGCATACATTTAGGCGCATAAAATCGCAACGCAATGATGTGTCTCGGAAAAATCTTAAATCCTTTCCAGACGAGATTAGAAAAGTAATTTAATGGTTAAGGATAAAGTATTTCCGATTTTATGACCATATGTGCATGGTTAAAGTGAAAGCATGCCTGGTTGTAAGCCAATATTTGATTTCTCGTAGGCATGAAGGTTTAGCAAGATCAAATGAAAAAGTGATTTTCGGGTTATTTGTCTCATGATAGCTGCTGGTAGGTGCTAGAAATCATAAGCATTTTGTTGGAATAAAGTAAACAAATCTTTTGGCTTCTGGAAACGATGCTGGTTGTCTGGAGAAAGTCAGCTACAAGTCAGATTCAGAACAACTTTGGAGCTATTCCATTTTCAGCAATGAAGGCATTTTGAAATTTAATAAAAGCTCAAACCACATTCAAAACGATCTTGTTTTTCCCCAATCAACAAAAAAAACCCCGGCTGGCCATCGAAAAAATAAATATTTTAACAACGCGTTTGTTTTCCGCTCACACTCCACATGTGTGGCGCACATGACGCGAAGCCACACATGAAATGGAGAAGAAATTTTTCCAAAAATAAATTCTCAATTCTTTCGAATGGAAAGCCAGAATTTCCCAGAATGTGTTTTTGGACGCGCTCGAAATAAGGTGAAACGTGCGAATCCACCACCGGATCGGTACCGGGGAAAACCGGGGATCCCCCTTGCGTGCTTACCCTGGCAGCTTGGCCGGTTGCGGTGGCTTTTGTGAAACCGATCACATAAATAACTAGCGGTGGAAGGATTTTTCCATTCTTGTCGAAAAAAAGGAAACAATAAAAGGACGCGGAAAATATATTCCACTCAAAAAACAACACACACACGTAGTAAGGAAAGCGCGGCGCAAAAGACTGCAACGCAAAACGGGGTGGAGTGAAGTCATTTTCGCGTGCCCCTTTTGGCGTGCCCCGCTGGATAGATTGTGGTGGCAGAGAATTTAGCCTTTTGAGAGTATATTTTCCCGCCGCTGAATGCCGAAAAATGTGTGCTAAATAATTCCCATTATGTTATTTACGCCGGACATAGGGGACGAGAGAGTGTTTATTTAAAAAAGAAAGTAAAGCCACCCACCACGATTCTCATGCGAGCTGAGTGTGTTTTTGTTGCGTATTGTTTTTTTTCGCATGTGGAAATAAAAATTCCATTCGCAGTTTCTTTGAATAACTTCAAATTGGAGGTTCGCGCGAACAAAATGCTACAGTCGTTTTGTTTTTCAGCGCCGTTACCAAATATTTGAGTTTGTTATTTTTATTCACTGGCTCTGGTTGGGGAGCTGTGTGCGAAATGTGGTTGGCGATGGAATTTTGCATAAGTGCAAGGGAGTTGAAGTTAAAGTGTGAGTAGTTTTAAAACGTTTCTGTTGCAAATGAATGGGAAGTAGAATGTTTGGCCAGACGATAAATAAGGCTCAAGAATGAAAGCATAAATTACTTTGCAATGGGCAAAAGCGAGAAATGTTTAGAAAATGAAGAACAATTTTATGTCCTTTTGAAAGTATACGATTAGATTCTGATCAAGGAACAACAAGGCACATTCATAATGAAGCATAACGCTATAGAATTTACAAAAGTTCTTTCCCGTTAAACTTCTTTTGATCTTTAATACGTGGAAATTGACCTCTCCGCTTGGTGGTAGCCATAGGCATATTGATTTCCTTCAGCTCGGTGGCAATAGAATCGGTACTTTGTGCTATTCATGTTGGACATAGCTTCAATTTCGTTTCCAGGAGGAGATCGTTGTCGCTGTTGTAAAAAAGAAATTATTTTTTAAATGCTTTTCCTTCACGCCCCTTTCTTTCGATTGCTGAATGATAGTCTCACTGTCCGTTCCTTTCAATTCGTCGTAATTCATACATTTTTGATACGATTGAAACGTATCTATTTGATGCTGGTTGCTGAAAATAAATACGATTGAAGGGAAATCCTACGCTCCCAGCAAAGCAAGACGTCCGGCGGGAGTATCGTTTTAAGTCCACTACAAGCATGAAAAACAACACTGCAAAAAAGTAACCACACCACAGCCAACAGGGACGCAATATCGCATTAAAACACATCAATTGATGTAGGGTGGAAAACCCCCCAGTGACCTCCCGTCCGGACGCTGCTTTCCAAAATGCGTCAATATTAAATGTCACGAGATGCTGTTTGTTTGCTTTCGCCGAAACGTTTCCATAATCATCTTATCGCTGTCGATAACAACCCCTCTCTGGGAAACTGGCAACGACAATTGCGTGTGTGTGTGTGATTGTGCATTGAAGTGTGCTCAAGCTCAGTGGGGGAAACACTGGAGCACATTAGACAGTGCGGCGGCGGATTATTTATGACGCTTGATGGCGGGAAAAACATTGAGCAAACGGCAAACGAATGACATTTAATTGACCGGTAATGAGTGATGTTCTAAAGTGGTGCCATTTGCAAACACACATACACACAGAAGCGGTCGACAGCCTCCTATGAACGATTATCGTCCTGCATAAACGGCCGCGAGTACGTACGCAAATCGTTGGAAAAACAACAAACTTTCGAGCCACTGTGGAGCATAAGCCGATGATAATCCGGTAGTTTAATCCGTTTGAAACCCTCCCTTGCTGCCTCTCTCTCCCTCCCACCGAACGGGTTTATATTCAAATGAACAAAACTGTGAACAAAATAGGAAGCTACTTAACGGGGAAAGCAACGGGACGTCCACTTCACGCTCGATTCGCGAGCCTTCCATCGCGCTCTGCCGACCGTGGTCACTTCCGGGTGGGGGGAGAGAAAATCACACACAGTACACACACACACACACACCGACTCACGCAGGCACATGCCACCGAAAGCATCCGGCCAATAATTCCATATTAGTGAGTGACGGGTTTCCACCCGTCTCCACCCTTCAAATCGCCATTGGAACTGTATATGGTCCTGTGGCGTTGGAGATGGGGGGGGGGAGGAAGCTTCGTGTGTCGGTAAAATATTTAAGCTTCCTCGACGGAAAGCCACGAAAATGGCACAAATTTCCGAAATGGTGGGTTTTAGGTTTTTGCGTTTGCGTTGAATAATAGAAACCCCCGGGATCGCGGTCAGCCGAACGGCCGGTCAGGTGGCGTGGCGTGACAGATTTTGCCGGTTTTATAATTATCCCGTTTTGCCGGACGTTGGCCGGTGCGCGCGGTTTTGTTTCGAAGTGTGTTTGCTGGCGAACGGACAGTCGGTCTGTTGACACCTCATGATGCGCGCACGGACACCTCTTGGCTCGGTTGGGCCGGATGTGACGGGTTAGTTTGCTTCGAGCCAAAGCAAATGAGTCAATTATGAGTGTGTGTATGTGTGTATATAGGGGGAATCTTTGCTCAGATATTCTCGCATGGGATGATTTTCTATGTCAATTCAAAGCGACAGATTAGACTGGAAGATTGTTTGTGTCAATCGAATGCTACTTTAATTGACACGAGGAAAACCTTGGTTGTATGAGGACGAATTATTGGGATGACGATTGAGTATAAAGTGATGCTTTTTCATAAAACGTGGAGGTAGATATTTCATTTTTTCAATAGTGTTTAATTTTGTAGTTTTAATGGGGCTTTAGAACATTTAAGAAATTATTTGTACTTCACACGTTGCATACTTTTAGGCGCAAATGTGTTTTGGGCATTTTACAGTGGCCTTTAAACCCTTCCCTGCAATGCATTAAATGTTAAAGAAGGATTGAAAAGCAGAATCATGTTGGAAAGCTTTTTCCTGGTGTTTTGCCCGGTGCCGACTAAACTCATCCATCCGCTGGCTAGGGGGTGTGGAAACACGGGATGCGCTAATTTCAACCACATGTTGTTCGTTCGCTTCTGTCAATCGCTTACTTGTGAGTGTAGTTGCAATCGGTACCACAAAAATGTTGCTCAGCAAATGTTGTATGCAGCGTTGTGTAGTGAAATGAAATTTTAAAATCAAATCGAACAAAGAAGCTCCGAACAGGTACGTGAGAACACACACACACACACACACACACACACACACACACACACACACACACACACACACATAATAAAGCACCAGCCGGGTCTATACATTGAGCAGCGATTTGAAGCGAATTTAGCACGCAAATCAGGTGTCACCACACTCCAACCCCGGGATCTAGCGTTCCTTTAACCCTCCTGGAGCAGGTGACGTGTTGCCGATTGAATAAATCATATTAATGGATTTTCGAGTTAGAGCTGCATGTATGCATACGGGGACACACGATCAAACACAAATCGCACACACACATGGTGCTGCACTGAACTGCGTTGAAGCTGTCGGACGGACAGGATCGATGGTGGAGTTTTCGATCGTGTCCAGCGAAAGAGTAGTGACTGGCAGGTCGCGGATTGGCGCGATGTCCACGCGGTTCCATTTTCTATTACGCTCACGTGTCCTTGTTGTGGTTGTGGGCAGGAAGTAGGAAGGGAAAAAGGGGAAGAAAACGGCGAGATTCCATCGGACGTTGTATAGAAAATCTGTCTGACAGTGATGGTGATAAAAGTGCAGTTTGAATAAAATATCAATCTTCGTCTGTTGCATCCAGGGGAAAGAAAAATCCCCCAGGAAGGGGTCGAGGATCGAGTAGAAACGATAGTGGAGGCTTTTTAATGAGGATAGACATTTGAGAGGGAAGCTACAGATACAAATGAGCTGAACGAACATTATGAAATATATAAAACAATATTCAAAAAATGTAATTATCTACAAAGCAAATTTCACATTCATCAAATTGCCAACAAACCCTGTACCGGGAGACGCACAAATCCGTCCAAAGGCAGACCGTTTGCTGCAACGTGCAACATCCCTGGCTGCACTTTTATCAAACCTGGTTGACATTTTTTCTGCGTCATTTCCCGAGTTTACCGTCAGCGATTGTGTGCATTTGAATGCATTCGCGAAATCACCACGCGGGGTTAGTTGCATTCGCCCGCGGGAACCTTCGCATAAGAAAGGGTCCCCATTTTTTTCTCTCCCCTGTTGCCATATCCCTATCCTCTCTGGCTGCTAGTCACAAGGGCAATTTGCAACCGTTTCGAACGGTGCCAAATTGAGCCAGCCTCTGCGCCGGGACGGTTGCTTTCTAATCGTTTTGACACGGGGAAGCTGATCGAAGGATGCACAAAAAAACGGCAGTCTTCTTCCACTGTTCCACACAAGTACCACTACCGGAACCGGTCGTGTGGGATCGTTTTTCTTTTGCTGCACCAATTTTTTCCCCAAACTTACTTTTAGACTAGCAAAAAAAAAAAAAGAAAAACAGCCAGCAGCGTGCACATGCATTTTTGGCGAATGCAAACGAGATCGGTAGTTAGACAACTCTTGGAGTTGGTGGAAAAATGCGCTCACTATTCATTCCAGCTCGACTGCGAACATGGCACCAACCAACTAGCGCATATGTTTGCGTTGGCAAACCGATGTTAGTTAAGGGACAGAAATTCGGCCATTAAATATTTGAATAGTTCCGTCGCCGACTGGGTACAGGCGTTGCTGCACCGTATGCACGGAAAAATGCATTTCCCTTTCCGTGGTGTCGTTTTAATGCATCGTCCTATTTCTTTCCCCATTCCCATCTCTGGATGGCAATGTTCTGACCGGCAAACCGGCCGGTGTACTACGATAACGTGTTATGTTCTCTCTTTTTTTTGCTATGCTTGATGTGTAGGAAAAACCTGTCCTTCAGTTGGAATTAGAATTTGACGTGAGCTTTAGTTCAGTAGGCAGTTTTGCTGGACAAAAGTGACCAAAGCAATTGGAGGATTTTTTTCACAGTAACTTGAGTAAGAAAGGTTCTCCGAGGTACGATTTGTATAGCTTAAGCAGATGAATAGACGCACAGAGTGGCGGTCATTTCCATTGGCAAACTGTACAAAGACGGCAGTTTGGTGGGATGAGTCTTAAATTGCATCGTATGCATTTGTAAACTGAATGGTAAAACGTTCATGAAGCGCTGAAAGGCAAATAGTTCATGTGTTTTCTTCGGTGTTGATGAAAACGGACGATTTTGGGTATTTATTTAAAATAAGTAATGTAGAGCGCCTGAAGTTATGCAATATGTCGCTGATGCAATTAAAAATAAAGGAGGTCGAGGTGTAAGAATGATTTCACAATGAAAAGATGTACATTTCGAAGCGAGAAAATTCTTACAGCTCAGTAAATAAGAGACATTTATGTTTTACAATGAAAATCTCATTGCTTTTATCAACAATCTTGCTGAAAAAAAAAATAAATAAATGTCAACCTCATTTCACAGAGAAACAGTTCTGCTTCGTGGCGGTGGCGTTAATTTCATTCACACTTTACCCTTTTTTAAAGCAAGTTTTTATCGCGTGTTTTTTTTTATACGGGATTATCCAAGGTTGAAGTTTTTTGTTTTGTTATAACGCCACACACTCTGTACGTATGCGGGTGACCAGGACCCGCGTACGATGATGAGGATGCGTTTCCAGTTGCGACCCAGCAGCAGCAGTAGCAGTGTACAGTGGTTGCAGTGTGGTAAATATGTTTTTAAGCGCTGTCATTCGCAAAAGACTGACCAACGTCCGGCATCCGGGATGCCACACGGTGTTGTCGGAAGTGGCACGTTGATGCCGTTTCTGTGGGAGAATGAAAGTGTAAAAAAAAAGAAACGAACCACAAGGAGACAGCTCTAACCAGCCGAGTTCATATCGTTATGTGGTCAGTTTTTGCTGCTACGGGATGTGTGAGTGTGTCGCTGTATGTGCTGCTGGCAAACTTTTCTGTCCGTTCTGTCCAGCAAAACCAGTGCCGTCGGTGAACGATAGTCGCCCGGTTGCGGTATGATGGGTATGATTGTTTTAAATGGTTGTAAACAGGACCACGATGACGACGGTCCGTTTTGCGATGCCTCTAACGCGCTAAGCGCATTAACTCTCCCGGTCGTACGGGAACGGAGCAAAGCCAAGAGCCCACTGGGGCGTGCATGGTGCAGCTGGGAAATAAATTCCGAGCGCAATCGGAGTGAATCTGAATGCCAAAAAGAGGACCAACCTTCACAATAAGCTTATGGGGCGCTGTATTTTAAACTCTGTTTGCCCGGGGAAGATGAAGCCTTTTGCAGAGCGAGTGGAGCGGTCTATTAATGAACCCCTCTGCACTTGTGCAGACATTATGCAACGTGCAAAAAGGGAGCGTACTAGTGGGTGTTATTGGAAATGAGTGCATAATAGGCAGAATGGGAAAAGAGATGCTTAATTACTTTACAACAAACAGCTTTTGAGAGTTAATGGCTGGGCAGAAATTGAAGAGTTTTATCACGGCAAATTGAATCGTAAGTGGAACGGCAGTGGAAATAATTTTTATTAAAAATACTTAACATTTAAAGGGAAGATCGAATGAATATGAGATGAGAACTGAACGTAACGTAGATAAATGGTAAAATGAACACCAAGAGATTGCGAGTGTTTCTTAGCACAGCTCATGCACATTGCCTACATTTAGGGGCAGTATGGATTTTAGTACAAATTCTCACGTGTCCTTCAATTCAATCGGAATTTTCCCAGACAAATCAAAAGGATCAAATATAATTGAAATAGAAAATGAAGGGCAGGGGCTCTAATTGAATTGAATTCAATTTTCTCCATTCGAATAGCGTCTGCGATAATTCATAAGTAATTCCGGTCTTGATCGTTTGCGAAATTGAATTGAATGTGTGACGCTTATGTTGTAAACATGCAGTAACGTACACTGTGCACGCTTTCCCATTCCCCGCGCACTAGCATCAGCTGCATCCCTTCGGTCGTTCCTGTAAGGCACTGATGCTGAAGGTTATTTTCTTCACTCCCCTTAGTTTTATAGAAATCCCCCACACCCCAACCCCTCTCCATCAGCATCATAATCGCCTGTCAATTCGCCTCTGCGCCGGGGCGAAGACGATTTTGTTGCAATTCGCTCTAAGAAGAGCTTCCCGCTTTTTCTAAGCAAAGTGGAATACGAAAGAGCAGCAGCTTGTGTGTTGCGCTATTCCTGCTCGCATCAATGATGCAACGAACCAGGGGCCAGGGAGCTAGCGAAGCATGCGAAATGCTACTTGTTGGAAAATTGTCAGCGGAGGGTGAATCCCCCATTTGAAGAAATAAAAACCGAACCAACTAGACAAGCGGTGCCGTGCAGCACGAACGGTGCAAAAGTGGGAGAGGTTTGACGAATGGGTGCAGAGAGTGTAAAACCAGAACCGGGGCCAGGGTGACCGGGGTTGTCCAGAGCACCGGTCCAACTGTCCATTTTGCAAGCTAGCATCAGTTCGGTGGTGGATAAATTATGCAGCAGTGCTCGCAGCGGATGTCAAAAAGCATGTCAGGGCGTTACAACGTGACTTACAGCTCCCGTGCTTGGTTGACGTGATCGAAGTCGTTCGAAAGAAAGGAGCAAACACACACACACATGACACATTCCCATTTTACGAGCGCGCGTTTCTTTCGTCGTCGTCGTCCTGGTGAAGGAGTTTCGGTTGTAAGAAACTCATGTTTCCTTATTTCCATGGCACCAAGCGCTACGAAAGACTCCAACATACTCACAAACCACGAAACCACACTGCTCCATTAGAGGTGGATAGCAGCCATCCTGAGCTATATCTTGTCAGGGTGATAGCTCAACAGGATGTGGTTGTGTGTGTATTTTTATCCTTCGCAAGGTACAATGTACACGTCAAAAAGAGGAAAAAATTAACACGTAAAGCACGGGGAGAGGATGTAAAGAAAAAAAACACATTCACATTCGACCAGCTCCTAAGCTCAGGGAGATCATTTATTATTCACTTGAACATAATCATCTCACGGCGCTGCCTGGTGGAGGGTATGCGGTGGAGTATACGCGGATATACATCACATTCGTCGCTCGAAGGTAAAATAAAATGTTAAATGGTAAATTTAAAACACAAAACAGACGGGGTGGCAGGAAAACAACGGAGCACGGTGCGGTGACTGGCTTATGACATTTTGTGACGGTCAGATACGTTCCCGAGCAGGATATTCTGGTGGAGTGCGATGAGGTCTCACATGGGAATTATGGTACGGTATTTCTGATGGATGTTTAGGACTGTTTGGGAGATGTTTTTTTTCCTGAAGATCTGGTTGAGCGGTATCTCAAGAAACATGATTTGAAGGTGATATAAAGAGAAACAGGGATAAGGGTGTGACATCTGCGTGATGTCTTGGAGGGATGGTTTTGTTTTATCGTGCATTTTACTGTCCAAATTTATGTCCAAAAATTTGAATAATCTGATAGAATACATGCAAGTGTCCGTGTAGAGGCAAATGCACATTTGTGAGGTGTGAAATAAAAAAAAAACGGTACGAATTTGAACAGTAATGTGTTAATTTATAAATAATCTATCTTTTCAAACCACTCGTTTCGTAAAGCGAGATAGACTGTATATTTTGTATAAAAACACATTTCCTCTTTGTAGAAATGAAATGTGGAATAATTGAATTCAAGAGAAAAGGGTGCAATTGTTTCAGAAAATTCAAAAGAAAGATCGTTCTTCACACAAAAACGAACGACAAATCCGCCTGAAAACGTGTGGCATTGGGCACATATTTTTCCTGCACTGGTATTTATAATAATTCCAATCGGAAAAATCCTTGCTTCCAGCAGCTTGCAGCGCATACTTATTGCAGGTGGAAATCGAAATCCACCGACAATGTGCCATTGTTTTCGCAGTATGTTTTGCTTGGAGCTTGTACAATTTTCCGCCGGATAAATTGTTAAGCTCTTTGGCCACCACCACCGTGTTGTGCTGGACCTATGGTGTGTTTCATCCGCACCGAGTCCAGTGCACCGGTGCTTAAAGGCTTCGATTATTTTCCCTCCCGTTTCTTCCATTTGCCGGGCCGGTGAAAATATTATTCCCCACGCCGGCGGGAGCGGGAATGCTTGATCGAAGTTTTTAAAATCACACCCTCCCCCACCCCCTTACCACAGGCTCCGATAATCAAGTTTGGCGAAGGTGCCTGGGAAAAATCCGCTTTTGATGTGGTTTGAAGGGCTTTGGGATTTATGCAGGGTTTTTTTTCCGGTTCGGTGTGCCGCAACTCTGTGCGCCTGTTATATAAAACAGTTGGTTTTGTGGTGCAGCCGCACCGTTTTAGCACAAGAATAGGGTTTATTTTCGGTAATCCCGCAGGAAAAAGCAGGAACGCAGCAGGACGTAAGAAAATAAAGCTTGATTTAATAAACAGAAACAGTGGTTTTGCGACTAAATACCGCAACGAAGCGCTAGTCCGCTTTTGTTTTGCCCTGCACAAACCGGCCACGCCAAAGCCCAGGCGGATCGGGTATCTGGGGGTTTTCCCGCTACCATGGTTGATTGAATTTCGGGCCGAAAATTTGGACGAAAAAAAATAAACCCCCGAAGGGATGAGGTCCGCAAATTCCATCCCAGGCGCTTGGTGTTTCGTGTTTTAGCAAAAACACGAGGGGGTGGTGGCCGTAGTCGGTTTCGTGTTGCGTGGAAAACCGCGGATCGTGGTGCAAAATTCCTTCACTTGCGTCAATGTACAGCGACGCTTTCGGGAACTGGGCGGGAAAGTTTTGCAATATTGTTTCGTTTTAGCACGCAGCGGTGAATGGGTCGATGGAATGTGACATTTGGAGCGGATGGTCGGCTCGGCTGGCTGGCGTTAACAAAGTGGTCAGTTTGAGGTCAAGGGATAAAAGGTGGAGTGCCATCGCTTTAGGCAACTTTGGTTGGAGGCAGTTTTAGAATTGTTAGAACATTGTTATGCGAACATGTCGGTATTGATCGCACAAGTTTCCCCCGTCAGTCGGCAAGTCGTTGTGCCTTATTTGAATCAACGCAATGGAATTATCGCTCCACTGCAGCTCACTAATGATCAATTTCCATTTTGTTTACACCTTAATTAGCAATAGCGATCGTGATCGTTCGATTTCACGCCTTAAACGCACAATCTCACACACGTTTTGCAATCATCTTCGCTCATTTACGGTTTATTTGCAATTAGCTGGTATATTTGTTTTCGCGTAAAGGAACAATAGCATGTGCACCGCATCGTATTTTGCATTGTTTTTATTACAAAACATATTTTTTTACAACTTTTCGTTTAACAGAGATCACCAAAGAGGCCGGGCAGCGAACCGTTGCTTGCTATATCATTTCGCTCCGATTCACTTTATATTGCACTGATGATGATGATAATGGTTGGTTTTTTTTCTCTGTTCGTTTTATGTGCCCTCCCATCGGTCTCGAGCGATTTTCTTCCAACTATAAAAGCCTCTCTCCCATTCCTCCCCCATTCCTTCCCCCGCAACAGGAGACAGGCGGCCAGAAAGATAGACGTTGGCACGTTTTGCTTGACTCTTTTATTATATGTTAATCAGTTTAGCCACAAGCTAATAAGCTCCACGGTTGCATACATTATGCGCCGAACGTGTGTTCCAGCTGTAATGTCGAGGGGGATGGGTTTTTTTATGCTTTCTTTTAATGCTTTGATCCACCTTCCCGGGGCTGGGGCGTTCATGTTCCGCACAGGTATCGTATTACACCGGTCGGTAAATGGTAATGTTTTTCATACCCTGTGTGTGTGTATCTCGCTCTCTCTCTCGTTTGCTTCTCGAGCTAATTTTTCTCTCCGAAAGGGTGTGCATTACAGCCGCCCAGCGCAAAAGGACGGTGTGCATTGGTGTACGGTGGTATGATGCACTTACCCACAGCCGCACAAGGGGTATGTTATCTTTCGGGTACATCTTTCATTTCTCGCCAGCTAAAAATGCCATCGCCGGTACGCCGGTGTTGGCTTTCGAGCCGCGGGCTATTTTTCGGATGTTAGCAGTCGAGGCAGCCGAGGCAGCAGTCTGCTGTGAAGGGCTCCGATGTACCCGATTTGTTTCGTGGTTGGCCAACTCACGGCGCGGTTGGTATGCAGTGCCGGAAAGCAGAAATGGCAGGAGCGTGTGCGGTGGGAAGGGACGAGGAATAATAATATTTTGCAACACATTTATTACTAGCATGTTGCGTCACGTGGTTTTGCTAGCCCCGGGTAGGCACGCCTTAACAGGGAACGGTTTTTTATGAGTGAAAAACGTAATTATAATTTTATAAAAGGGATGTTTTAGACAAGTAAAATAGTTGTGACGGTGAGATGCACACATCGGCGGTCATATGATTTAATACAAAATTGGGAAGAAAAATTGCATTATAGAATATTACTCTTACACTGTTCAGAGCAAATTTTGGGAACAAAACAGATGAAAGAAGTTGTAAACTTCTATTACGAAGAATGTCACATCATATATTAAATTGTTTTTAAATTACAACAGCACGAACTAGTAAAAAGTGTCTCTTTGTTCTTTGTTATCTTCAAATAACATTATTTTACAGTGTTTTCCAGGGTTTCTCATAGTTGAGGGACGTTTATTTGATTTTATCTTATTACAAGTGAACTTTGTACAATTGGAATTTGACCCATTTTGGACCGGATCCTTGAGATTCTAACTGGATTTATCTTATAAGGGTGCTATAAAGCCCAATTTCCATGTCATTTCCAGAACAAGAAGGAGTCAATAAAGCAGCCCACAACTATGAGGACTCCTGAAAAAACCCCTGTAAACTTGTTTGTGAAAATGAACAGCAAAGTAAGTAACGTAACAACACGCAAAAGACTTCACGGCTCGGCTTTCTTAAGACACTTCCCGTGTGCAGCAAAAACTCACCCGAAGGGAGAGAGAGAGAGAGATATCCCTGCACTTGATATCTTGATGACCATCATCAGCTTCCTGTGGAGGATGAAGATTTATGTTTCCTCTGGCGCGATCTACATTCCTCCCCTCCCCAAAAAGGCGGTACTTTACATTGTAGTGTTATTTTCCGTGGGATTGCGAAAATATTTTTCCACCATGCCGAAACAACAACACTAAAGGGGCAAAGCTCTCTCTCCCCTTATCCCACCTTGGTATGGAATTGTATGCAAAATGTGCAAATAGAATAAAGTTTTAGCTTCGAAATATGCCAACCGAGCTGGACGTGCTGGCCGTGCTGGGCGTGTTGTTAGGACAATGCAATGCGCAGGAAGGAGGAAATGGAACATAATCCGTCTCAAGTAGTGTCCGGGAACTACGGGGACTCTCGACGGTCGGCTGGTCATTGTAAAATCTGTACCCCATTATGGTGTGCACGGGTATTATTGTTTCGCTGTGCAGGGGGACGCAGCGCAAGCAAATCCTTCTTACTGCTGGGGAGGTACGGTACTCCACACAATGGCGGCCGTACGAAAGGGTGAGTAGCCTGGCATGGTAGAATCCTGGCTAGTGCCTTTTTTTGCCTGCGCCCATGGTAACGGGTGGTTTCGGTCATTTCGGTTCGGAATCCGCAAAAAAAACCTCTCTCGGGATACGTAAAAAGTGCTCCACTGGACGTTCGTCGTCAGCTTGTGTGAAAAACGTGTGCATGTGTGCATGTGTGTGTGTGCCGGGAAAGGGTTTAAAACTACATTTCACTGGAAAACATACACAGCACACACACACACATACAAAAAACGCGCAATGGTGCAGGATATGATTCTTTTTCCACCTCCTAAGTGCCTCAATTGTGCGCAGCATTATGAACATAAATCCTGCCATAATCGGTACGGTTGGTTTGCTTGTTGGGTTGGGAGTCGCTTTTTTTTCTCGTTGCTGTTATTAAACCGTCCCACCCTTGGCTGTTGTCGTTTTTTGAATGCAGGTGTACCGGGTCCGATTGCTATCACGGTACGGTTTTAATTCCCATCGCTGTGGGCCCCCATTCCAGCAGGCAGATTGTGGAGATGGACCGATGGCCGGCGTATATCACTCCATTTGTGAAAACAATCAGCAAGCGGCAACCAAGGCCGAGAGCTGCTGTTGGTGCGCTGCCCACATGTGCAGCGGAACATGTCCATCTGATTTTCGTTTAATCGCACTCGAAAGCTAAAGACCCACCCTCAACCCGGGTGGAAGGGGATCGTCCGTACGTTGCTAATGGGTCGCCCTTGGTCGTTAAAATCTGCGATAAAAGCTCCTTCCTCTCCACTGGGCTGTGCTGTTGATGCCAGTGCACGTTGGGAGAGTTAATGTGTGAAATAGGCAATAACAAACAGCAGCCGCAGCGCCAGCCAATGGCAACGGCTGCCGGAGTGAAGTGTCGTAAAGATACGGTTAGGTGAGCGCTAGATAGGCCCCGATGAATGTATAATTTCTATCGATAGTGGAGCGTAGAAGCGGAAGTTTCGTAGAAAGGAGCGTTTAGATCATCATCACTGATATGGAATGCGCACTCCGACTTTGATTGGATTGTCTTGGTTGTAAGTGTGGGGAGATAAAACTGGTAAAACTGTTTCGGTTGTTGCGCTTCCGTATCTAAAAGACGGGTCCGACGGGTGTGGATATCGCATTACAGGCTAAACACTCAAGATAAAGGTTAATGTGTGAGTATGAAAAGCAGGTATGTTTGTGTTATTTGTTGAGCCATATCGGGGATATATTACGATCTGCTCGGGTGGTCAGAGAATTAGTATCATAAATTAGAATAATTTGCAAAATCAACAAAAGAAGTGGCTTTGTGTTCGTTGTTTGAGGATTTGTTGGTTTATGCTGGTCTACATCAGGGGTGTTCAAACTAAGCCCCCGGGCTGTATGCGGCCCTCGAGAGCCTGTATTGTAGCCCGCGATGACTTTGTAAAGACTAAAACAAAAAATTGATTAGTTTAATTATTTTAATCAAAGTGTTAATGTCAAATTGTAAGGTTTATAATATCATAACAAAATGCTTTATAGTTTTGATACATTTGGTGGGTATTTTCTCGTTAAAAGAAATTTTAACTTTCGTCCATTAAATGTCGGTTAAAAAGGTACTTCATAGACCGGCTAAAGCTAAATGGCCCTAAATAACGGTATTTGTCAAGCAATATGGCCCACAAAGTAAAAAGTTGGGAGACCCCTTGGTCTAGATGGAAGTTTTAGGAGTTTGCTTCTCGGAAAATTGCTCCATATCAAGCATATTTCAATGAAAAAGCAAATACTGGTTTGAATGCTAAAAACTGTGCAGCATTCTTCTTCTCTTTCTGGAATTTAAGTCTTTTGTGAGAGCTTTTTTTAAAACTGTTTTCAGCTTGCACAGCCACTCAACGGTCCAACTCGATCGTTGCCATAGCCATCATTTCCACAGCAAAAATGGCAATGGTTTTTGCAGTTAGAGCGAAAAGAAACGAATGTAAGTAAAGGGCGGTAACATTTGTCAACAGTTGATAGGATTCGAATGTTTAGTAGCGTTTCATGCACTTCTATTTCACTTCTTTCCTTACCATTTCTGCTCTAAGGACTCTTAGGTCTTCCACCACTCCTTGTAAAAACTGGAGCAACATTCAGGCTACTGGCGAAACGGACCGCGTTCTCACTCATCTTATACACAGCAAATGGAATGCTGCTGCTGCCCGATGATGAGACAGCATGTGTTCGCCCGGGCAGCTGGAGAAATAGTTTCGCGTTAAATTATGCGAGCTGTGCCGTTGTGAGTTGAACGTTACTATATGCAAATTGGTGTTCGCATCAGCTGAGCGACGAGCTTTTCTCCGAGAGCTTAACGAAAGGACGGGTTTGCAACGCCCATCACTTGTTGCATGGATGCAGGTTGTATGCGAAGAAGAGAGAGAGAGAGAGAGCGAGAAGGAGTGAATGAAAGGAGTTTTGATGGACCGTTCATATCATCATCAGTGCAGCATCACGAATGGATGTGAATAAGCGTGGCGATAAAATATATAGCGAGATGCGTACCACGTGCGATCGCCTTTGGGAAGCTTCACAGAAAGAAAACAAAAGCAGGAGCAAGAGAGAGAGAGAGAGAGAAGGAACACGTTCGCGAAGAATGGGAGAAAAGATGAAGAGGAAAAAACGTGAAACAATGCTCCACCCACTGGCCGAAAAGGGGAGGACTTTTTCAAGCAGGAAAAATGCACTGAGTTTGAAGTTGCTACGAAAGATTTCCTGAAGTCTGTTAAAGCTCATTTAAAAAACATCTAGAATAGAGAAAAAATATGTAAAAATATGGTTTATTATAAAATAAATATGATTTTTTCGTGTAAGTTTTCCACTCTGTCCAAAAGCCTTTTCCAAAAGCACGTGGAAACTTGTTGCTGTATCATTTTTCACCTTTTTTTCCAACCCCACATGCGCACACCGGAATGCTTCTCCACCGTCTCGAGTGGGGAGCTTAGCTCGATGTGATGGATCCAACCAGTCGTCTCGCTCTTACACCGCGCTTGTGTGTGCTTCACAAACGCAACCGTCAACGAGCATGCAAGAAGAAGAAGAAAAAACACATCACAAAAGCTTTGCGCAAGTCCCCCACCGTCAACGGCAAAGCACATAAAAGCATAGCGATACCGTTGCTTGTGGCATCGTCCCGTAAAACGGGGAAGCGTGTATTATGTACACGCGGCTCAGCGAAAACGGGCTCGCTTCGTCTGCACAAGCTTCGTGGACCGGGACCGGTGTGTGTTTGTTTTGATTTTGACGCGTGCCGTAGTGCGGTTTCGGCGCTCGTTCCGGAAGCTTGTGCGTGCGAGCCCATGTACGCGAGATGTTGTGCCATGAGCGGGCTTTCCCGGGTGCGTAGGCTTTTGGCCTGCCCTTGCAGGTAGAGGGCAAGCTAATGAAGCACACTACAATGAAGCGGAAGCTAATTCATCAACATGATTTATCACTTCCGTTGGGTGGGATTGAGGTGGAAGGCTTGATGACATCTCCAAGGAACGGGGTCGAGATTGAAGACGATTGCTAATGTGTAAAGATTGAGCCTGGAAGGGGAGTTTCATGGCACTTTTTCGGGAAGGTGTGTTATTGGACTACAAGCCTGGTAGTAAGATTTGAACTGATTGCTAATCATGCGTGTTCTAGATAACAGAGAGCAGAGATTTTTCTGATAAACTTGCACGAATTATGATTGATTAATAACTATGATTGATTATTTGACTCTCAGAAATCAAGGCTTTTAGATGATTTCAGTCTCTGCTCATTGATAACCTGCATACGATGGATTGGAAGCTGTTTGAAATATTATTTATTTCTTCAAATTCATGTTCAAGTGAGATCCAACGCATAATATCAACCATTAGTTCGATTTGCAGAAATAATTAATCTACACAACTTCAAAAATGGCCATATAACCTCATAAGTTACCTTGTCAATCCATCAAGAGCTGCTGGTCGTCAGGTTGCAGGCGCGGTAGGCCTGCAGAAATTATCACAACAAAAAACTCCCTCTACACGTATGTACAATCTCCCCCTCCCCACCCCTGTGCACAGTGGTGCGACCAAGAAATTATGGCATAAATCGCCCACCCTTACACCCTTGCTTCCCTTGTCGCCCCTTCGTAAACGCCTCACAGTCCCCAGTCCCCAGTTATGCTTTCTTTAATGTATTTATGCATTACTTTTTAGCACCGGGCCGGGTCCGGTAGGCTTTCGTTGTTCCGGCACCTTTCGGTAAACGTGACCATTTCGGTGCTAATGAGCCGGAGAAGAAGAAGAAGTGGAGGAAACCGGTCCCAGCCACCGGGGCCGCTGAAGCCGGTGGCGCGCGCTGACACGATTTATGAGCCCAGGTGATTAACCGCCGCTAGGGGTTGACGTTTGCGAAAACGGTTTGGCGCTCGGGCTGGGACTGCAGGGGGAGAGGCTTAGGTGGCCCGGAGACTTTCGCCCGGTTAATGAGTGGAAATGTGTCAGTAGTTCGGGACCGGTTGGATATATGGGTGTGTGTGCTTGTGTGTGTGTGGAGAGCAGTTTCTTTTCCTTTCTTTGTAATTCACGTCTTTAGGCATAAATTCGTTACGGCTTTGTAGGTGCTGAAAGGCGGCACTGTCATTGAGTGTATTCCGGGTTGTGGGTCGTTGTAGGGTAGAAAAAAGGCAACATAAATGATATTTTAGCGGTCACTTGATTAGTGCACTCAGAGAGTAAGAGTCAATTGTGTGTAAAGTACAATTGTAGCCCCAAAAACATAATAATGATACTGAACGCAATCAGAGCTTGTAATTCATATGGCTGAAATAACAAAAGAATAAAAATTAGAATAAACATTACACTCATAAATCCATAACACGAAGCAAAACTGCTACAAAATATTCTTTTCTCTCTCTACACTGAACTGCGTGCAATATTGTTGTATTCTTCTCCATTTGCTGCCGATAAAACCATGCCAAAGCCTACTCATCGGATAGCCCAGGAATGGTCGTGCATGACCCACGGTGCAACGGTGACAAGTATTCGCAAGTATCGCACCGCCAACACCACCACCACCATCGGACACACCGGTCGTCGTAATAATGATCCAAATAGGGTAATCAACCGCAATTGTCCGCCACCGTTATGAATGCATTTCGTCGCCTTTGCACTGCCTCCGTAAATGCATTCGCTAAACCGGCGGTGGCGTTAGTTCGTGCGCCACTGGAGGTGAGCCAGGCTGAACTCCCGCTACATCCAGGGCCCTAAACGCACACAGACATGGAGTGCAATCGAATAGTTATGCTGATTATTAACAGTCGACCTATTGCCTGCTTTGTCACCTACTCTCTCTCTCTCTTTTTCTCTCTCTCTCTTTGCCCCTTCTAAAGCGCACGGTGCACATGGTGCATACATTTTCCCGGTGATAAAATCAATCCTACACCGACACCGCACGACAAACTCGGCAAATGAAGGCAATTACGGTGGCGGTCCCCGGTTCGGTAGCACTGGTTGGTGGTGTTGCTCCCATCCCATGCCCAGCGGATGTGTGGCGTCTAATTGAATTTGATCAAACTGCAGCAAATATAGATTTCCCTGCGGGTGCCGTTTCACCTTCGCCGCGGTTGCGTAAGATGGCACGCGATTAATTAAGGCGTGCGCGTACTGGGATTTATGCGGCAAGCGCCACCTGAACCAGAACTGGCTCGGAGCGGAGACGGCTTTACTGGATGTGAACATTTTTGAATTACACACTTACGCGTTCGCGGAACGAATGATATGATGAACGGCTGCTCGAGTCTGCGGCGTGTCACCCAGCAGAGGGTGCAAATATTGACGCAAAAGTAAGGCCTAGTCTGGTGGAGGCAAAGTTTTAACCCCCGGAACACTTTCCACCGACGCTAAGATAAATATGAACTGTCATCGGGTGAATCGGGTGGCTTTGATGTGTGTGTGTGTGGCTGTGCGCTTACTTCCCCGGACGCTCATGTCAAAAGCGGTATGTGCAGAGGGATAGCGTCATTGATGTTTACGCTAGTGATTACCGCACCAAGTTTAGAATCGGTTCTAGCTCGCGCTTTTTTATCCGACGCCTGGTGTACTGATGCTCGCCGCAGTACACACGCAAGGGAAGCAGGTTGCGCTAATTTTGTCATCTGCTGCCTTGAGCACGGGAAAAGGAGAGAGAGAGAGTATGAGTGACATTATTGGTACACTTACATCCCCATCCACAGTGTTGTGCACGCGTGTAGTGTACACGTTTCGCCGTTTTTTTCCTCGTTTTCTCGTTCTTTTTCGTAGCGAAATTTCTTCGCCTTCACACAGCTACACGTCGTGTCTAACTTTTACACAGTGACGCACACGTCGTTCGTGGGCTCTAGCTGCCACTTCCACCCTACACATTCCCCACTCCCGCGGCTCAAGGTTTAGAAGAGCGAAAATTTAATTAAAACGAATTCGTCAAGCGGCCTACTCTCATTACGCAGCCGGCCTGGTTAGAAGCTTTCCACCGTGAGGCTTGTTAGATGAAGTGAGCGGCTCCTTGTGTCCTTGTGCGGTCCTTGTCGATTACACACCGCACCAACAGGCTTGTTGAAAAAGTTGTTCATTGGTGAAGTAATTTTTTATTTGCTACCAACTTTTGGAACCCACACACACACACACAGACGCACAGAGATGGTTCTTAATTAGGATCTAGGTTCTTGTTTGCCGGTGCTTGAAGCATTTTGGAAGGAAACGAAATTTGTTGGAAGGGTTGGAAGAGAAAGAGTGAGAGAAAGAATGACACAATCGTATTACATTATATTGTGGAAATCAAAACAGTGTATCTCAAACGAAAAAATGATGTAGAAAAGTTTGTATTGTAAGCAAAATAAAGGAACTAAAAGCTCTAAAATATACAGAAAATAAATTATAACAAACAGCCCTTAACAAAAGAGCCGCAATTGGAACATAAAGTCGAGTTACTTAGCTCCTAAGATGGAGTATCAAATTGTGTTATTCTTCTCAGTCACCTTTAACAGTGTTGTTTACAGTAGGGCTTAAAAAAACCTTTGAAAGCAGTGACGATATTATTAATTTCAAAAAAAACTTCAATCCCACTGCCCTCGTCGTCACATTTTCCGCACAACCGTAAGGGTTGATTTTTCGTTGACAAAAGTGAATCGTGTCCATTGTTTTTGTTCCACTTTTGCCCTTTCGGCTGCGCTTCAGCCAAATAGCCCTCGCCAAACATGCGGCACAATACATGCGGGGAGGGAGGGTGTGTTTTCGTTTTGTTTTTCCTCGCTTCTCGGTGCTATCAGCAAATCTGCCTTTCAAAAAGTGCCACCAACGACGATAAAGAACAAACAACAAACGATACAATTAACAAGCTGCTGGAGTCGGGGCGACTGGTGGTGGGACGAAGGGCGAACAGTACGATGAGAAGATCCGGCCCGACTGTCGATTGCTGGGACAAATTATCGAATAGCAAACGGGGCCTGTTTGTTGCGGTGGTAGGTTTGGCAGGGAAATGTCCTTATTATGAGTTTCGCTTGCTCCTTGCTGCGGCACAGGAACCTGGGCGCCCTTGCTGTTGTGTCGGAAGATGAAGGTTACGAAATCTGACGAACGACAAACTCACATAACCCAGACATTGTCCGGTTCCTCGAGGCCTGTTTGTTGTTGTTGTTGTTTTTGTCATCGATAACTTACCCTCTCTCTCTCACTCTCTATTTATCCGCGTCTTTCCGGTACATCGCCATAGCCAATTCCCATTGACGAAGCGATTGGCTAAGTAAATGAAAAAAAAAAAATAGGAAAGTATCCACCGTTTAGTCGCCGATCGAGCGAAACAAAAAGCCGACCGAGTTCCTTCACTTGCAGCGCTGTTGTGTTGAAAGAATGGCTTACAGCTTCTTCCTGTGTCTTCTTGTTCTTTTCCCCTCTGCAGGAAATTGTATCGACGACCGGGCGCCTCCTTTTCCGTGGTGTAAAGGAAAACCCAGAAAGGATCATAAAAAAGGGGTTAAATTAAATTTTGTGTTGCCAGTTATTGAATTCTGATGCTTGCGGTTCAACGAGAAGGATGCAGAGCGTGGTAACAGATAAGAAAAAAAGGTGTTGACCACTGTAACGAAGGGTTGATAAGGTTCAGAAGCACTGTAACTCCAAACTACAAGCGAAATAAGAAATATTGCATAACACACATTGTAATTTAATTTAATTCTGTTTATCAAATTTCTTGGACATCTTTAAAAAATAACAACCTTTCCCAAAATCAGCTCAAAACGTTCTTTTAAAATCATAATTTTGCGGCCTGTCTCTGGTTTTGTGTCGGTCGAACCACACACTCACAATATTCAATTTATCCTCCCAGTATCTGCGGCACCTATAAGGGGAGCTATCGATGAGAGGGAAACCACTTTGTTATCAACCCTTTTGTGGAAGTCATTTGCGTTAGCGGGGAGGGAACAGATACCAAAACCAAAAAAAAAAAAAGCAACACTGTGTCGTGCACTCGTTAAAAGGTGGCCATGTACGCTTGTTCGCATAATGAGCACACACACGGATAGCCGGAGGCTGGCTAGCGGGTGCCAAATCAATGCGGCAATGTTTAATGGTCAGCCCAATTGATCTGCCCGAGCAAGTGCAAAGGTCGCGCAATTTTGGTGCAATTTGAAAACAATTATTCGACCACGACCACGGGCGGGTGTATTTCGGTCGGTCGCGGTTGAGGTTCACTTGATGTAATGGCATTTGCGGTGTGTTAGTAATTGAACCGGGTGGCCACACACACACACACACACACACACGTACGTACGAGGGTGCACAAGGGCATGGAATTGGAATATGTGTCGAATTTGGTTCGTAAAAGTATTGGCGCTGGGGTACGCAAAACAAGGGAAGCTGTAGGGAAGGTTGAAAGGATGCGTGGTCAGTCTAAATTTATTCCACCGCTTCCTAATGGCGCTCGCCACCGTGAACGTGACACACGGGGACAATCGGAAACTGCAGCCAGGGGAAAAAAGAAGAGTATCATGATGGTTGATTTTGGTAAGTGTAGAAATGTAGAGCCATCATTCGGTTTCCATTACACGCGACGTGACACGCATGCGGTGGGCCACGGTCACCGGTATTGAATTGTCCTACGTGTGTCTGCCCCCTTGTAGCGGGGGTCGGGTTAGGTTGAAAGCTATTTTCACGAGCGATTGATTCCGGTTGACATTTTGGTGGCTGATGGAACTGACACGCGGTCCAATCCACCCGTCGGACATCCGTAGGTTGCCATGGCAAATGGCAAAGACAGGAAAGCCTACAAGCGTACGGGGAGATACATGTTTGATAGTTTTATTCGTATTTGCCGGTGTATGTTATTCGATACAAATGTTTTCAATATCTTTTCACCAACCTCCGCATGCATTCTTGCTAGTTCATGGTCGAAAGTAATAAATATGGATAGTAATAAAACACAGTTGCCATAAAACAAAGTACGTGCTGCGTTGAGTTTTTTCATGTTATAAGTATTAGTTTTAAGTCCTATTACATGAGAAAATGTTCCAAAATATGATTCCAACATTTAATTGGAATCAAATTTATTACATCTGAATCGTTTATTTGAAATTCAATCCCAAAAAGCACAAATGAAAGCCTGTTTCATAGTAAAAATCGACAAAAACGTGAATTTACTTTACCAGGAATCGAACTATTTTACCGACAAACTGTATCATTACCTAGTCATGTTAAATATACCCAATATCATGCGCCGTGGGGAATAGTTCGCTTTAAAATTTCCGTCAAACTGCAGCAATCGCTACAGCAATACAGAGCACACACAGAGAGAGAAAACACAATTCTACTCACTAAATATGATGCATATGTGTATTTTTCTAATACGATCATTAGTTGGAAAATAAATGCCCACTTTTATGACGGTGGACACCCATTGCACCCATGGCACCCGGGCACAAACCCGGGCTGGCAGGGCTTAGTGTTGCTCAAATCGAGCGGAAATGGTGCTACCGGGGCGTTCCGGGGAATTTGACAATCGCTTTTTGAGCGCACTGCTGCGAATCACTGCGAGGGTGAAAACTGGTGCACTTTTTGATGCATTTCTGTGTGTGTGGGGGAGGGTGAGTCAATATTGAACGGATTCTAGTCGCTGGGGTGGTTGTTTTCATCGCACACAAACACACACACTCACACAATCACAGTGAAAAACACAGGCGAGTGCAAAATGTGCATCGATGAATAATTTAGTTTCATTCCGCTAATTAATAAATGTGAAATTAATTTATACATGCGGGCATAATAAATAAGTTTTTCGGCGACCACCCATGATTGCGCGCGTGTGTGTTGGTGAACATTATAAGGGATTTTTTGTTTGCGCGCGCGTATGTGTGTTTCCACTGCGCGCCGTTGTTATGGTGACCGGAAGTGCGGGAAAGTGCGCTTGGTTCGCGTCCGTGTTTGTAGCATTGGAGGGAAGGAGGAGAGGTAGAGAGCGAGAAAAATTGGACTGGTTTCGTGATATTTAAATTCGACAATCTAACTCATTCCCTACTACCTCCTCCTGCCCGCACCCAACCCACTGATGATGGCAGACGGTTTTGGGGATGAAAACAGGACAACACTCTCCGGTCCATTCTGTCCCTCCGGACACCACGAAACAATTGTACCCACAGTGCTCGAAAACGATTCGAGCGTGACGAATCGAGTCATTTTAATTGCTTAATTGGAACTGAGGTTTACCCAACCCTCCCACGACCGGCCCTTACACCACCTCTGCACAAGGGGTTTGTGCCTCCACTCTGCCAGTCCGATTTCGGATGTCCTATTTCCTGTGCAATAAATCGCTGGGAGGAAAAAAGCCAAAACAAAACAATCAAAAATTCCTCCAGTTTTGGGGTGTAAATTATCGATTTCTGGGTGTGCTATTTTTTTTTGCTCGGAGGTAGGCATGCAGCACGCAGCATGTTGTTGTTGTTGGCTTTTAGTATGGTGATGGGAGGATGTGGTGCGCAACAAAGCAATGGATGCTCCTTTTTGGAGCCCAAAACAAGCGGCATAAAATATTTACAATATTTTATAACGCGCGGGAAACATGAATAGCAAATGGGAAAAAGGCCGTAAAGCGACTTGTAGTGGAATAAATTTGATAACGCTTCTAAAACTAATTTAATGGAAAAACAAATGCCGCCTCCAAAACGCCCAATACAAAGCATCCATTGTGTGGCAGAAAGAAAAAAAACAATCGAAACAAAGCAACAAATCGGTGACCGTTGCTAGTACCAGGATGGATAATTTTTAAATTCATTGTGTACAGTATATCTTAAAAATTTCATGCACAATAACTCCTTTGTTTGGCGCACGGCAGAATGTCAGAACGAGCATGCAAAATGGGGCAGGCAAAACAATCATTCTCTGTGTGATGGTTTTTGCGCTTCCTTTCCTGTCTCGGAAAGTGAAAACCGATACCCCGAAAAATCCGAACCAAATCGAACCGCACAAATTACACAAATTGAATTGGAAAGTATGGATTTTATATGCTATTATTTTAACCGACACATGTCCGATCACAGGCCTGGGACTCTCTGTGGCCACTATTTCTATTGCTTCACTGCCCTTTGTTTTCCTCTCCACTTTCATGTAGGCTTTGTGGGAAGGTGAAACGGGAGAAGAAAAAAAAAACCCCATCCACTGCTACCCGCCCTTGCTCCCAAGCTTCCCAAGCAATTGGATATGTTTCCATAAACGTTAATATTGAAGTTAACATGATTTAGCAATGTCCGTACGTACGGACGGAGATGGCCCGATCGACTGGAGCGAGGATTGAAATGGATCGATCGGTAATTGAAATATGAATATTTAACCTGTCGACAAATATGGGCGAATTTTTCACTCTCGCAGCCCATTCGGCCATTCCGGGAGGGGGGGGGGGGTGTTTGGTGCGATGGGCGTTCTTCCGATGCGGGCGTAATGGGTTATGGGTTGCGCGAATGGGCAACAACGAGGGTTTGCATAGTTTCCCATTTTTTTTGTGAGTGTGTGTGTTGTGGAGTTTTAATTGAATTTAAATAGAGTACGCTTTAAAACCATTGTGAAAAAGGGTTGGTGCTGGTGGGGCGTAGGTGGAGCGCTTCATGCATTCGTAATGGGGGCGAGGTACCACTGGGCGTCTGGCATTAATATTTTGTATTGAGCGCGTCATAATTAATGTGCAATGTGTGAGTTACGAGAAAATCAAGTTACGTTTCAATGGGCGCTGTCAATCAGTGAGAAATCGACAGTTTTGAGGGTATTTTGTGGGAAAATCAGCTCCACTGGCGAAGAAATTTTGATTCAAATCATACCAAACGGTTTAAATTTCCAAAAAAACCAACAAACCAACCTCTGAGCGCCGATTGAAAAAGATTGATTGAATATGCTTGTCGACCAAACAAACATCTCATTAAATTCATTCGCCCCTTCGTCATGATTATGATGTACATAATTACCCGCTGCTCGGTGTACTCAGCGCACGATGGTCGATAAATGTAATGGCAGCTGAAGCCTTCGCTCGAGTAAGGTTAATCGTGTCTGCTAATGATTGCTCGCTGCCAGTACGTTTTGCGCGTAACAACACGTAACCTATCCGTATGCCAACTCACTGCAAAAACTCGATACAATGGAGCGAGAAAAACACAAACTTTCTCTCTCTCTCTCTATGTAAAGGAGCAATCATCGTTTGGCATTGATAGGAGCATAATTAATCTTCCTCCTCAATGTAGCTTCTCCTCCGCGGAGGCTTAGTTGGGTTGCTTCCTCTTTTAAAAATTGGTTCCTTTCACTCCCCACCACCAGCACTATCGATAGCGTTCAAGAGGGTCGTTTTTCCCACATGTTGACCCGAACCCGTCCGTCCGTCCGTCCACCACACACCGCTAATTGTTTGGCCTTGTCTTGTCCGCCACGAGCCGGGCCCACGCGGACTGTCCATTACAGATGTGCGCACCACCGCGTGGAAGAGTCTTCATTTTAACAGTTTTGCAGTCACCCTAAGCTGGTTCCCGCGTGCGGAAAATGGCCCGGTCATTGGCAGCGTGTGGAAAATTGAATCACATTGCGTCAGCACATTTCAAACTCTATGTGTGTATGTGTGTGCGTGTGTTTGTGTAAAACAGAAGCGGGAAATCGACCGGAACCGGAGACGATTAGGCTCGCTGGAAACATCCTTTCAACGCAGGAACAGCCCTGCCAACAGCGGGAACGGCAAAAAATCGGGCTCAAAATTAATTCAACAAACTGCTCTCGATGATGCTGCGCGTTTGGAGTGATTGGTTGGGGTTGGGGGTGGGGTAGAGGGTGAAGGTCGGGTAAATTACACCACACAACCATGACGCACATCGGGCGAGATGATAATGCTGATGACCCATCAGGAAAGGACGGATAAATGGTTATGATAGAGAAGCTGCGTTTGTGCCCTCAGTGACTGTTGCATCGTCGTGCTGTGTGGAGCCAGCGATCCCGGGCTAATTAAGATGTCTTGCGCACGAAAAGCGATGATTTTACGGTTGAATTGCTGTGGGAATGAATTGACTAAATTCCCTACTGAATAAAAAAAAATGAATTGAATAAATTGTATATTGATTTTCATTTCAATGTGTTTAGCAGTTTCGGTACCTGTTTTGCTTCGTTGAGCTTAAAGTTAATGGTATGATCTACAAATAGTAATTGTTTTGCACCAAAAACTCAAGTAAAAAACCATTGACTATCCTCTTCTGTTGGTAATTGAAGCACGCGGACTTAATATATGTACGCCTCATACGTCCACTGTTCCATGCAGCTGGTTCAAACATTCGATCGTGTTTCCCCTCAAATCGGCATAAATTATAACACTCGCTCTTTTCGAATGTGCCAAAAGCAAACCCCCAAAAAAAACCCCATTTCACACGCTCGTATGATTAGCGACCGAATGGAAGTTAAAAAATCGAAACAAAAGAAGCAAGCCCGAGAAACACTTCTCAACGAGTTTGATCGTGCCGACGGCATTCGGCTGTGCCGGGGGGTGGTGAAGCAGCAAAAGTGTCTAGCGAATAAATACTGTAATAAAATGCAACCCATTTAAAATATGTGTTTCTCCCGTCTCCCGATGAGTGGGGCATGCAGGGTGGGCTTTTTACACTCTAAAATTCGATGTGAATTTATGCTTTTTGGAGCTTAGAGGCAGCCCATTCCTTGCACACTTGTTCTCGGCTCCAAACTTCAGCCGGGCAAACGATGGGGGGAGCTTCACTTCCGGGCGGTTCTGGTAGGCGTTTTTGAGGAATGAAAATTGTTTCCTTCCATTCTCAATTCGTGTGCTACCAGGGGGGAATGAAGCAAACCAGGGAGGGAATCGAGCACCGAACTCGAAATTTATGGCTAATAAGTATGCATAAAATTTCCATTTTGCACCGCCCAAGCCCAAGTGGGAACACTGAACACTGAAGCATGCTGGCTCTAATTGGGAGATGGGTGAGATTTTCGGCATATGCTTCCGAACAACATGCACCGGCACTGGTATGCACTACGGCCAGGCAGCACACACTTCGTATCGTAAAGAATTATTAGCATTACATTTCTTCCGGGTGTCAAAACAAGGCTTTTCCAATTTTATGAACTCTTTTGCATGCTGCCTTTCGGAAGTGGGTGCATTATTTTGGCCACAAAAATCTAAACAATTGATGATTTGGGGAAAACGGGGAGAAAAAATAAGAACGCTTTCACCCCACTTGTGTGAGATTTTCGAAACGATAGAAAGCTTTACACCAATCCCCTTTCGGATCTTGGGAAAATGCTGGATTAGCCCCATTCTCGTGCCTGGCTTAGAACGAGTGGAGTACATTCCTTTCCTATTGCTGTGTGTTTTCTCCCAGGCAGTAACGACATCGCCCTTCAGGAAGCTCCAGGAGACACATATCTGACGCAACATTTAACACGAATCCTCCTTCTGTTGACCCTGGGCAGGAGATCCAGAACGGCAGCACTCACACACACACACACACACACACACACACACACGAAACAAAGGGCGAAGGATGCTTGTGGTAGTGATAAAATCTTTAATAGCATTAGACGTTTTATGCTTAATTTACTCCAGACTGGCAAACCCCCCGAGGGCTGCATCGGCTGTTGGACGCTCTTCAAAGGATTGTGTCGTGTCGTGCCGTGCTGGGGGCGACGTGTCTCGTTTTGGGGGAGTGTTGTGTGCGGATGTGGTTGCGGAAATTGCTGGAGTTTTTCAACCCCACCCTAAGAGGGCCAATATGGGTGCCTTTGCGGAAGCAGTCAACATTGTTCATGGTTCGTTAAGCGTCCAGCCGGCTAAACGTTCGCTTGACTGATGACAAGGTGGTGGTGAACGAGTGATGGACTTTCTGTGGCATCATTCTCAGCAAACAACAAATTGTGATTTGATGAAAAGATTGAATTTGTGAGGGATTTTGGGGCGATGAAGCAGGGGGTTTTCTTCTTAACACTAAGGACGCATGACGGTAGCGCCATCTGGGAGAAAGTGATGGAGGTAGCTGACTTGACAGTTCATTGTGTTTTTTGAATGAAAAGAAGAGGGTTTGGTATATATAGTTCGGTTACTTGTTACCTTAGCGAACATCTCTCCCCGTCGGTGGGTGCACGCAGCTTGAAAGTAATCCTCATTTAATTTAGCACACACTAAGCACACCTTCACCCGAGCCAGAAGGCAGCAGCCCACATGCACACGTAGCAGCCCAATCGATAAGAGGTAATGTTTTATTAAAACACCGAACCGTTCTTGATTGAAAGTTTTCGGTTAACACAAAAGTATTCATTACACCATCAATCACTGGGCGGGTGGGTTGCGATACACAATGGAGGGATTCTCCGGCACAGTTTATCCTGGAGAAACCCACAGCCCTACCAGGGTAACACGTCAGCCACACTGGTGGTGTGCACGCTCTATCGGCACTTTCGAAATCAATCAACCCACCATTAGTGACACCTGTGTGTCTGTGTGTCTGTGTGTGTATGTGTGTGACCCTGTGAAGGAGTGTTGATCTCGGGTGTCTTGCACATGGCACACGCGGCACAACGATGGACAAGTTTCACCGCCGGAGAGACGTCGATGGAAACTTGTTGCCCCAAAAACTGTTCCAAAGCGTGTTAGAGATGGTTTTGGGGAAAACTTAGCTAATCATCATCACCATCATCATCGTCATCGTCGGCGTCGTCATGGGCTGTCGTTGTCGCACCCTCTCTCTCTCTCTCTCTCTCTGCTCGACCGGCAACGGTTCTAGTGGGTGTACGAAATATCCGGCATCAGGAACAGCAGTACTGTACTGCGTGTGCGGGGAGCTACTTTTGAATAATTTATGATCCACCTCAACCCCGACGGGGTTACGTGATTGTGTTTGGGTTCGATTTGCCGCACGAGGTTGTCCTGCTCGTGAGGTATAGCACGTGTCTTCCTGGTGGCAGCCGACACAAGAAAATGATAGTTTGATTGCATTCAGGTGCTAATTACCTTTTGATGCGAAACGAGTTTTCCAATTCCGATCGGCCAGGGGCCAGGCCGGCATTGCGTGTGCATATTTTTCCGAACCGTTTCGTGTCTTTTTTTTCACGTTTGGAGAAGTCTTTTGAAAGCACACCTATGGCCGCAAAACTAAAAGCCCTCTGGTGGTGGCTATGGTCCGGCCTCGAACAATAGACAACGCAGGCCTTATCAAGCAGGGCGAACCAAGAAGATGGCTCATTTAAATTTTCTAATCGAAAACTAATATTTTCTTAGGTTCGAAGGCCTCATGAACATGCAGCGTTTCGAACCGAAAGCGGATGATAAAAATCGTTGGCAAGTAGTAGTTCGTCAGGAAATTGGCAACATCCTTTTCCGATACTGGTCAGGCCATTTTTCCCCTTACGTTTTTTTTTTGTTCGTTTGGTGTACATTTTCTCGGCTGCTAAACGCTCCGGTCGGGTCGAGAATCCTTCAGGATATTGGGAAGCCAAGCAAAAGGGTCACCAGTGAGGAATGTGTTGTGCGCGTGAGTCATGTGTGTCCAGGTCGGCCGTTTGGACTGAAAACCGTCCGAATCCGATCTCTTACTCCCTTGGTCAGATACATCAAAGATGCTTCCTCGGCTGCTACCAGAATGCCAAGAATGCTTCATCATGCCATCGCACTGCTGGACAGCGGATGGATCATCCAACAGGCGAAAGGACGCACCATGGTCGGCACCGGTCTTGTACCGAAAAATTACACCATCCAACGCATCGCTCCGGTTTGGGTTGCTACTCGGCACGCAACAGACGCCGGTTCGGACCGGTCACGGAAGTGGTCAGATATTTTAGGTCTCGGGAAACAACAAGGGCGCAGGACAATAGGGGGTGATATTATAAAATATTTTGCGAAACCAAAAATAACAATAACACACTCCCGGGGAAATATGCGCAAAGGGTTGGCCGGACCGAAAAAGGGTTGCACGACCGGACGGGACAAGTGAGAAGAACCGAACCGAATTGGGGGAGGGATGAAAGGAGATACACCGTACAACGGTTGCGTGTGTGTCATGTGTGTGTGGCCATTCTCTGGGAGCGTGTACAAGTGTGTCCACTCGTCCTACTAGCAGGTAGGAATTGAATTATTTCCTTCCGTCCGAGGGTACTTTTGGTTATGAATTCTTGCAAATAAAAACAATGCGCCGGCATGGGGATGGTAGAATGTGGCAAGCATGCAGGCTCTAATTACTTTATTAAAAGCCATTAATTATTCAAATCGGAGCGGGAGAGCATAGCATGATACATTAAGGAAGAATTAGTGTAAAATGTAGCTACAATACTGCCCATATGGTACTTGAGTAAGGACAGTTAATTGCATTTAAAGGCTTGACTGTGTAATTCATCTAGCGCTTTTCGGATCTTGTTGGTGATGGGTATCCTTGATATATTTATTCGAAAAGTTTATTGGATTGTTTTTAGACCATTTATCCATAAGATCCTATAGAATTCACAGAAACGAGTTATTCGCAGCAAGTTCTCCTCGGTTGTATCGGTTTCACAGGATTTGAGTCAGTTCCAATAGATGCTTGTCCACCGACCTGAATTTACCGAAAAAGGCACCCAATCCGGTCGATTGTTTTCTTTTAATTTAGACAAAACAATCGCTCCACCAAAGACCATTATTGACCAAAGGCCGCCCCCCCTCGGTGAATCCTTCTTAGAGGAAAATCTCTAGCAAAGGCACAGAATTGTTCAAGAACCGTACAGCAAACCCTCCCCTCGAACAATACGACACAAAAAAAAAACACAACACACACATTCGATCCTCCCGGTGTCCTTATCGCTGAGGCATCGGAAAACACATAATAATAAGCCGTTCGAACGGAGGTGTTCCCGATGTGTTTGTGTTTTGCGTTTTGAAGGCGGCGTATTCTTCTGGAAACGTGTGGAGGACTTTGTCACCACAGAAACGGGACATTCGGAATCGGACGGTCCCGGGCGACGTATCCTTGGAAGCAGACCCCGGAGCGTTCGTACGATCGGTCGTCCATTGGTTCGTTCGTTCGCTCGTGCCGGACCAGTGAGATTGGAAATGAATGGACAATATCGGGGGACTGATGGAGAAGAAAGCGACCAGCCGAAAGGAAGTGGAAAAAATATGTCCGTTTTAATAGCCTCGAGATATCTTGGGAGTTGGAAGGTGAACAAGCGCGGCGAAGGGAAGACGTACAAACTGTGGACATTGTCCTGTTAAAAGTGTTGTCCGAACGGAACGGTACAATCCCCTTGTAGAATCGGGCCGGCATGGTCGCCCCGAGCAACGTGTGTTCCTGATACAGGTACGGGGGAGATACGTTCCCGATCCGGCCGGTCTGTCCGGCTGGATATGAGATAAGCTTCAGAATTCATCCACTACGGCACTGTTCGAGATAAACTGCTTCGTTTTTTTTTGCGTGTGCTGTTGCTGCGTTTGGTTGATGGTTGTGTCCGGGACTATTAGAAGCTCTTTAGATTTTTTGCTGTCCGCACGCAGTGTGTCCATTGGTGGTAGATATCTTCCGAAACTCTCCTGTTGAAGAGTGCCTTTGAGCGATGAAGCAACACTCCGTACGTGTTGATAATGATGGATGGCCCAACGAGTGGTGTGGAAATGCATTACTCTTGATACGTTGCTGACATGCAGTTCAAACCCGACTGATTCATGTGAATGCATCAGTGCATGAGGTGGATGTGTATAAAGAAATGAAAGAAACTAGAAAGCAGTACATAGATCGTAATGAAATTAGCCTAGAAAGTCCGATTGTGTTTAGAGAAGACAGCTAATAGTCAAATCTGTCGAAATAGAAAATGCCCGATAAGCCCACAGAAATCTTAATGTGAAAAGTGATGTTTAGTGTAAAGCATCTTCAGTTGATTAAGATTCATACCAGATGCATCCATTATAATGTATCTTAATACATTCAACGAAGCGGCTGACTGACAACGGCGGGTTGAAAGTCGTAAACCAGCTTGCCAGATAACGGAGTTCCACATCACTCAGCTGCCTTTGTTTTGTGAAAGAAGCCGAGCTTTTATGCTCACCCGAGCCAGTGCCAGAGTACAGTGTTTTCACGCTCTGTAAACAACACCCGAACATGTCTTGCGATCTTGATCACACCCCGGTAAGAGCTTAATGAAGATGTATGGATTTTAGAGTGAGTGCTGTTTGCGCTGGTTTAGAATATATTTAGATTGCACGCTTTGCTTGCTGCTGGCGATGATTCTAGGTGGCCCAGTCCGAATCTTGATGAGTTCGGTCTTTAAAGAACCGGTACGTTCCGGTACGCGGCTGCGAGTCACATCGAACTTGGTGAAGAAAGGAAATTTATAATATCTCAACCACTTTTGGCAGGCCGTTTCTGTTCGTTCGTTTGCGCCTGTGCTTCGTCAGGAATTGTTGGAACCTCCGTCACACAGGTACAAGGGCTGATTGGGTTGGGTGGTTGAGTAACCCCTTCTCCCCGTCCGAAGCCACTTTTCTGCCACGCCTCGAGATCAGCGCACGATCGGTAAAAAGTCGCGCAAAAGTTTGTCCACAACCGCCCCCCCACCTACCCCGTTTGTCCGTCCCTTGTTCGCTATTTTCCGTGCGCCAAAACGCGCCACTTCGCTCAACAAGGGTTAAATGTTTATTAATGAGTCGAAAATTAATTATTGATGAATTTGACGGTGAGGCGGGTGAAGAAGCCAGGTGGTTGACGGTAAAAATTCACTTTTTCACCAATCGTTCAAGCGTGTGCTTAATGTTTTACTCGCTGCTGGTTAAGGTGCGCCGGTTGCTGCAACTCCGCGAATGAATTCTGCAAACCGCGCCCGGAAGTTTGACTAGCGAGCAAAGTTAAGCTTCACCGGCGAAAAAAAAAAGTAAGTAAAAACCCATAACTAAAAATACCTCAAACAGCGGCGGGGTTGGGCCTGGAAGTTCGTGGAGTTAATAAATTATTACCTTACCGATCGGGAGCGATTCTTTTCGCGATGGAGTGTACAGAAGAATGGAGCAACTTTGTATGGTTTTAGGTCGCGGTTCGATTACCAACCAGGGTTGATCACCCGTTCCACCTTCCGTCTGTCCTTCTCGCCCCGAAAGTAGAAGATTTTTCGCACACAAGCCGTGTGCAGGTAATAAAACTTTAATTGTACAGCCACGGCGGTGCTGCTCGGTTGAAGTTTGAAGTTGAAAGCTTCAGCCCAGCAAGCCGAGTGGAAAATTGATCTGCCAACGCCAAGCCGGTCCTAGGCTAGCTCGAAACAATTTGACGCTAGAATAAATAGCTCGGAAAACAAGACACCCGATGGGAAAGGGAACGAAATTACCTTAAATGCTGTTGAAGGTAGGTTAAACGCCCCATTTTTGTTTGCTCGGCTGGACGCAACACATTCGCGTGTCTTTGAGCGGTTTTTATTTGTTGCTGCCGATGCAAATATTAAGCAATTACTTCCCAACCGCACATCTCATTATCGACCCCAGCCTCGCAGGCATTAACAGGCGCAACAGGCACGGAGATTGTTTTTTTTTGTTTCGAGAATAAGTGACCATTTCGAGGACCATCCGCGTAAAAAGGATTTATTTATGATACAAAAAGAAGAATATTTATTTCCCCTGGCTTGCCGCCAAATTCCACCGCGGCGTTCCGTTTCCGTCAAATAAATGGCGCTCATTATCCGACGCGCGTGGCCACGGAAATCCACAGGAAAGGTCAACCCTCTCCAACCGCCATCCAACGGAAAGCGACGCGCAAAAAGAAATCCCTTCCGGTGGCAAATAATCTGCCCCGGCTTGGCCGTGGATCCGGTTGAGGGTGGTAATTTTGTTTTAATTGCAGCAGCAGCAGCAGCAGCACCCAGCACACAAATACAGGCACGTACGGCGTTCACGTATGCATACCGGAAAATGGACGAAACTCGAGCTCGCCGCTGGTAAGCATTTCGTGCGTTCCGGCTTCAGTTATCACCGAGAAAGGGGGGAAATATTAAATTCTCATAAACATGTGAAATTTAATTTAATTACGATAAATTATTGAAATTAAAATTAATTAAAAATGAATGTGCAGGTGAGACGAGTGAGCGAGTGAGCGAGTGTTTGTGTGCGTGTCGGTGTCTGCATGGATGAAGCCGTGACCGTTTTTGAACGGGCAAACGGATGTTGGATAAAATATAACGTCACGTCAGGGAGGAGAGCAGTGAGGGTACTCACGGGGAATCATTTTTGGAGCATAAATACATTTTCCAATAGTGGGCAATTATTTGCAATATAATATGCCCGTCATTCACTCCGTTTGCGTGTGTGTCTGTGTGTGTGGTGTGTGCCATTTTTATGCCAATCGTTCCTTTCCTGTTTCCTGTCTCGCGGAAAGCTGGCGGACGGGTAGGACAAGCGGTTGATAAACGGTAAAGGAATTCCGTTTCGATTGTACTGTTAAAAACCAGGCAGTCGGAAGTACTTCGGGGGCGGGGTGCAGCATAAATGGGTTGGCTTTTGTGCGGAGTGTGCTGGTTTTTGTGCTCTCGCGCCTGTCTCGGTTGGAATAATTTTTATGAGCCCCGGCCTGTGGGTTCTTCTGCAGGCGGTAGGTGCCTGCAACAGGCCTGCAATCGACACATTGGATCGGTTCTTTCATCGACTTCTCATTAATTTATTTAATCAGCATTCAAAGTCGCAAGTATGCGTTGATTAATTGAACAGATTTATGGGAGCGATTGATTGCGTTGGTAGCAACAAGCAGCAAAGTTGGGGCAAAAACTTCAGTTAAAAATGGAACACCAGCGACACACTTAAAGCTCGAGCTCGTTGATGTCTAATGCCACAGTGAACCCAGCCAAAAGCCGTTTTAACCGCAACGATGCAGGCTCCCAATTTCGAACGTCGGTCGGTCGAAACAAGGACACGCTCACTGGGACGTTCATTAGCCGGTTGGACCTATGGCAACGTGACGCTCTATCTCCTGCCCCTTATAGAAAAAAAACCCCGAGCAATGGCCGGAGGGGCCCAACTAGCATCCCGACTAGTAAAGTAACGCAAAACCCGGTCGTCGCCCTCTGGTCGCTTTCGAAGAAGGAAGGGAGTGTAAAACCATCTCCGGTCTTGCGGTTTTTCATCCACATCGAGAAAGATGCCCAGTAAATGACTCCATCCTGGGCAGCCCGCAGAACAAAAGGCACCGAAACGCAGGCACAGGACGACTCATCTTTCTTCTCATCAGCGAAATTCACGCGAACATGAACCCTTTTTGGAAGCTGAGGGTGCGGTGGCTGTGGTGCGCTCTCGCGTCATTGACTTCCACTGTTCCTGCTCCCAACCCCTTCTCGTTATTAGGCCCATGACGTGGAAGAATGCCATCGGTACACTGGCACGATCAACGTCGTAGGACATAGTCGCCCGAGATAGCAGTGAGTCATGGTGGTGGTTGAGATTGGTACTACGATGAGGCATTTTTATATCGTGTCCCATCCTCAAACATCAGGCATCCCGGGGAACCGGGTTCGTGTCACCGGAACCGGTCATCGACCATTGTTTTGCGCCCGCCAAAGGGGCTTCACGTTCCCGTGCCGAGCATCCTGTCGACCGCCCAATTACACGACACAACGTTTCGGTGGCGTAGTCTTTCCGGAAGCTTTCAAACCCGCTCGGCCCATTTTCACCCAACCTTGCTCCTACCGCCCATTCCGCCCACTGACAGACGGTTGTTATGGGGCGAACTGCTTTGCATGTTGGCTGTTTTAAAACAAAGATGATGACAGTGATTTATGATTTTAATTGTTCTATTATAATTAAATTAAATTAAATTAGTTAGAAGGTTTTGGGATGTGCTTCTGCGGAAGGGGTGGGTTTGGTATTCATCGCGGCGGAATTTATATCGTGAGCTCCGTCACACACAGAGATGGAGGAAGAGAGGTAAGGGTTTGTAGCAGAATGTCCTTGCGCGTGCAATATGAGTCCCGAATTCGCTTCGCTGCTAGCACGAGGGCTGGGCGGAACTGGTGGATTATTTAGTTCGGTTCGGGGGAGTTTTTACTGCTTTACTTTTCCCTCCAAAACGGGTTATTCGTCATCGGTGTCGTTGTGCTGTGGGTAAGGGAACGGGGAGAACGAGGACTTGACGAGACGATGGCTGCCGTTTGGGTGGTGTTGAGTGGACGTTATGAGACAAACATTCCGCGGCAGCTGCTCGGTTGTTGTTCGCGTCGTGTGCACGCGGTCGGAGGATCCGTTGCTGGCATGGCCGCTGCAGCAACATTTTATGAAAAATAAGCTGCTTATGTTCTTGGTGTTTCGCAGTGTTCTCCCTTTGCCGCCCAGTTGCCGCCAGTTGCCAAATGTTGGGCAGTGTTTGTGTGTGGGGTGTTTGAGTAAGCCGAGTGCGGCTGGGTTCGGGGAGGTCGTGTCGAGCAGAACCCGTCGGACGACGGAAACTTTTGTAATTAACAGCGATAAGCATTTTAATGAGAATCTCAGCTGATCGTACACTGCAGCAGTGAAAGCTGCAAACCGAAAAGGTAAGGAGGCAAAAGTTTTGCCCACCCAGCGGGCAGCGTGTCGGAGTAACCGAGTTGAAGAAGTCACCCTGTGTGTGTGGTACCTGTGACTTTGGGTTGCGTGGAACAAATTTAAAGCATTCTTGACAGCGACTGAAACGGACTGGCGTGAAGAGTAATTATCCAGGGCTGCAGGTTTTTATTGCTGAAATCGGTTATAATTACCCACGAAGTGAATGTTGTGGTGCGTAAAAATGCACTGAGATGCTACGAAAAAAAGCCCCCGTTTCGATAAAATTCAATTAACAATAGAACAATACACGATAATGATAATGAAATGATTGAATTTGATGGTAATAAAAAGTGTGTTAATTGACGATTACCGCTCACAATCACGTTAAATAGGGCTTTAAAATGGTTCTTTAATTAGCGACAAACATTATTCGTAAGCCGATGGCATCCCGCGTGTATGTGCTTTGTTTAGATGTGCGTGCTAAAAGGATAGAAAAAAGAGTTGAAAAAAATGATGCAAATTTAATGTGCATTCTTTTTTTCTCGATCACACCATTTCCTGCCCCTATTTCTCTCTCCTTGCCTCGAAGTTTGCTGAATGTTCCCCCCAAAAGGTCGCCCCATTTTGCTGGGGCGCGTTGTGTCCGGTATTAATTTCATCAATAACGCATCATCACCCTAGAGGGCGAGGCTATGTGGCTGTGTGTGTGTGCGCTTTTTATGCACGAACAAACAGCAAATGCCCTGAACTTCGTGGGGTAAAATACACATCAAAGCTCCACACGGGCCACAGCACAGCAGTGATTGATGGAAACGGTAATTAAATTTACTGATTTTTATCCCAATGTTACCTGTTCTCCCTATCGACTCCTTTAACGGTCAGGGTTTTTTTTGTATTTTTTCCCTGTGCACTTGCCACGAGTATTGTTGTTTATGCAGGTTTGTACAGTGGAGCGCGTTATTTTTGTTATCAATTCTTTCTATCTTTCGCCCCCCCCCCTCCCCCCCGGCCAGGTAATTTAACTATTCATTTGATGGTGATTTTGAAGCTGCATGCGTTATGTTTGATGTACCGCTGATCGATACTTGGACACTTTTCACACACACGAACCCACTCTCACGTGTCACTTGGTGTTGACAGTAAAAACTAGGACAAAATAGAACGCAAAATGCAAATATATGGGACACACGGCGCCTCGATGTCAGTGTTTTATTATTTTTGCAGTGCGACATTTTTATGTCCGCTCCTTTCAGCGTGAAAGTGTTTAGCCGTTCAGTGGGAAACAAATAATCAAGAGAGGGGTTTTTTTTTAAATGGATTTTTATCGGCGTCAATCACCTATCGATCATTAATTGCAATAATAATTATGATTAATTGCTTTGCACCTGTGGCAGAGGTAAATATTGGCCGCTATTTTAATTACCCTTAGTGGTAAGAAAACAAACTGATGGTGCAACATAAAACGTACTTTTTTGTGCTAGATTTGGAATGTGGACCGTGGAATGTACTTTAATGGGGAGAAAAGTGTATAAAAAGTATATGGAAATTGATGTTTTTAAAATTACAAATGACAAATTACACCCTACAGGCTTTGCCAGAGAAACCTTTCTTAGCAGCACTGCGCGTGCTGTATATAACCACAAAACAGAAACTTTCTAATGCGTATTTCACACCCCGTGTACAACAAAAAAATCTGACCCTAAAGCCGAATATCCGGCATCAAATCCATCATAGTTAACCGTCAATCAGGCTCTGCTGAACTTCTAAACAGGCACCGAACTAATTTCACTCGCCATAAAACTTTACCATTACGACCGCTGCCTCCCCGCAAACACTCTCGAATCTCTAATACGAATCGAACCATCTCACTGTGAAAGGATTGATTTTAGCCCTTCATCAAACACAAACACACACACACACACACACACACACACACACACACACACACACACACACACACACACACACACACACACACACACACACACACAGAAGCACATCTACATACTTGGTAGGCTGTGCTGGGAGGGAAAAGCTTTTCCATGTCCTTCAGTCAACCGCCAATCAATCACGGAACGGCGCAGCACCGAGCCAGCCCGCCGATGAAATCTCTCCATCGCCCCGGCAGGAAACCTCTCGGACCTTTCACCTTGGCTTGGCGATAGTTGTTCCATAAATTATGCACACAATTCCCCCTTTTGCGCCGTGGCTGAAATCAGTACGGCCGATGTAGGTGTACGATTTGGGTTTAGGGTCGGGTGCAGCAGCAGCAGCAGCAGCAAAGGTGGCCGATGCAGCTCCATGTGCAGCAGATGCAACAACACACGGGATGCTTCGGTGTGGAGCTCGAGTGTGGACCAACCGGGCGAGTCTAAGATGCGATTGTCAGGAACTAATCCAATAAACACACTAATTAATAAGTGTTCCTTATAACATTGTTTAATTACATTTTGCCCGTGGTGTGGTGGAAGATGGCAAACAGGAGACGGGGAAGAGGGAAAACGGTTCATCTTCGCCTCGGATGTGGTTGATGACGATTGTCGGCTTAGGAGTTCGCTCTGCTACGTGAGCATCGGTACAGGGTCTTATCTGTACAATGTGTTTGTGGATGTCGGTGCCTGTTGGTGCCTGTTGAGCTTGTTTCGACATTTTGTGCTGCAAAGGAAACGGAAACGGACAAAGCCGGGCCGTGAAGATGCTCTAGCTGAGGAGCATGAGCTTTACCGGGAAGCCATCAAGTAGACGGCTGTTCGCTGCAGCCAAGTAGTCAGTGCTAGGCCGTCTACGTCATTCCGTGTGTGAGGCACACACCCACAGCAGGCAGCTTTCGGATGGAAAATTTAATTGAAATTCAATTCCAAAACTTCCCAACATCTAAAACTGTTATAATCAATCAATCAGTGCATTATTGTTTACACACACATTGCACCCCGGAATGATGTACGGGTAGTTGATGAAGGTCCACCAATTCCGGCCATTGGGTCGGCCCAGCCCTGGACCCGGGCCCGGGCAGGCATTGGTGTAATAGATTCAATAATTTCTTCACCACCACCCTTCGTACCGCGTGCAGCACGTGAATCCAGACCGGCACAAATGTAACCACCATGCAACATGGTTGCATGATTGCATCCGATGCACTGATTGCGAGTGGAGTGCACCTACAGCCTACTATTGGGACTGGACACACTGGGACTGACTGGGTGGCAAGGAGGTAAGTGTTCTTTATTAGAGCAGCCTGATTTGATCAACCATCGGATACGGACGTACGGCCTCATCAGGATCACGTTATTATGCTGCCCCTGGTTCGGGTTCAGGGCAGGGAAGCGAATGCGTGGTACAGATTGTAAACGGTTTGTTTTCCGATCAGCAGACAAAGATGGATATGGGGTCGGGGGGGGGGGGGGAGGGTTGTTTCGTTGTGGTGCACAAGAAGCTGTGAACGGGGCTAGTCGATGGATTAGTCTGATAAGAGCGGCAGTCGGAATGTCGGCACACAAAAACCGGGCCCAGCATCTTTTTGTGCCGCACCGTCCAGGAGCCTTGCGGAGTTGGAGCATTGTTTGCACAGGAGCAAACGGCCATCTTGACGAATGGAAGAATCCGGATGGATAATTGCGTACCACGTTAGGTTTGCGATTGAGCGTAAGGTCGATTGAAGAGCGTTTGGGCAGGTTGCCGTATGGACAGGAAGGTTCCTGTTTGCGTGCTTAGCTTAGTGCTCTGCGTTCGACAGGAGCGAAACACTCTGTACTTGGTTTGTTTATTCATCAGCAATTAAGTTGATATTGATTTGTTTTAAGTTTAAGTGAATTATAAAATTGGATTCTCTTGGATTCGCTCTTCGAGGCGCTGATGTAGAAGTGATGTTAACATATTGCTTTGTTTGATTTGAACAAGATGCCAGAAGCTAAAAGATATGCTTAAGATTAGCAAAATGTGTGCAATTCCGATTCGATACTTAGGATCAATTAGGAAACCGAGGCTGATGCTTGTATGGGACTTATGATAATGAATACAACGCCAGGGTCTCCATTAACGGAATTAGTTGGACGGGTCTGTTTACCTCCCATTGGTTGATTCTGTTGTATTGATTGTTGTATTGTATTGATTGGACAATGTTGAGTGAATATCTGATGTGCTTGAAGATTGGGAAGATAGAAAATTCCTCATAAGTATTTAGTATCCCAAATCGTCACCATTTTACTTAGGTATCCCAAAATTAGGCTTCCAATCGTTAAGACCTTACCGCTTTCATTTCTCGGCATACTACAGCTTAGCCTATTTTCCCAAAAAGTCATGTCAAAAACAATCGGCAAGCCAATAAACAACAATAGCCTTACCGGTAACAGGCATGTATGCTTATTATGTCGCTTATAGATAAACATAAAAATAAAGGATCAATTTTTCAATTATCCCTTTTTTACGGTCCCCAAGCACCCACGGGAGACGGTATCACATTTCCTTTAGTCCCCCACCCTCCCCCCTCCCTCCTCAACACTCGAGTAAGCTGTGTTTTGTGCTTGAGATTGTGTGAAGTGGAAAATTGGCTGAGCAATAACGGAGCGAAATGTGAGTCGCAAACGAAGGGGACGGTTGGAAACCTGGATGTTGTCTCAATCGAAAAAAGTTCGATTTGGAGGGTTTTGGGGTGCTTCCGGAAAATCCACAAACTCCCCGCCAGAGGAAGGGAAAGCCAACAAAACATGAAATAACCCGAGAGAACTCTTCAACAAATCTATAATAAGCTTTCAGAGCGTTTGTGTCGGCCCGTTGTCTGCCCGTTGCCGTGAGTTGTTTTTCTTTCCCCAGTGCTTTGTTGTCCTGATGTTTGGTTATTATTTTTCAACTGGCTGATTTTCTTCGTCTGGGACGAGGACAAACGTCGCATTGGAAAACAACATGCCGATCAGGGGAGGGGAAGATCCACGGGGAAGCGTCCGAACGTATTGTTTGCTGTAATACTAATGGGCTCACTGTTTGTCCTGACAGACGCGTGTGTGTGCTCATGTGTGCCTGGCAACCTGGCTGCAAGGTGCGACTTCATCTTGGACATTGGTCAATCGGATCCCAAAAGGTTCGTTCTTGTACCGCACCGGTCGTCTGCCTAAAACCGATTATATTCGTAACGTGAGTCGTGAAGTTGTTCAAGATGGCTCGATGGGACGAGGGGTTTTTCTTTCCTCGCTTGTAGTAGAATCTTACCGATTATGAAGTTTTCTTTTACCTGTTGAAGAGCCTACATCGGACTTTAGCGAGGAGCGCGAGGAGGGAGTGTAAGATGATAACAACAACGGTTTAGGACGGGACGCTCCAAGAATAGAAATAACATTAACGAGCGCCAACCCGAAGTTGTTGTTAGGATCTCCTGGAATCGTTCAAGTAGTTGGCCCCGAAATGTTCCTACCATAACCTTATCAAGTCGCACTTTACCGAAAGGATCATGAGCATTGGCCCCGAATTGGTTTGTGAGCGTAAAAGTGAGCATGATTTTAATTTCGTTAATGCGGCATCAGCCTATCAAGCGTCTTGGGCACGGGAATGAAGAGGCCCTCCTGAGTAGGGATACCCTTTTTCTGCGATGAGTCACTATTCGTGTTTTTAATTTAGCCCAAGGCGGCCCTTCGGGCAAGGTTTGAGATGATTGAAAAGGGGAAAGAAGTGGAAAACTGGTCCCTCGTGCTTGAGTGGATTGTTTCCCCCTGACGCTGAAAGGTAAGCATCGAAAGTAAGCGATCCAGTTGGGCCATTTGGATGAAATGATCGCCGTTTGGGGAGCGGCTTTTCACTCTGATGCTCACTCGAATGTAAAACGGTACAACAAAAGTCAAGAGGGATAATTCAAATTACCTTTTGGACGGTTCTCGTCGTCGTTCGCGTGGTTGCTGGCACGAAGAATCGGCAGCAACTAGAACGACGACGGATCACGGATAGTAGCCTTCAGGAATCCGTTCCGTTGTGCAACCGACAGAAGGTCCAACGGCCCGAAAAGGATACGCGATGGCATTGTTTGTCGCTACTTCACCGACTGCGTGGGACTACCGGTGGGCAGCCACCGCAGCAGAAGGTAATAAGGTAAAAGAGTTGCTTATTGTTTGCCATTTCACCCTGGGACGATGGAAAAACAATTTTGGTGGAAAAGGCGGGTTCGTTAAAGCGGAAACGAAGTGCGCCAAAGAAAATGCGGCCACTTCGTCGATGGACGGTTAAGAAGCTCTGTTCCCCGGGGCTGCTGCCAGAGAGAGTGCGATCATTCAAAATCGACGACGAAGATTGGCTGTGAGGACATTCGTGTAATCGTATCGTATCGTATCGTATCACGCAAATGTACAACAATGGAAACATTGGTCATTTCATTGATGGGAAAGTGCTGCGAAACTGGGAAAACTGTGCGCTGGCATGGCACACAACTGCTTGATGCTTGAAGTGAGGAAAGTCGAAAAGGTCCTGGTCATTGGAGTAGCTTGAGCGATGCTTGAGCGACTCACTATAGATCCGGTGATGAGTGACCAAACTCATCGGGGTAATTATTTAGCAATACACTTAAGAGTGTTTTCTTTGCCGTTTGCGGGTGGGAAGGAAGGAAGGATAAATAACGGAGCGATAGAAGAAGGGGGTTGTGGAGGAGTTATTTTTCCTTGAGCGATGATAGCGACCTCGCTATTGTAAACTAAAGTGCTCTTGGAGCATTATCGTCCGTTCCATACTTAACAGCTTCGTTTGTTTGGTTTTTCTTCGAAGAAGCTTAACGAAGCGTCAAATGCTACAATAAAAAGCGTCGCTGGAGCGCCGTACCTTTTGCCATGAATTCATGTTGTTAGTTTACATGTAACAAATTACAACTCTTGTAGCTTTTACTCTCAGGAACTAATTAAGAATAACAGATAGATGTCACAACAGTGTTGTTTGAACCATAAGCAAAATTCGTCCAAAAGCTGCATCCATCATCCAGTCCTAATTTCGTAAAAAGTGTAGCTGGCTCTCGCGTTCGTGTAATGCCACCGCCACTTTACCGATTGGTAGTCTTTCGGTGCGAGTCGTCTAATTTAATTTCCGACTTGCCGTTTTCTCCCCTTCCCCTTCCACAGTTTCCAACCAGAATTGATCGTAATTGATAGGATCAGCTTGTTGTGGATGCATCGTGTGCTGGGCTTTCCCCTTGTTTGCAGTATGCAACTCCACTCGGATAAACCACGCATCAAATGCTGGCACCTTTTGCTCGAAATCGTGGAAAATGCAGACGCACCCAAAGGTACCAAACACGCGCTGATTCGCAGACCCCGTTCGTCCATTACCACTCCCCGGTTTGAGCTGGTAAATATTTGAACGGATGTTTCACACCCACAGCGTGTAGAAGACAGCGTCCGCAGTGCCGGGCTTAACGAGAGAGAGAGAGAGAGAGAGAGAGCCCCGAGAGCAAATGCGAATGCAGCAGCTGGTGCAACATTTTCCTCCGCGAAAGATTAATTATTTACGTCGAATAAAGTAATCTCTTCACATCACTTACAGAATGGAATTTGTGTGAATGGCGAGGCGTGTTCTGTCTGGGGATGGCGAGGAGGCAGTTGCAGCTAAATCGTTCTCTTCCGCCGAGGAGGACATACACACAGACAAGCGATCCTAATCAGCCCGTCCAGTCCGTTCGTCATCGTCATCGTCGTCGTCGTCCTGTGATGGTGCAAGCGCGCGCGCCCCGGATCCTTCTATCCTTTCCACCGGAAATCCATTTGAAAGGGGAGCATCCCAAACGACAACAACAACGCCGCACCAAAAAAGAAGCATCAACCATCAACGGAAAGAGAGATGTTGCAGCACGCCCGACGGTTGCAACTGTCCCGCTAAACATTGCGCCATTTATGCAACTGCTGTCCCGTGTCCCGTACGATGAATAATGATGGAAACGTGTTCTAATATGCACACACAAACACCCATACGGTTGGGCCGACGGTGCTTGCAAATCGATGCACATTGCATTGTAGCGAGGTTGGTGATGCACCGTCGACTGCGAGATATCGAGACGATTAGCCTGGTCTGGGCCGGCCGTAAAAAACTGCATTCCTTTCGCTGGTATCACTTTCACGGTTAGCAGTGGTTGAGTTGAGCGCAACGGTTGAACGGTGTCGTTGCTAATGCACGCGTGCACTTCCGGATGCACATGTTGCACCCGGGTGGACGTACGCGCGAGATCTGTCAGTGTCCAACAGGGGTCATGTGTGGGCTGGCACGTCTAGGATGCTTGATGGATGGCGAATGAATAAAATACGCGCATAAAATAGGAAATTGTGGTAGAAACGTTGTGTTGTGATGCTATTCTGGGAATCCATTCATGCTAAGTTCATACTAAAATGTTGTAAATATCAGAGTTTTCTTTCTAGAGAGCTTTTAAATTCGTCTCCCATTCACCCAAATAAATTTGCATCCATTTTACTTAATGAAAGCACTTCATTTCCGTCTGTGGTCTTCCCAAGAGCGTAAATTGGTCTCCCTGTTTCTTCGCGCTAAGCGGACCTCAGTTGACTCTCCCTCGTGGCAAACGATGCTACACAACCCCAATGGCTTCGATCTCCCAGAACGCTAACGTGGGTATATTTCTCTCAATTTCACCCATCATTGACTCGGTGGTGGAGCTTTCTGCGGCCGTCGCTCGCGTCGTCGTCGCCGTCGCCTAAGTGCACGGAGGCTGCAAAACCAGCGCGATCCATTACATTGCTTTCGATTCGAGCGGGCTCCTTGCCGAGACCGCAACGTCCTTCAATGTGCAACGAGAGTGCACAGAACAAATTGCTGCAATTCTCCATTATTAAAATTAATTTACATCATTTGCTTAAAATAAATTAATTAAATAATTGGCAGGGAAAATGTGGCGGCGTCTTGAGCGAGCGCGCGCGCGCGGTGACGCTTACCCGTTGAAAAGTTTCACCTTTTGTGCAACCACACACTGAACGTTCGCGGTTGAAGTTGATGGTTTTTGAGAAGCAAAAGGTATCGGAATTGGAAGCGTGGGTACGGTGTACGGCGTCTGCTTTTGTTACACCGTACAGTGCAAGTCGTCCCGCGACGTCGACGTTAAGAACGTTTTCTTTGACAATTTTGCACCAACACCAAGACACAGCGGGAAAGAGAACGCTAAATTGAGTGAAATTAAAATATGACTTTCTCCCCGTTCGTTCGTTCGTTCGTGCAATAACGCGCATTGCTGTGGCGTGGTGTAGACGTGTGTGAACCACCCATGTCGAACGGTCGAGACGGTTTGAGAAGTAATCCTCGAGAAAATGAATCAAACCCCGTTTCGGGCGACTCGGGCGAGCGGGCCAAACCAATTTAATCACAATTCACGGTATCACAGCTTTGCCAAGCACGTGATAGCTGGTGCGACAATGGCAACAGCATTCGAAAAAAAGGGGTGGCATTCCTTTTCCCTTTTATTGCAAGGACAAAATTGCAAACGAAACGAACAGTTTCTTTTCTTGCTCGTGGAAAGGTACAATAGTGGTGGGAAGAAAATCAAATTTATAACTTTCTTCACGTTTTCGCTCGGTGTGTATGAAGCTGCATGAAGCTGCATAAGAGAAGCAAGCTTAGTTTGAAATATGCAAACATGAACAATTGTTAAGCAAGAGAACAAATCACTTAAGGGAACCGCTAATGAAACGTAAATATTTCTTCATCAGCTCTACACTTGCTACTGCAGAAGAAGAAAAAAATGGAAAAAATGGAGTACGATCGGATAGGAAACTGGAAATTCAATTGCTTCGAGTAACGGGGCTTTTTGTTCGGGAAAAAGAAGGAACCTTCCAGCACGCGTTGCAGCCGAAATCAAATTTAGAGATTGAAATGTTTGTACAGACGGTTAGTGACTGTTATTGTTTAATTGTGTTCAATCAAGATCTCGCGAGAGGCTTCGAAGCCGAGTGCTGTCGTATCGTCGCCGCGTGCCGGCATGCCAGCCATCACAGTACAGAAACTTATATGCTGGACCGTTTCTAAGCGCAAATCTGTGTGTCCTGTGTAAAAAACACTCACTCGAAAAAGAACTATGGAGAAAGAAAGGCAAGCATTCGCAGGGCATTCAGGCTACAGGCCGTCCAGCCGTTCTGCTGCAGGATTGTGTTTCACCGGTTGTTGTGGAAAAACAACTGTGAGCTCCAGCCAAAATAGTGTGGATTGATTTTCGTTTCGGTAAATACAGCGTTTTTTTTTGGTCTCTTCGAACGTTGGTGCAGGGCCGTGACACAGGAGTCGTGTTGCTGTGTGTTAGCCGATTGATGTTTGATAGTGTGGATGAAATTTGTTTGCGACGCTCTTGAAACTGTACAGCTGAAGGAACAGCTACCGCATGTGTAGTGTACGGCCAAATGGAGCTTTGCACAGATTTGGGAAAATTGAAGGAAAAAAATGTGTTGAGCGCCGCGTTTTTGTAACAGTCTTTGCAATTTCTATTTGTTCCTTTAAAAAGGAGTTTAATAGAACGACTTTGTCATTTGCCAGCGAACAACGTAAATTAAATGGTTTTCAGGAAAATGATCGTAATGAAGCGTGTTTCAGACACAAAAGGCGTTAAATAAAAAATAAAGAAAAAAACAATGTTTCCAGCAACCGCTGAAAATTTGGTACAAACTGAGGTTCCATGGCAAAATGTTTCAACATATAATTGAAGATGCAAACCAAAAAAGGCAAAACACCACGCTGCGTCCCCAACAGACACAAAAAATGGACACATTTTCCATTCCGTGCGTGTGTGCGTGTGCGTGTGGTATTCAATTTTCGGATTTTCGCATCCGGTTCGAATTTTTCACCGGATGCATACAGCGGGCCACTTTCCCGTCCGGTGGGGCCAGCGGGTTTCCTGCCTCTGTGTGTTAAAATTCCCATCGTGGTTGGCGTTGTCGCCTCGGCGGAGGAAGCATTCCGAACATTTTCCATCACAGTTTTTGGACCCTTTTGGTTCGGTTTCCTATGACCCATCGGCTTCGGTGCGCGTGTGTGTGTGTGAGGCAGGGGGGTTGGGAGTCCGAATTTTATTCTGCGTTGGACCGATCAAATGGACCCCATTCGATGTCAACCATTCGAAAACCGGGCAATGGGGGAAAAACGGCTGGAAAAGGACGCTTTTTCTTCTTTTCCTCCTGCGTTCCGGTGCTCTCGTAGGACGCAGCCTCAATCCGTGCGAGAAATATGAACATGTTTTCTGTCCCACAGTCCCCTTTTCCCCTTCGGACATCGGCTCGGTTTTGTGCGGCCGAGCACGGTATCGACGCGGAAAAACTGGAGTTTTGGGGGGACGTTTTGCTTTATTTGCTTAAAGGTTAGTTCCCTTGATTTGATTTTCGAGTAGATTGGATGGTCAAGGGTTTGCCGGTTCGGGGGAAAACCGATGCTTGACGAGTTAACGATGCCATGCGGACGACAACGAACACCGAAACGCACCACAAAAGATCCTGCTAAATATGGCTCGTTCGGCAGGGACGGATGGTTCAAGCGGGACCAAGGGATTCGTCATTGCTTTTCTGGTGTTTCTGGCCACTCCTGTGTCGCCGTTCTTCGATTTGTGTCTTGCCTTTTGTCGGTTGGTAACTAGCGGTGACTAAACAGATCGTTGATCTGGTGTAAAGCAAAAAAACAGGGCTGTGATTTTCTACTCCTCCTCCTCACCAAACTTTTGGCCACGCTTGGCCGGTCACGGAGAGCTGAAAATGTCCAACAAGGTGTGATGTGAATGCATCAGTTAACTGGAAATGTTTGTCAATATGATGGCAAGACTCTCCCAGGCTGGCAGTCCCTGGGAAATACTGCTCCAGCTGCCCGTATCGGACGATCGACGATGCATTTTCACCTCGCCCGTTTCGCCGGGATAGCCGAAAGCGACGAGAGGATGGTTGTAATTTGATTTTCCATTTTTCTCCAGCTCCACTTTACCGTCCTTTAGTCCTTCCAACCGAGCAGGGCGGCCATCGTGCTCGCTTTGTATTACGATGTACGACGGCAGCTCAACTCGACAACTTCTCAGCTTAGTGAGTGACAGGGAGGGACATTTTTCTTTTGACATACACGCACACACACACACACACACACACGCCAGTGGAGATCAAAGATCAAACGAATCCATCCATCGTGTTTCGCCAACGGCTCGCTCACCTTGACAGGTACGGGCGTATGGGAGGGTTCGGTTTGGGAGGTCCTAAACTAAAAGCAATTAACCCTATTGCCTTTTTTCGTGTGGCGCAACCCTTACACCGGGTCGGTGGGTGAGAGAGTGAAATTGGGATTGATGTTGCCCCAAGGATGCAGTAATCGTTTAATGGACATCCCTTTTGGGGCAGCTTTCGAGAGTGATTCTTCTCGGCGGCCCCTTTGTGCGAGCAGCTCTCTTCGGGTCGGGTTAACGGTGGAGTACTTGAAGGCGGCTAGCTTTGCTGTAGCCAGAACTAATACTACGAATAGTGTGTTTGACGAATAGCTTTCAACAAATGCGTTTGAAGCAGCAGCAGTTTGTCTTTCTTTTCCTTTTTTTGGGGGCAAAGCATTTGAGGGAAAAGATGGATATTAGTTCGGATCTTTTGATGTGAATTATCAATTAATTCATTCGTAGTTATGTATTTTTGATTTTGATTGTAAAGGATTTCAAGCGTCTGTTCCCTCACCATTTTAAAGCACATTAACACGTGACTGTTTTTTTTTGGTAAACTGAGGGGAATTAAAAACTGTCGCTCTGCAAAAAATAAAGTGCAACCACATCAAATGGAGTTGACAGTCAGCGGCCACAGAAACCACTATCGGAATCACTCGTACTGTTAGCGGTGACCATCATCATCATCATCAGCAATCGAAACCAAAATAACTCGGCCAAACTGACATATGTTTCTTGTTAATGCTGCAAAACTCGATGCGAAAAAAACGTTGATTGTATGACCATTCTGTGGTCAATGGTTGATGTGAATGCACATTTCGGTTGCACCGGTGGATGTGATGATTGGTGGTTGCACTTAACTGGTGCTTCATTTGCAATGTAGAGTGCATTTGGACAATTGTTGCATTAAAAAATGATGCAAAAATGACAATGAAAGGATACAACTATTGAAGAATGTGACGATTTCGGAATTTGAAATTCTCATTTCTATTTCGACTGTGTCGCTCTCTCCCCAAAACACTCTTCAATTAGCGTTCGATAAGATCAAATAAGGCAACATTTAGGTACCTGCAACCCTCATCAGTACATCATCGTCTGATGCAGAGTCCTGCTCATCGCAACATTGCGCCATGGCAAAGTGTTTGATTAATGAAGCTAATCCTACCAGGTAGAGCACATCGTCGTCTCCTCATACATCCCCCCGTCAGTGTTGGAAAGTCTTGTATGCATTCCAACCGACCCAGCACGGGCAACACTGGAAAGGGATTTCCCCTCCCCGAACTGAACGGGCAAAATGCAGCAGCTCCAGCTCTTAGTCGCGCATCGCCTTCGAACGACGGGAACATCAACCTCCTTTCCGGTTGCAGGGAAAAGGGCCCACACACACATGCTCCGAATGGACGTACGGACGGCGAACTTTCCCACTTCTAATTTACATTCCATTGAACAACAAGTTAATTAACTCGCAAACCCCCACCCCGGAACCTCCTGCTCGTTTGCACCCGTCCGAGCTGAGCTAAGGGGGGCTCAAATTTCCCTCCTTTCGAAGGTTTTCGCGATCGGGTTTCGGTGCTCGCTGCCTGTCGGTGGTTCGTGCAACGGTTCGCTACAAACCGGGTGGGATGTAGAAGATGATGACGTACGAAGATGGAGCACGTTGGTGCGTTTACCGTTGGGGATGAGTTCCCAACGCGTCGCACGCGTTTGGGGGTTTTGGTCGAAAATTTGCCCGTAACAACGCCAAACTGGAGCTGGGGTTTGCCAGTAATGTAGTAAGGGGAAAGGAGCAGGCGCAAGAGAACACATCCTGCCCTACATGGGCACGCGTACGTGTGTGTGTGTGTGGGTGTGCCTGTGTGTATCGATACGTGAGTGATTGAGGGCATAACTTTTATCAAACTCTGCTCCGACCCGCGCGAGCCGTCCGCTGCGATGCAGTCAAGCATGGGACGGGCTTTTTGGAAAATGTGTTTTCCATCCTCCCACTCGCTCGACAATACAAGGAGAAAGGGGAAAAACGGATTTTTACACCGCGGTAAAATGGTTCGCTTGCGTTACGCTGTTTGAAAAATGAGTTTGCGCCTAATTAGGTTTTGTAAAGTGTTTCTCTGGCGAAGGTGTACTGCGGCCTAGCTGGGAGGAGAGGGAAAGAAGCCGAAAAGGGGTTCGGCAAAGAGTTCCTTCAAAAGTTCCGCTGTGTGATGTGTAGAAGGAATGTTTAGCGGAGGAAACGCATGCACAAAAAAGCGTGGTGCCGCATTAAAAAACATCGAATTTCAATCTACAACGCCGCAAAGTAAATGAGTCATGATGGGAGTAAGAGGCGGAAAGATGGATGGAATTTTTGGGTAAGTTTTGAAAAAAAAAAGAATTTCTGCATAAAAAAATCGTGTTCTTTATTGATTTAAAAATTTCAACCCATATTTAGGATCAATTTTGGGTTAATCCTGCACGAGCGAAACTTCATTTATTCCACCACAGATGGCGCTAAGTGCACCGATGTCTCTCAGTAAACCGTGGAAAGGGACATGTTGAAACCATAATGAACAGCCCAAGTTTTCCGCTTGTATTTATAAAAGCATCTCCCACAGCCCTCCCTCCGTTCTGTCTCACCCCATCGGTTGCCCGTTCTTCCTTCATTAACCATGTAACACACGAAAGACGTTTTCAATCATGTTCGTACGCTTAGCGTATGTATATGTTCTCCGCTGCTCCACTCCAGGTTGATGCTCCCGCCCCGTCAAACAACGACGTGTTGCGGGGTGGTACGTTGCAGCAAAATCCAAACCCCCGTGTTCGCTCACCGGTGTAATGGGTAGAGAACAACGCACTCACACGAGAACGCACGCCAATGTGTTGTGTGCCCCTGCCTTGCCGAAATCGGAAAACTGTAATTTATTTTTAATTAAGTATTCTACTTTAATTAATAATAAATTAATTAGCTTGAAAGTAACTTTTTCTCGCTTCCTACCCCGCTTCGTTCCCCGAGTTTGGATCCGGTACGGCACGGGAATCGTTTGTTTTTTGCTGCTGCTGCTGCTGCTTTTAGTCCACAAGAACCCGGGCGATGGATGGCGTAAATATTTTGTAGAAATTTTAGCAGAAAGTGGTTTGTGCTTGAGAAAGCAACCATGCAAATACGCTTCTCGCTTGCGTACCACCGAGAGAGTAAGAGGTGGGACCGCAGGATACAGGATTTCAATTGCGTCATCTTTGCGTGACAAAAGGGGAGCAGGAGAATCCGGGCGCAGAGGCACGTAGGGATGCTAATGATGTGAAGGAAAAGTTCGCATTCGGTGATGCGTTGGGACCGATTTTTGTGCGGCAACGTGATTTTCCCCCCTTTCTTTCCCTTTGGCTGGATGGAGAGCTTTCGTCTTCTTTCCTGCAAGGAAAAAAGGGGAGTTTTTGATGTAAAACTACTAGGTACCTCAGGCACGCTGCTATGTGTGGCGCACCGTGGTGTGTGTGTTTTCGAGACTCTTTTTTGCAGGTGGGTAAAGTGGTATACGTGCATGGGTAGAATTTTTGCGAGATGAAGAATTATTCCGAAGCGCCCGGTAACACACCACACCCGGGCAGCGCTGGCTGGCGCAAAAGTCTCCCCGAGTCCTTACGTTAATTAAATGCGCTATGGTAACGTGATGGGTTGGAAAATACTTTTCTGAAGCACCGAGCTTACCCGCGACGCTGGGGGTTGTTGGGCATGGAAATCTCTGCGGCACAGAAAAACCGACCACTTGGGCATTACACGCCGGGCTGTCTCGGTGAGCATGTGAGTCACCCACTTCCACCTCGTGCGCGATGATTGCGCACTCCTGTTTTCCCCTTTTATTCTGCCCAGACAACTGGTTGCATCTGAGGGCTGCTGAGGGGTTTTTTTGAATGGTGAAGGTGAAAAATAAAAAACGGAAGGAGTCGCTCTTGTTACCTGTGTCCTTGTCTTTGCGTGGCGCAGCGGACAGGTAATTATGTCGTATGCAACATCGACGCGCTGGCCCTCGCCTTCAGCTTTGCACTAGCTTTTGTACTGTACAAGAGTAGGTAATAAACTTAACAGAAATAGCATAATAAGCATACGCATTCCAATGATCATTCAGCGCATTTTGTGTGTGTATGTACCGGAGAGAGAGTGTCTGTGCCGTTCTTTGTCCCACAAAGACCCTTCAAATGAGCATACCGAAAGCCGCAATGCAATGCTTTGAATGGAGGCTTTGCTCATTTAGCTTGGCAAGTATGGCGTAGCATTGGGGCGCTGATGATGACACACACACACACACTGTGTTTTGTGGTTGTGCTCCTTTTAATGAGCAGAAAACATCCAGTGTGTCACGAAGAAGTGGTGCGCGTTGTTGTGTATTGTAGCATTATGGGAAATGAATCCGATTTGTTGGTAGTTTAAATAATTAAATTCATTATCTAGCTCCGTAAACATCCACCTACGACCAAGCTGCATTGGCGACGCCTAGATGCTGCCAGATAATCGTGAGTCATAGTGAGCCCGCTATTCACACGACTATTAGCTGTTTAACTAACCGCGAACAAAGTACATTAAGCAGCAAAAAATGATTCGTTGATTCGCAGTGATAAGCTCCCGCCGTTTAAGGTCATTAAGGGTTGATTTTTAAACCTCCAGCCCGGTAGCTTTTGCTATTCATGAGCTGCAAATAGAGGCGTTTGCAATTCATGATCACGAGCCGCGGAGGCAACATAAATTTTCCGCAAACTCATGGAAAGATGGCCAATCGTAGCTTAAGATAAGCCGATATCATTAGGAAGGCTAGAGCACTTACTTAGATTGCAGCCCAAAGTCGTGAGCTTTTCCGAACAGCTAAAGAGCGGTTTTGTGCTTAAATGATTTTCGGAAAAACAGTTTGTATAATGAGATTAGAAAATGTTTGATATGCCTTGAACGCTGATCAATTAAAAGTGCACAGCTAGGTGCAAAAGTGACCTCCACCGTACCAAGGGTGTAATTTTAATTCGTTGCTTCTCCGTCGTTCCCCATCGAGCTCGTCGTTCGATTACGTCCACGTACGTCCGACGAAGACGATGAACCAACCGGCAGGGGGAAGGTAATAAATTCGGCATGAAATAAAATTTGAATAAATTTGCAATGCGAGCCGCAACGATGCAGCGCCGCAACCGTGAGCTCGACCACTCCACATTTCCTCCGACACGCCGCTGGCTCAAAGAAGCGCATTCAACGAGCGCCGCGGCTTTGTTTCATTGTTGTCTTGCATTGGTTTAGCATTTTTTGTGTGCTCCATTCTTGCGGCCTACCATTTACCATTTCCTTTCTACACCAACCGCCAAACGTCACCGCCGCCCCCTAGTTCCGTTCTACTGGTGGGGTGTGGGGGTGAACAACACGAATAAAAACACGCGCGCCATAAGCATAAAGCAAAGGCAAGACGCGGTTGTGTGTCCCTGTGTGTGTGCGCAGTTTTGTGCTGTGCGGAGAGAGTCAAAAAGACGCAAGGGGGGAAGGTTACAAGAAAAAAAGCAAAAACAAATGCACCTCACGGTCGCATAAGTCGCGCACCGCTTTGTGGTAAACGTGACCACCAGCTCACGGTTACACGCGCCCCGACCACGACAACGCTTGCCGACGCTTTAGGGCGGGTAACAAAACGAACGCGGAAGTGGAGGAAGGTGAAAATGGGCGGCAAAGACAGAGAAATACAAACCCCACAACAGGTCCGCGGGAAGTGGGTGGTCGCACCGAACGACAGTGTGGCGGAAAGTGAAACGGAAAGTGCGCTGAACAGCCGAAGACGAAGAAGCGAAACGAACAAAACTTAACCTTAAAACGGAAACGATACACACTTCCGCATTTCCGGTGGTGGCAGCGGGTCGGCTTGCCTCGGAGCGTGTACTCCACGGGCAAAGGTGTCCCGCAGGAGAGTAGGTCAGAAATTTATTTACCCATTTCGTCACCCGGTTTTCTGTGTCGATCGTGCCGTAGACCGTCGGCGTTAGGTTATTGTCCTCTTGGCTTGGAAGGTGCTTTGGGTGCAGGCGTGATGTGGATGAATGGTGTGTCCAGCATAAATTAAAACAAAGACTAAAGGTTATGCAGGGGTAGGGCTTTTTCAAAAGAACATCCACGCCATCCACGCCATGATAAACGGTGTACGAGAAACGCAACGACGAGGACACATTAAGCACATCCATTATTGCGCTGCAAATGCAACTAACGCACGCGTAGGGAAAGTGTTCGATCACATTTGATTGTTTATTGAATGCACCAATGAAACTAGCTTGCATCCTGCTGCTCACCCAGGGGCCTTTGGTGGCAATACAGTAGCTGCCACCGGGTCCGGGAAGCGGGTTCCCTTGCGTTCTCTGAGATTGGAAATTTTGCACCCAGAGACACCGAGGTGCTCACTGGTGCCTTGTACCTGGGCTGGGGTATTGGAAGGAATATTTATTGACCCCAGCAGGGTACGCCAACTTCGATGGTAAAGACTTTTTGCCAACAGCAGCTCGCCTTGCCCGCAATCGAACCATCATCGGGAGAGCGCGAGGGTTGTGAATTTTATTAATCTACCGCACCACGGGGGGAAATGCATTAGCTAGAGGGTGAGGGGGCAAGGATGGTGTAGAGGAGGCAAGAGGTGCAAGGTTAATTTATGTGCCATTACACAATTACCCGCGTCGGAACCCGCGTCGGATGCGTCCGCGCTGCAGCGCAGCGGGTGGGCAATACCGTTTAATATGCGCCACCGAATGCGCCGCCGTTTTGCGAATGCCACCGTGTAACCGGTGCCATTTCTTCCTTTTTCCACACACACATGCATACATGCATACATGCGAAATCGATATGCATCGTGAATGTGCAACTTTTTGCGCGCTGACAACATGCTGTGTTGGGCTTCGTTTGGGATTGCGCCTGGGATTTGCGGGACGGGTTGCGCGGGAAATGGATACTACACCAGCGTTCATCTCCTGTGCGCGGTAAGTTGCACAGTTTAATGAGTGTCAGCTATTGCATGTTTGGAACGATTTTTGGAGGTTCAATATTCTGGTGCATTGAAATAAGCTCCCTCTGCCCTAACAAAGGGGCTCCCAAAACACCCTTTATAAAGCTGTTTTAATGGCTAATGGGAGGAAACCGGCGGATCAGCTAGGCTTAAAACACCACTGGATGGAATGTGCGGGGCTTACTAGCAGCGAAATCAATATGTTTTAGTTGTGGCGTTCAGGGGACACGTTCGTTCAAACTGCAATGCGAATGAACAGGAAATAAATGTGTTGAAATGGTGCTGAAGATGACAATATTTCAACGAGCTCAAAGCACATCCTACTTGTTGAAACCAAGAGTCCTTTGTAAGTAGATGTTATTCCTAAACTCATCCACTGTACAAAAAGCACGAGCATTATATTCACTCAACCGATCATGCATTCGTCGCAAACACACACAAGCAGGAAAGCCACGCATGACCACGCAAACCTTCCCAACATGTTGGTCCCATCATTATCCAGACAGACGGACATGGCAAGGAGATGGATGCTGTGGCACTGTACCTTCCTTTCCCTCTTCCTCTCTGTCTCTCTCTCTCTCTCACACTCCAAAATGTGTTAATCGCCCTGCCGACGCCTATATGGTGACGGAATCTGGCTCAGGATGCAGCCAAACGGAATTGATCCTCGGGACGCCCGCAAAAGCCGAAAACACTGAAAAATGGAATCTCACTCGTGATTTAGAATGCACACACACACACGCGTGGTGGCGCAGATTTAAGCAGCAGTATTTAATGTACAAACACTCCACACACTACAAGGGATTTTTGGGGGCTGGTGTGAGGCATGAGTGTCTGCTTCGTTCGGTTCGGGCAACCATCGTTCGATCGAATTGATTTGGGGTGGAAAAATTGGATTAACTTTCGATGGCGTTCGCTTCACTCAACCGCCCCAAGCTGGCTGGAAGCTTTTTTCCCACGATTATTTTTTTTTGTTCGTGGTCGTGGAGGGAGAACGACGAACACACCAGCAGCCAGGAACGTAAAGAAGAAGGCAGACGACATCAATCGGCTCGGTAATCAATCGATCGTGAATGTGACCAATCGTGTGTGGTTGTTTTCATGGGGAGGGTGAACGATTTAAAATGATGTTTTTCGATGTTGAGGGTTTGATACTTTTGCTCAAATCGAATGAAATGGAATGAAAGCATTGGAACACTTGAATTTATTTAATAAAAAGTTACATGAAGGAAAGTCTTTCCTGTCTTACAATTTCTTCCTTTGTGCATCGTTGCGAGCATAATAAAATAACGTTAAAACAAATCACCTCGAAACTATGCAAAAGATCTGGACCGACCGGGGAAGCAAGCAGGAAGCAAAAATAAAACAAAAGGCCCGATCCGGTCTCCGGTCCATTAGCCATTCCGCTTCGCAGCAGCAGCAGCACGGCCCTCCGGAAAAAGCTGAAAACTCTTCCCTATCCCCCGAAAAACCCGTACTTTGGGTTACATTTTTTGGCGGGTAACACTACTGCCAACCAATTTTTTTGCTGCTGTCCTCCACGGTGCGGTCATGTGTCGTTTAATGTGTGTGTCTGTGTGTGTGGCAGTAGCAAGCGATGGTGGCCGTTTTGCGGTGGGTCAGCATGACCGCGGGAACGGCCACCAGGATATGGGTTGGGTTGGGGTTTGCCACCCCCTTCGGCCACGGCCAGTATCGCCCATTGTTTCGATTTGTTTCACCACCGATCCCCCCCTCTCCCCCCTTTAGAATCGTGCTCCACCACGTTCCCACCACGGTGACGGATGGATTTCCATTGCCACCGTTTCGTTTCGTTCATGAAAATCCGTGCTTCCTCCGTGGTCGATGAAACTGGAGGCGAACGGGGGCTAGTAGTAGTGCGGCAATGGTTTTGTCTTATTATTTTTCGGGGCAGTCGTTGCAAGGCGGCCCATTTCATCGTCACCGCTGAAAAAAAAACCTCCCGTCGGCGCGGCGGATCGTTCTTTTCGCGCTCAACCATCCGTGGCAGAGTACGGGCAGTTGAGCCGTCGGACAGTTCGCGGGGTTTTGGCAAATAGTTTTCTGTGAGTGTGTATTATTTTTGTACGTTTTTTTGGAGAGTTTTGTATTTAAAGTGTACTACCTATTTTTTACTTGCTGGTGGGAGCTACATGGAGAAAATATACACACACACACAGTAGCTAACGCCGGAAAATGTGGTCGCAAATGGCGTGGCGAGCTACTTTTTAATCCATTTGGTACTCTGCTGAAGCCGTTTCTGAGGGCTGTGACACGATACAAATATGCAACAGTATGCAAAAAGAAAAAAAGAGAAAGAGATGAAATAAATTTTCAATTGTAAGCTATTGTAGGCATTCGCCGGGGACGGTTTGGTTCCGTTCCGGTCGCCACCCGGCCGTCGTTCATCGAGCAGCGAGAACCGTACGATAGTACAACATTTAAGACATGAAATACAGTGGACAACAGCACAGTGAATGGAGGAGATAGTAGCTAAATAAAGAGTCATTAAATAAATAATGTACTTAAAATAAAAATAATTATCTAATTAGCAATTAAAAATTACAATACAAGTATTTAAATACCTTTTAATTCTATGTTTAGTTGTAAATGGAAATAAAAATTGACCTTCCTTGAGTAACACCATCTAATGCTTCTTACTCCATTCGAATTTACAGACTGTTGGCCTCCAAAAAATAACTACATACATAAGCCACCACACATTCCAAACGTGCACAGCCAGACTGGCCACCGGGAGCAACCCGGCGGGATGTGCGATTATGTTTCGCGTGTTTCCGCTTCATTCAACAACACCCGAAAAACGTGGCCTGAAAACCACGGAGGACGCTCTTCTACTAGGGCCTGGGGACTGGAGGCAGACGGGACACGGGTCAAAATACGGTTCGAATGAATCGCCAGTACCCAATCGGGTGCCATTCCAATCGCATCGTGGCGGCGCGGTGCGGTACGGCCGGCGCGGTATAAATAGCCGAATGCATAAATTGTCTCAATTTTTCCGTTCGCGTCACGTCGCGCGGGTAGCTTTTTGGGCAGAAAATTTGAATTAAATTACCATATAATGAATACAATTACGTACCGGTCTTTTTTTTTGTTTTCTTCGTTCAGCGCGTTTCTTTTGCGCGGTCCTCTTTCGTCATTCTTGGCTGCGATGTGTGCGAGAGTGTGTTTGGCAGTGTTTCACTTTTGGGAGGTGGTGTGCAGTTTTTGGGGCCATTTTTGTCGTTGTTTATTTGGGCTGGCCAAGAAGTGTCTCGGTGGGTTGAGTTACTGCTACTGGATGTGTGTGTGGTGGAATTGTTTCAGTGTTTTTTTTTTCTTATTTTCTTTCACGTTCGCCATGCATGTTGTCGTGCCGTATGCCGTGGAGGTTAAGTTCGTTGACTGGCCCAAAAGGTGGTTTTGTATTGGAAAATTGATAGCACACTTAACACTCCTATTTGTATCGTGGAGAGTTTGCAACTTGAAGTCGTTGTGGTGCTACGGCGATGTAACGCAAAAGTTTGGGAAAATATTGATAAATCATGCTGTCACATTACTTCGTAATTCTTCACATTACTAACTGAACAAAATATGCAATTCTGCTTAAAAAACCATGAAAACATCGATCAAAATCACTGCCTTCATGTTGGTATTTAAAGAACCATTATTACATTGACATTCCAACACATAACAAGTGTTCCTTCACGTGCTGCCCAAACCGGAAAAGAAGTGGCAAACAGTGGATTGCAAAAATAGCAAAAACCAAACAAACACATTTAAATACCAGCTGAAGAAATCAAGAAACATGAGAGAATTTTGAACAGTTGACAGCAACACAAAAAAGCAAACAACCAAACTGACTAAACGCGAAAAGCAAATCGGTGTCAAATGGGAATCTGATTAGCTTCTGTTTGGCTGAACCTGTTGTCGCCCTTCCTCCAATGTCTTCCTGCTTTCTTCTTCTGCTTGACATCTCTAAACAAATAAAGTTTTATTCCACGACTCGTAATGGAGCTTCAAAGTTTGATACCAAAACGAAAAAAAAACTCGCATGCACAACGCATCGTCTGCTGGAGGCTTCATGTCAGAGGGAGTCGGATTTTTGTGTATGTTTTATTACACCAAGTTAACGTGGCTGCATACTAACCGGGCAGAGAATAATGGAAATAGCACACCACAACAACGAAAAAAAGAAGAAGAAAATTTGCCAAATGCAGCCGACCCAGTGAAACAGAATCACACATACAAAACACACCACCGGAGCCGGAACTTGGGCCGCTCCAACGCTTTCGACGAATGTCATTTGAACGGTTTTTAAACCGGTCCATGTGTCAGATAGAGCGGGCTCCAGCTGCGCTGTAAATCGTAAGTAGGCGGTGGAAATGTGAATAGTACAGGTTGTTTTGTTTTCGCCTTGGTGCCGTTGCGTTTGACGTTACACTCCTCCGAGCCACCTGTCAGTTGTTGAATGTTTGCTGTATGCTTGATTGATACATCTGGCGGGTGGAGAATGGTAAAATGTGTCATTCGTATGAAATTGTCTGTATTTTAACGAGCGGACACTTGTTCAACAAGGAAGGTTATGGAGAAAAGGTGGTTTGAGTAGAGGTAGGGAATATTTACAGGATGATTATTATGAAAATTACGCCAATAAATGATTTTAAACTTGCAGGTATTTGATTCTAATCTCTCAGAGAAAATCGAATTTGTGTGAAAACAATATTTCATTTGCTGCAGAGTTTCTTTTTTAATTTGACAAACAAATCATCTATTTAAAAATCCATATGTTCCAGGTATCCATTTCCCATGTACATCGCTTTTCATGCAAAATGCAAGCATAACTAAAAACTAAAACCCAGCTCTATTCCGTACCGCCTCTTGCAATAAAGTATCCTCGCGAATGCGTCGTATTCGGTATTCGTCGTTGGTGGTGGTATTGGTGTGCCAACGCACCAAAGGGGAAGGCCACGAAACACAGTTTCCATCGGGACTCGGGCGTTCTGTTTCGGAATCCATCAACTTCACCTCCAAGTTTTCCCGTGTGGCGGCGAATCGTGCCTTTCGCTAACACATAGCCCGTTCGTAGTCCTGCTTCGTGTCGTGTGGTTCGGGAATTTCCAACTTTCCGCCGGCGGATGGAGAGGAAAAGCGAGCCGGCATACCAGAAACAGATGATGCTGCCCGTATAGTGAGCTGTAGCTCACCGTGAATGCATCTCACCTGCAGCTGCAGCTCCGTGAGAGCCGCTCTCGTTTCATTCGCAACGGAGCTCACTCTCTTACGTTTTTTGCTCGCTCTTTTTCTCTCCCGCTACACAACACTCTCCGTTCTCACTACACCAATCTCTCATTCTCTTCCGCTCACGCCGGTGAGATGAAGCATCTTCGCTCAACTCATCGTTCTACCACGAGCGAGTCACTCAACGAGATGGAGCACATGGTTCTTCCCAATGTGCAGTTCGCGAGCAAGACTTTACGACTCCACCGACATCGGAACTTTTTGTTGCTGCCCCAACTTTAGGGAGAAGATCCCACTAACGGAAGATGCAATTGGGATGAGCCCGAATTAAATAACTCACACACCCATACACAACAAGGGCCCCAGAGCGATGCACAGCGTACAATCAATTCACTATCGGGGCAACCAACACAGACACGTCACGGCCAAAGTGCCGGGCCTGGGGAAAAAAAACGGGACCTACCCGAACGAACGGCGACATCGACTGCACCGCCGGGCCCCGACGTCATCCGCGATTGCGAAGAGGAGCAGGTTTTCGCGAACACACACATACTGAACGGACGAACGGCGTAGGTCGGTCGGTCGGTCGTTGGAGCCGCGTACGAAACAGTCCACCGTGTCTGCGAAAAACGGCCGGATGCTCCAAACCGGTAGTCTGGAAGTAGTTTAGTAGTCGCTTTCGCTGCAACCCGCATAGGTAGAACGGACGGTCGCAAACAGTCGGCGAACGAGTCAGTCGCGTTGATCTTGTGAATAAATGTTCAAGTGAAGCTAACTTGAAATGAAATCAAATTGTTGATGTTTTACAAAAATAGAACTGAAGTTTGTGCAAACCTCACAATTGGCAATGAAGGCGTGAAGATAGTTCGTCAACTGCACTAAAACTGCATCGTGAATGCTGTGCACAGCTGATACCCTGAAGGTCATGGTTTGAAAGAACCCATTGCAAATGAAATCAGAATTTCAAGACATACATACAAGTGAAGTTTGTGAAGTGAGTGAGTGTTCTGCATCGAAAGTTTGTGTCCAATTGGCTCTATGTAATAGTGTTGATGTGAATTAATGTAAGTGTTTTAGTATTATCAAACCGTAGCATTGAATCTCAAGTGAAAGTGGATCCCCGCGTGAAAGCAGATAATTGACAGGTAAACAATGTTTAGTAGATGTAGCCTGCATTCTTCAATGTTTGGTTAGTGGTGCAATAGTGTCCGCGGATGTCTAGTATAGTTCGTGGCGGTCGAGTTTTGGAGTTCATTCAAAGAACTCACAACGTCTATTCCTCTCCCCCTACCCACTGTTGCAAGCTTCAACTTCGGTTTGACATCTTCTCCTACTCACAGCTCCGAATAATAGCAAGTTCCGTGGTTTGATCTTGTCTTTCGAGCGTCCTGTCCGTGGTTCTATGCCACACATCCTCCACACATGGTCCGAAGAGCTTCTCCCCCTCGGATACCTTTGTCCCATTTATTCTTCACCTCATCCATCATCGATTCCTCCGCTTTAGGCTGACCCATTGCCATCTACCGTAGTGGTTGTTGCTGCTGCTGCTGCTGGCCACCTTTTCCACCTAACCTCGGGCGGCTCGCGCGGCTGTCAGCCTCTCCTTGTTCGTACCTTCCGCTCCATTGCAATGCTGGCATTTGACACACACACGCACAGGCAGCTCGTTTAGGGAAGAGCCCGGGGGTGGTAGAGACTCAGTACGCGCGCGACTCGCTTGGTCGGCGGCATCATCCGTTCCATGGCGGTGTAGTCAGCAAAAAAAAAGACACACACAAGAACGCACCGAACGACCGAAGAAGTAGAAAAACCACACAAAAGAATCTGCACCGCTGGTACCGTGCCCCCGTTGCACACCTTCTCCCGCTATCCCTTTTTTTCGGTCCCGTCCGTCCGCATCAATCGCATCCGTTGCCGTTTATCAAAGGCGAGGCGTTGGGAAGGAAAGGAAGCAGTAGAAACCGACCGAACTCAACGAACGAAAAGGGAAAGAAAGGAAAGGGAAAACAGAGAAAGATGTTAGGAACGAAATGTGCGAAAGCGAGATCGTAACACAGGGCACAACATAAAACCGAGAGAAGAGAAGAGAAGAGAGAAAAAAAAACTGTCTTAAACAGCACTCAGCACGCAAAGAAGTTCTGTGACTGCCTGTCCCGCTGCTGCCGCTGCTGCTATTTTTCCTCCTCTTTGGCCCTGTTTTTCTTTTTTGGGCCCCGTCCCTGCCTGTCTCACCTTTTGCTGTGTGGCTCGAGCGTTCTCGCTGCGTCGTCCGATCGAAAGGTCCGCTTTGGTCGTTTCCTTTCCTTTTGTTTTGGTATCGCTCTTCGTATGTGTCGTGCCGCGTGTGATTGTTGTTTTTGTTGTTGTTCTTACCGTCCCGTTGTTGTTGTTGTTGTTGATGATGCCGTGTGTTTTTTTTTGTCTGCTTATGTTTTATTTTCGGCGGTCTTGCCGGTCTTCCCCACCTCTCCCTGCCCGCAACGACGATGGTTCCCTGATCATGATCATCTCTTTCGGGGGGTTTTGTTGTTTTCTTTTTCGCTGTGTGCTGTTGTTGCTGTTGTTGCTGCTGTCGTTTGAAATTCTTCTAAGCTCTTTTTGCCCGCTTGTTTTTGTTGCTCTTATCATCAGTTCACGGGGTTGTTTTGCCTTCTTCTTTTTTAGTTTATTTCGGGGTTCTGTTTTATTGTTCGTTCTTTTTTTTTCTCTTGGCCGTTCTTTACTGGTTTGTTATATTTGTTCTATTAATTCGTCTACCACTGTGCCGGAGATGTGTGATATTCATACAATTTTATAGTGGCTATATATTTGTACGCTATTGGTAATGACTGGATGATAAACTTTTTTTATTTTTCAACTTTTACAGATCTTGGCTGGCGGTTGTCGAAGTGAGAGAGGCATCTATAAGGTAAGATAATCCCAGTGGAACATATTCGAGATAGAGATTTGTCTTTTTCATTCTATTGCAATTTCTTGTGTAACCATTTTCAATGTTTGATTCTTGGAAAATGATGTTCGAATATCTTATCTCTTGCTTATCTTGTACTATAACACTACAATTGTTACCATTGCTTATACTGAGAAAATGTCCAACTGTGATCAGACGGACACGTTGGTGCTGTTGACCTGGAGGCCCCTTGGTTTGACTGTTCCGGTCATGGCGCGTATTTTTTGTGACCTTCCTCACCCCGCTGCAGCGGCATTCCACCTCATAATTATACCTCCAAACACACGCACACACACACACACACACACACACACACACACACACACATACACAGCAACTCCCTAGCTTCCGCGGGACGCACGATGACATGCCACGCCGGCATCCATACCGCAAGCAGAAGCTGAAGAACTCCAAGAAGAGACACAAAACACACAGCCAAGACCAAGAAGAAGGAAGAAAAAAGTACACCACAAAGACGTCCGTCCGGCCGCGGCCCGTAGAGTATCGAGTGTCACGGGTGAGGGCAATGGGTTCGAGGGGTCGGTAAACACCGACGCATTCCTGCGCTGTGCGCCATGCCCGTCACGTCTTCGATTCCGATTCCCCGTAGCCGCAGACTGATCGTTTCGGGGGAGAACGGGGGGGGGGGGGATTTTCGGGAGGTTCTGTGCACCCTCCTTACCTTCAGACCATGTCAACCATGTGACCGGCACCGCAAGACGCCGGACCATGGCGTGCGTGCCACCACCGCTCGCTTTGAACGATTCTGATCGCGGCCGTCCACGAACGTTCGCGCGGCGCGTTTATGTCTGCAAACTGCGTGTGTGTGTGTGCGTGTATGTTTTTTTTTGTTGGTTTGAACTTCGTTGTCGTTCTTACGATTCTGCCGAATGCAATGGGGAACGTCACGCAAAACGTGTGTACTGAATGGAAATGAAAAGCAAAAGAATGGGCAATGGGGTTGAGACGAGAAATGGTCACCCCCTTTTTCGGGAGGGTAAATCGACCCCAAAAATACACGCAACAGGGAGGAGACGTTCCTTAGTTTGTGGGGCAAGGTTTTTGTAGGAGTAGCTTTCTTCGAGGTTTCCCTTGTCCAACATTGGGGACAGTTTACGCTTTTTACGAACCACATTGCCTTCGAATGCCTCTGTTTGTGCGTGTTCGATTGGAGAATGATGAGATATTTCCATAAGATAGTCACCTTGTGACCTGCTAAAGTTAGCATTTTAAGCTCACAACGCGTTCTAACTTGCTCAAAAGTGCCAAACTACACGCGACTGGATTGAAAAATCAAAGGATATGGGACTAAAAAAGCACCAAACACCAAACTCTATCGTTATTGCATGATCGAATGAATGATGGCTTTTTCCGCCAGCGAAAGGCGAACATGAAACCACCAGCACAGTGCCTGTCCTGCCGTGGCTACCCTTGAGGAAAAGGAAAAACTAACCCACTCCAGCGGGAGCACATAACGAGCAGCACTAGACTGGAATCACGCGGTAAAGAAGGGGGGCAAGGGCAGGGCGCGCGAAAATTGAGAAACAATTGATGGCAGTTTGCGGCACTGATCTGATTATCTCGACAATGCAGCGAAGAAAGTTGTCGCGTCGAGAGTGCGAACGGGACGCGCCAAAGGCAAAATTGCAGTTTAAGTGGTTTATCGCGCAGTCCTTCCCCCCCCCCCCCCCCGGCATCGGTGGATGAAGATTGGACGCGACTCGTGTACGTCGAGAACCGAGCATCGTGGCTACTGGAACGATGCACAAGCAAGAAACTACAAAAAACAACTTTAACCGAAATTGTGTGTCCTTTTTCCCGGCGCTGGTTTGGGTAAGGTACCGATTTTCCCACTGCCGATCGTTGTCGATTTTCACACTTTTTCTTTCGCAACAGTTCCAGGTCGAGGTATCGTGCTTTGAGGAAATGCGAGGCAGCACTTAGTACACCGCGCACGATCGTGTTTGCTGTGCTCAACAACACGAAACGTACGTAATAATGGTTTCCAATGGCGTTACTTGCTTTCCGTTTGTCTATCGTGTCGCGTCGCCAAAGAGCGTCGGAAAGCAAAACTAAATTAGCGAAATTGATATTTCTGCAAGGCATGCATTCGGTGGTGTGCTCTGTCGTCGAACGGCTGCTGAACAGTTGGGAGGTTTTGAGTTTTGCTTACACAATCACAGACTATTGCTTGTTCGGTTTCCTTGCAGCAAAGATTAAAACTGCTCGTTTTTAAGACTTGAAAGATTTTTGCTGGTCCAATACAACACAAAAAAAAAAAAGACCGTAAAGCTTCGGGTGCAGCAAACGGCTCTCCAATCTGCACTCCAGATGTGTTGCAGCTCCAACACACGCAGCAAACGCCCAGCAAACGAGATGCCGACAAAGGCGACGCGACCACGTCGATGGTGATGATTGTCTTGGGGGTTGTTGCTGTTGTTAGAGATGCCAAACCTCCCCGTTCGCGGGCGGTGAAGAAGAAATGGTCTATTTTTACGATTATGACTTCCATTCCGCGTTATGAAATCGGGGCCAATTGGAGCCCTTTACGACCGCAGCCGTCACTAAAGCTGGTGCATCTTGCACTGATCTAATCATCGTTTTGGGGTCTTTCGCCGGGTGGAATTGTCCGTAAAGCGCCATCAACATTTCCAAAGGGGGGTTGCAAAGCATTTACATCCCTCCCAACCTTGCCCATCCAGCAGAATGAGGAAGGAGGTGAACAAAAATCCATCATCACGCATCGATGCCCATTGCTCACCCGGACGGACAGGGTTCCCGGTTCCCCCCCCGTTCTGGGGCTGGACAATAATAAATCTTGTCGGGTAGCACACACCAGAGATGCATCTACACACGAACGCGCGTGTTCGCAGCGCCCAGCTGTCCGCCCCAATAATAAGCGCAAATAATAACCCGATTTCCTTCCCTGGTCGCCCGTTGCGCGGTTCCTCGTTGATGTGGCGGCGAGCGCGCGCGCGAGAGTCGGTCCGGTCGGTGTTGGCCAGGACGGTTTCGCCTTATTTATAGAAACACGGGGTTGTGGTTCTCTTTCGCTGGTCCCTCACCCCCCATCGGCATGGTCGACGTCGCGTCCACACCCCCAAGCCGGTTGCGATTTTTGAAGGAAATCGCCATTTTTCATCCTAAATATAGTGGTCGGTAAATTGGTTCAACTTGGTCGGCTTGGCTCTGGGTCGGTTGTCGGCGTCGTCGTTGTCTGTGTGTGGATGTCGCCGGCAGAGGGCGGCGGCGTGATGCTGGTCAGTTCCGTTTGCGATGAAGTCATATTTTTATCTCACAAGATCACCGAAAAGGGGAAGAAGATGCGGCAGGAGGCAGTGGGATGTTGCCGCTCCGGCCCCGACTCTGCCGCACCGCTCGACTTTGGTGGGACGCTAGTTAATCAACGTCTTAACGTGTGGATATCGTACGTTGGGGTTGGTGTCGGACCATCGTTCGAATCTGTCCACCCACCGCCGCGTGGTCCCGATGTTGGTTTCGTCTGCGAAGAAAGAACGAACGGCCAACCTCGCGCCTTCTTGTTGCCGTCTCTCGTCACAAATCATTCCGAACCAGTTCCAGCTGGGTGCGGATGACTCGTATCCGTGTATGTGTTTGTGCGTGTTTGATGGTGGAAAACTATATTTACGATAATGGAAATTGTGCGCGATGGGTGTTTTGGTTAGCGTGACATACTGACTTGTCCACCGGCACCAGCGGGTCAAGTGATTGTAGAACCGTAAATTTCGCTGCAACTGTGAATCAGCTGTGTTGAATTATTAATGTGCTTCCTTTGCTTAACGCGTTCTGGTGCATCTTGAAACGATAACTAGGTGGATGTTTTATGAGGTTTTGTTCTTCAAATGCCCCAAACCGTTACCTTGACTTTGCACGTTTGACATTTGTTTTGCCGGTGTTCTTCTTTGTCACGGCTAATCTCCGTCCCATCGGTCTGGCAGATCGTTCCGGAACTGTTACCGCAGTCACGAACGCGTGTAATCAGCGTTTTGAGCTCAGCCGAGGAGGACACACTTCCCAAAAATAATACACAGATCAAATCTGCACTCTGCACCGGTGGTGGTAGTTGGTTGGGACGATAGTAATCTTTGCAAAAACCACACACCAAAGGGGCACTGTGCCAAGTGTAGCGACCTGCTGCTGCTGCTGCTGTCCCTGCAGTACTCTTGGGGGTAGAAATAGAAGCGGGACAGCAGAACAATTTGTCCATAAATTATGTATCGGCTTGAAAACGAGCACTTTCCGGCGCACCGGCGTTTTGTCGGAGTCAATTGTGCTGGAGTGTAGGTTTCACGTGATGATCGCGGATGAAACACTCTGCTGGCCGCTCCCGAAAGTACCGCTGGTCCTCCTGGTTGGAAGAACAATTGGCAACAATCAATCATGCGTATCATGAGTCCGGAAGTTCCGGTTGGCTGCCGAATAAATCATTTCGAGTGTGCAGTAGATAGGGCCAGGTGTTGGGAAATGGGCTTTTGGGGGAGAGAAACACTGGCTGTTGGAAATGTTTGGGGGAAAAAGGTGTATGAAAGTAGAAATTATAATGAATATTGCATATTCGCTTAGCAACATTTGTTTGATAGAGATCGAATTGAAATTGAACATTTTTTATCATTTTGACGACATATGCTGATGTTTTGTCATCACCTTCGCTTGGTATCAGATTCGCAGATCCTCTGACTAAATCGATTCCCGTGGTTTAACTGTGTGATTTTTACAGTCGAAACCTTCACTACTTTCCAACCAAACCATCCACCGAATGTCGGCGAATGTAAATCTCCCGGGGACAACCAAACCATCCCGGTCGCTGTTACCCTGCTGGGTGAATTATTGACCGAGGCACATTAGGGCACACTGTGGGTAGCGCGTGATCCACAATAGGGAGCCCGAATCCGACACAGCACAGGGCAGCCGTTTCCGTGCTCCGGTTGCGTGTTTCCAGTGTACGGTATCTTCCCCTCCCTACCCACTCCTCCCCGCCCCAGGCAAGTTCTAGCCACGAGCTCGAGCAAATAGACAAACATCTGTTAATTGTGTACGCAAAGCAACCGTCCGGCTAAACACTATAATTACGATAATTATTGCTCATCACAGTGCGCTGTGTTTGTGCGACGTGCCTTCGCGCGTCGCGACGAACCGGGTGCGATTGAACTTCCGCATTTGCCTTTTGGGTTTGGAGCTGTGGAGGGGGGGGGGGGGGGGTAAGGGGAGCGTGGGATGATCGGCACCCTCACCTGGCCGGTGCATTGTTTGTGTGGCGGTAGGTTTGTGTGTGCGTGTGTGTTAGATTTCTTCTTCCGCTGTACGTTTTTTTCTACTTCTATTCATTCGATCAATTCAGCAAACACTAGAGCAAACAACGAAAGCAATCAGTGGACTAACAAACAACCAATTGAAGGTTTTATGTGCCGCCCAGTGCCGGACGAGCTCGGATTTAGCTCGGGAGGCTTGGCTGCGTTATAATCAATTAGTGGCTTCATCGTTTGATTTGTTGCTATTTGTGTAAAGCATGAATGGAAGTAATGAATGGGGTTGTCCGATAGAAAGAAAAGCTAATTTACTTATAAATGTATGATATTATTGACGGCGATCTTGGGTGTTGCGCTAGTTTCGAGCCGAATAACACGCAGTTGCAACAGTCAGCCAACAGCAAGATATCGAATCTTATCGTAGTCCGTCGCCCTTGAAGGGAGATAAGCGCCGCTTTGAGCTTAAACAAGACTCCGAAACTAATTCTGTTTAGTTCCGTTTCGAGGTCATGTTACCGGGCGTTCGAAGCGATTTCACCATCCCTCAACTCAACTCGCGTTCGAATCACGTCCTCAATAAAACAGGAATGAGTGATGAATGATGGCGCTTACAAGCTGCAACATCAAAAACAAACAATTAAAATAAAATAATTACACTCAGTCCTCCACCAGCCAGCCAGATTGATGGCTATTTTTGTCTTCCAATTATTCATCATCGCTATGTTTAGGCTGCTTAATCTGTTTTTTCGCAGCACCCACCACACCCCACGCACGGTGACAGAACGGCGACGAGCGTTAATGCTTTCCCGCACGTTGAGTAAATAAATACGGAAATGATTGCCCCATTTGCACCTTGTCCCACCGCCTGGCGCCGGCTTTTGGCACTCCAAATCTGACCAAACTTTCTCTTGGCACATCGTATCCTTGTATCCCTTTCCGCATGGCTCAAAGCCAACACCACGGTGCGGAATGTGCCACCGGGGGAGACGGGGGAGAAAAATTAATTTCCAGCGATAAATTAGTTTAATTAATTTTGATAAGAGTTATAATAAATTACGTACAAATATCCTCAGTCAACACGTCGCATGGGCCACGGAACACCACCGCCGGCAGCCCGAATGGTTTCCATTTCCGTTGGCGTAATGTGTGGCGCGGTGGGATGTGGCGAAGTGTCGTTTGTTTGGGAGTTGTGCCGTTGTTCTTTGATAGTAGGCGACGACACTCTACACTGCGTCGCGAAAGTACAAACTGTTTAACGTTAAAGAGCTTTAGAAGTTAAGCTGTCGTTATGTTGTGCCACTCGCTGAAGATACGTCCATTAGTGCGCATTGTACGTTCGCTTGAAGGGAAAATTTAATTTAAATATTGCATCCGTTAATCGAATCGCAGATGTAAATGTGCATCGATAAGGTTTTTTTCGTCTTCAGCAGCTTTTCACCGAAGCATGGCGTGAAAATTCGACCCCAAGCGCACCCTCGCGCAACCGTTCAAATTTCACCCTTGACCTAACAATTAATGACGGATCGTACGGTTGGGCTAAAGACTGGGTTCTAATGAAGCCTTACGCGAAAAGGAAGATGTAAATGCAATAAGAAGAGAATAGAAACTCTCTTAATACACATAAAAAAATCATAAAGGTATTGTATAAAAAATACACCCATCTAGAAGTGTTTAAAAAGTAAGAAGTGAAAAAAATCTACCCAAATTAATCAAAACGAGAGTAGAAAAAAAGGAAGCGAGAAAGAAAGAACACAATCGAAAGGTCCATACTGTGCCGCGTACGGTGGGGCCCTGTGCAAGACGCCTCCTAGGCCAAAGATAAGCTAATCAAACAGCGTTGATCCATTAATCATTCCCAACGCGGCCCGTGTCTGTGTGTGTTTGAGGGGGTGAACGCGTTCTGTTCTGAGTGTTTTTTGCCGTTGTTGTTGCTTGCCTTTGGGTCGGGTTGAGAAGCGGAAGAAGAATTGCTTTGCCCTTGACGTCGAGGGTGGGTTGCGTTTCCCGGGCGTTTTTTTGTGCTTTTCTCTCCCTTACTCTCTCACTCGCTCTCTCGCAATCGTTGCTGCATTACAATCCCACCAAAGGATAGGGGGCAAGTTAGGGTGAATTAATTCTAATTAAAAAGATATCAAACAAGTACGGTTTAGCAAAATGCTGGCGAGCCTGTGGGAGAGGTTAGCTGGAAGTTAACATGGAATGATTAATTTTAACACTAAGCCACTTTCCGGCATTAATCGTAGCATGTTTTGCCTGGGGTGCGGGTAGATGGTAGAATGTTTTGCACACCATTTAATAGACGTTGAGGAAATAGAAACGCATTAAAAAATGTGTATAAATACACTTTTAAAAGGTTTCGTTTGTGTGACATTGCTTATTGATCGTTTGCCTTAATATTGCACATTAAAACGCAACCGTACGAGTCACATCTAAAATGCCGCCCGAGCAGGGTTGCGAACACTTCATTAAGCTTAAATATGCATTCGCTCTGCTAGCTTTATGTTTCCTGAGACAAGTTTTAGCAATAAAAAGGTAGCTTAATCCAGTTTTCGTCATTCATTAATTTACGGCGCGCGACTATAAAATAGAGAAACAGTTTTATTAATTAGAACCTGCAACAGCCCAGTTGTTTGAGAGGCTAGGTAGTGGAGCTGTCTTTCCTTTTTCTTTGGCATCGTTTCTCCGTTTCAGCTGCTGATAGGCGTCAACCTGGTTCAGGGGTCTGTAATTAATACGCCGGTTTGCTGGAGTGTCGTGTTTTTTTCTTTCTTTCTTTCTGCAATACTTCCCCCGTAGACCGTAGAGAGGCCAGGCGCATCGAGGCTGTAGCTTTCAATTTGCATCCGCAGCGAAGCGCCGGCGACGAAGGCTTTTCTTCACTGCGTCCTTTTTGACAACGCGGCACGCTTCATAAATTTTCCGCAGCAGCAGTCGCTCTCTCTATTCGCTCTCTCTTTCTCAAGCCTAGCGATCGTCGTCACCTTAAGGAGAAGATTTAATTTTTCTTTCTCGAACCGTGGAGGTGAGTCGCGTTCGTCGGTGTTTTAGGGTGGTGAAGGATTCAAGCGACCGATTTGCAAGGCACAAGCGGCGCAGAGGGTATCGGACCGTGAGGACCGGACGGTGTGCTAACGATAAAAGTCCACTTCCTTCTCTCTGGGAGGCACGGTTGGTTCGCTAGCAGGCACTTTGTTACTTTAGCGCTGGAGAAAACGGATCCATCTCGAACCATCGGGCCCGTTCGGGGTGGGCGGAATGAAGGATGGGTTTCGAGCCGGGTTGGACGGACACTTAAAACCGGTAGCACTCGCGAATTGACCGACCGAGCAACCGACCGAGCAACCGACCAAGCAAGCAAGGTCTCAGGTTTTGGCGTGTCTGGATTTCGCAACCCCATTCGCCCCAGTAAACGGGGGTTGAGTGTTATCTTGCCCGACGGAACGGAAGACAACTAGAGCGGCATGAGCGAGAACAGCGTGCGAAAAGAAAGAAAGGATCCGCAGCAGCAGAAGCAGCAGCAGCAACAGCAGAAAGGACCGAACGAACGAAGGTGCGAAGAGGGAAGGTATTTAGTAGATTAATTAAATTTATGTTTTATAGCGGATAATTAATTAGTATCATGTTATTTTTCTCCTCTCCCGTTCGCATGTCCCTGCTACGTTCTCAGCCATGGTTCCGAGACGAGCTTTGTTCGATCCGTTTCGTTTCCATCGATGTCCTCGGGATGGAGTGTGAGGGGAAAAAAAAGGATGAAAATGGTCTTTCGTCGTTACGAGATAGAGATTTGGAGCAAGTGGTTGCGAGCGGTGGCCATTACACTTCTACAGCGTAGCACGACCATTCGAAAAGATTGCTTCGGCAATGGACAAAAGTGATTGAAACAAGTTGTTTGGCTTAGTTCCCTTCCGATTCCAGGGGTTTTTGAATGCTGCAATCGATCGTTTAATGAGCGTGAAGCACAAAAATTGATTCGTGAGTGCAAGAAATGCTTCTTCATTTGACCGACGATGCATCATTGCTGTCCATCATTGTTGACCCAGAAACCGTTCACGCGGAGAAACCGATTAGAAGAAGTAAACAGCGTTGATACCACTTTCTGTGTTAATTAACATGGGTTGGTCTGTCCACCACCCCAAAAAAAGAAGACCATTCCGTAAGCTATCAAATGCCTGAAACTGCGACTCACGATCATTTGATAATGGAGCATTATTTGCATGTTGTTTTGATAATGATAAGCGCTGCTTCGGGAGCATCTGAAATCGATGCAGAGGTGTTGGAGAGTTGCAGAGTTCAATAGGGTTTTGGGCAAGACAAAGCACAATCGCTTCATTGTCAAAGTGAATCGTTCATGCAAAATGTTTGATGTTGCTGCGATATTTTTTTTTTTTTGTGCCAATTACTCGGAATGACTTTTGGTTTTGTTCTTTGAATGTGCACTAATGGCACAGAGATTATTTTTTATTGTTTTAGTTGATTCTGGTTGTAATTTTTTAAATTCTGATTCATTCTCCTGCACTCAAAAACCAATCTTTTGCTGTTAATGGCGCTCGTTTGAACTGTCAATTCCTGCTGCGAAAAACGACCTTCCTTTGAAGTCGACAACCCTCACTGTTGGCGAACCGAAATCAATTTAAAAACAAGCTCAAACTTTTCTTAATTTACTTTGCAACCATCCACCCCGTGGACGCCGGTGGACATTTGGTCCGGATGTTTTCGGGTGCATGTTCGCCAATATGTTGTCCGGCGCAATTTCGTTCCACTCCGGTGTTCACACATGTGTGTCCTGACCGATTCGGGTGGGGGGTGCGAACCGGGGTTCATCAACTCTCCTATATGAAGCAGGCCACACCGCAGTTAACCCGTTCTGCAAAGAAAGTGTTGATACATCGCAGCTCCCACCTTGGAGGTCAGGGCTTTGCTTCGGAATGCCAGCGCGTCCCAGCACCGTAAACACCGTTACAACGGACGGGAAAAGGGAGCGTTCTATGTTCCGTTTCCCCTCGTTGGTCTGGGCGTTTGCTGAGCATTGATTTTGGGATGAGGAAAGTGACTCACATGAGATGGTCAGAGTTTGGTTGCAGCTTTTTTTTATTCTTCTGTGTGTGAGTGCTGTTGCTTCAATCCAATACCTCCGAAAGGGACCATTTTTGATGGGACACGAGTTGATAGAGCCCGCCACACGGGCACAGGGGTTGAAAAATGAGAAGCAGCTGTTTTGAGCTGCTCGAACAGCTCGCCGCACAACCCATGGCCATGGTTTGATGTCGCCAGTCCCTGGTCCCCTTCGTTGCGCATCTGCGTCGGCTCGGAACATACCTTTAGGCCTTAGGTGACGTCAAGGGTGATTTACCTTAGTGAGCTGGGTGAAAAATTGGATGCTCTTTACCGTACACGGTGGGCAATGCAACAGTCGGTTTCAAAATTAGGTGATACCTATCGTTCAAAATTAGGTAATTTCATTATTCTCTTTGGATGATGTTGACACTTTTCATAAAGCAGCTAAATAAAAACAAAATGGAATTCAAACCTAGTGTTTTGTGAAACACAACTTGGACTTTTTTTTTTCGTTGGTCACTGTTAAAAATCATCCCGAAAGGACCAACCCCGCTTGAGACGCGCTGACATTGGACCGACGTTTTGAAATCCCTCCCGTTCGACCACCGATTGTTGTACCTTTTGCTGTTCCCACCCCGTTGCCCGCGTCACTTGCAGATCTCGACCGGATGACAGAAGCTTGCCATCGAAGTGACGCACAGCGAGCGGTGAGATTTGTTGTCCATAATTAGTTAATTGCATGTATGATTAATCCATGAAGCGTGACAAATGCACCCTACCCCGGGGTGTGGGGGAAAATGCTCGGTAAAGCACACGGAGCACGGGAACAAAGAGAGAGAATCGGAAAAGAACCAAAAATGGGAAAACGGTTTCTAATCGGTACCATCGGGGCCCGGCATACCGGTGTAATGTTCCCACACATACCATAGACGAACGCATAATTGATAAGATTGGTTTTCTGTACGCACGGGATTAGTTGTTTCGTGAACGGATGGGATGGTTAAATGAAGTTCTGGTAACCTTTCTTTTCGGTTGGCTAAGACCGTTCGAGCTAGGATTAACACTGTGGCACGTACCTATCGCGTTAATGAATTGGTTGTTTGTTGTCAAACGTGAGTGAGATTAAACATGCAGTCAGTGTGAACGCTTTTTTGTGTGACGATTAGATTAAAATTAGATTTCCATTTGAGAGAAAGTAATGCAACAAAGATGGGATATGGGAAGATATATCAACATTTTTAGGTTAAATAGAGTTCATAAAGCGTTTGCTCACGATTTTCGTGTAAGTTTAGTTCCATTTTCAGGTAGCACAACCATCACATTCGTTGGGCAGCATTAAAAAAACCGCAATCATATTTCCAACTGTTCCCATTTTTCCACTATTTTGTACGCAACTTAAAACGGCACTCACTTGGAATGGGAACGTGAGCGAGCGATCAGAAGCGATGGTAGTGCTGGTGGTGCATCATTTTCCCCGCCTGTCCAACACTTAATGAGACGAAGCGCATTGGCGATTATAAGTGGCCTGTTGCCTTTGTTTTTTTTTTTGGTTTGACGAAAACCTCACCAATTCTTCATTTCCGTTGTGGTAGCCCGGCTGTGATTGATGGTTTATGAATAAACATTGATTTGTTTGCGGTGCGATCGTGTGCCGCACGCAAAGATGCTTGAAGATGCGCGTCCCTGCGTTCGTGTTTAAATTAGTTCCAAATCGTTTCGTGTCCGGTATTATTTTCCCGTTGTTTTTTTGTTGTTGCTTGAGAGTGAGCAATCTGATTTGATGATAATTGTTGGATATTGTTGATATAATTTTCCCGACAGAAACGGAATACATTTCGTTAAACTCGCTTCTCTTGTGTGTGTGTGTGTGTTTGGTGCTGACAAAGCGATGCTATCGTTTATTTGATTATGCATTGAAAGAGACCCACACGGGACCGGTACAAGAAGTAGCTTCCTTCCACTGGCTTTTCGGGACAGCAGCAGCACCACCAGACAACAAAGACCGAACATAATTAGGTGGCACAGAGGGGAGGGCAAATTTAATTACGATAGGAAAAATCGCAACTACAAACCATCGAGAGAACGAGCCCGAGTACAGCCAGTTAACGAGGAAACTGTCGGCAAGACCAACGCTTAACGCAGTAATGAGTTTCCACCCGTAGTTCCTCCCTGGGCTACTTGAGTTCCCCGAGTGCGATCACCTCAAGGGGGCGATTTTGCCGGAAAAGGAGTACCATTTTTCAATTCGTCGATAAAAATCTTCACCTGGGAAGGCCGTCGTTTGGCTTTGTACGTTTCGTCGCACCCTAAGCCAGCGCGCGACGACTGCGGTTCTTGTGAGTGTGTGTGAGGGGTTGTTTTTTTGCATATTTTGAATATAAATATTCTTGTTCCCTTCTAAACAATCTACTCGGGACGGCAGGGGAGCTCGAGCGGACAATCGATCTTCCACGGTTATTTCTCTTGCAACAGTGCACCACATACCGCCCGTTGGAGCAAAGCTGTGGGATACAGCAACGTTCCGAGGAGTGCAAGGAGGGCTGAGGGCAGGCAGAAAACTGCAACGCGCAATGCTGTGGTTGCTGTTGCTGTTTTTGTTACCCCGTGCTTGATAAAAACGTAATTAAGTTAATTAATATCTGTGTCTGTTTTTGGATAAAGTTTTTCTTCTTCGGTTGCTTTCGGGCAGCCGTTTGCTCCATTGCGAAACGCTTAATTAGCCCGCTTGGTGCCCGATTGGTGCAAAAAGGTAAGCGTTTTTTACGTCGGCGCCGGCCGCCTTTTTGCGATGTTTTGCTTTCACTCAACAATGATTTCGGTTCGATGATATGAATGTGAACAGAAAGTAAAATGTAAAGGGAATAATTGGAACCGATGCTTACTTTATGCCACTAAAACTAACAACACCACATTGCGTTTCGCGTCTGCTTTCTTCTTGCCCAACTGGAAGAGGGTTGTGATGAGGTAATTACCTCTAAAACTAGTTAGTACTACACCTACAGAACAATAAAAAATAGATGACAAAATGATGGGGTTTTTTTTTCGGAGCTTGGAAAGTATCTTAAAGCTCATTTGAATGGCTACCTCGGCGGACAATTAAAGCTCGACCACCGGGAAGTTTACTCATATTCATGGGTGGACACACTTCTTGGGCAGTGATCTGGTTTGTTTTTTAATTGCTGTTTGTTTTGAATACTAGTTAACATCTCGCGAGCAGTAGGGAATAGGCTTATTACATGCTAGCGAGTCTTTGGAAATCCAACGAAGGTCGTGCCACTTCATGACTAGCGCTCGGTGGTTGGTGGTCGTAAAAATATAACTGCTTTAAACTGTTGCATGAAGAATGGTTTTATGCACTCGTGCCCTTTGCCGAGCCACTTCTCGCGCAAATCGTTAAACCAAAGCCCCGAACCGCACTTTTGAAATGTCACTGTGAGGTTAGTTCAGCCGTTCCCAGCCCACCTGGAAGCGGGTCGGAAATTAATCATACGCCATACGCAACACTTTGTCACACTTTCAGGCGGGTTTTATTTGCTCGCCCTTCTCAGGAATGCAGCGGTAATTTGGAGATAAAGATCGTTGCTGTGTTTAAAGAAAGAAACCGTTGGTTTTTTTTCGCCAGTTTTATGAGATACTTACCTTACTGCTGTTGCTGTGGAATAAAGAACTAACCCGTTCAAACCGAAAGTTCTGCGCTGTCAGCAAAGGGGAAGCGTTTGATTTTTTGACACGCTGCCGGCGGACAACTAGCAGCTGCCAATCATTGCCGGCTGATGTGTGCTGCTGTCCCGAAGGTGGGGGCCACAAGTAACATTGGAACGCCATAAACCGGTTCGAATTTCCATGTCGCTGCCCTGGTTGGTAAGAGATTTTTGGAGGAACACTTAATTTGATCCGGTTAAGATATCGCCCCCTTCAATGGAGAGACTTTCTTGGATCACCCGGAGGGCGGAAATGGAGAAGGCGTTGCGGGAAGGGCAGCCCGAGAAGCCCCACCGCCTTGGAGCTTGGACCTTCAGCTTTACCTACATCCCGCGAGTGAGTGAGTGATCGTTTTGCTTCCTGCGACGGAAAGAAGGCCCAAACTAGTGATCAAAAAAGCGGCCAGTAAGTTAGGGTTTTGGCTGTTGTTGTTGCGAGGTGAACTTCTGCTCTGCCCTCCCTCGGTTTGGACGGGCCAGCTCGGGGTTTAATTTGCTCCAGCTCACCTGTGGGCTTTGACAGTAATTAATCAAAATCGATTCTGACATTGATTAGTTACGAGGGCTAATCAAATTTCCGATTCTTCTGGGTCCGTCGCTTTTGTTGGTGTGCCGGTGTGCCGCAAGCCCCGTCTCCCGTGGATGGGTTTGGAATTTCTCGTTAGTTTTTGGGATTGTTTCGATGCTAAGAGGCGTGATAAGAGAGGGAAGGGAAGGGCTGAAGGCTGTTGGAAATAACTGGGATCATTATTATTTTCTCTGAAGCGTCTCTGAAACTCCTTCGCAAGCTCGTTCCACCTGGCTGAAGATGGTCAATCAAGCGTCGGAGAAAACGGAGCTGTTCTGGGGCGGGAGTGCGAGACAAGATCGAGAAGTCAAGGTTGGTCCCATTAATCATTGGACGTGAAATTTAACACGATCGAATTTTCTGCACTAACCCGTAACGCATCTTGGTGGAGTGTTCGGGAAAGGATCGGCAGAGGGCTCATCTTATTGCATATGCGCTTGAGATGATATTCAATTTCGCACCTTTGGAAACGGCTTACAATTAACTGGAATACAACTGGAGTGTGTAGGGTTCATGGCTGCGGGATGATAAAACGTGTTTTATTTTGATTTGAACTCCTTACGCCGGATTACAACATTCGTTTGTTATGAGTTGGGCAACCGCTTCAAACCCCACAGCCCCACACAAAACCGGAATGAGATGGATTCGAAGGAATTACAAAAATAAACGTCTTAAACCTTCAAACGAGAGCCGCCGACGCCGCCACCGCCAGTCGATCGAGTGCCGCCGGTCCAGATGTGTCGCCCGTACCGGCCGTGGCCATAGAGCACTATCAGGGGAAGGAAATAAAACTGTTTATTTGAATATTTGCGGCGGTAGCAAACCCACTTTAGAAGGTAAGGCGCGTCGGGAATGTTGTCTAGGATGTTCCCGTTTTCCCAGGAAAGTGACACGACTCGCTCGTTCCCGTCGCCCGTGCGATCGCCCGCTTGTGATCTTTCCAAATAAATCAATTTCGAGAAAATCACTCGGCAGCAAACACAAAAAAAAAACACGAAGAAACATCCCTCGGAAAACGGAACGACGATTCAGTCGATGTCTATAAATCACAAACAAATAATCTTTCGCTTAAGCGCGCTCGGTGGCGTTCGCGCGTTGTCCGTCCGCAGCTTGCCCTCTCTCGCTCTCTTAAAAATAAACATATTTCTTCCCGTGCTTCACGCACTCACGCACGTCGCAGAAAAAGGGTGGTTGGGGGTGGATTTTCCTGCCTTAAAGATGCCGTCCCCGTTACCACCGGCACAGAAATGGCATCGCAATCGTGAGCTCCAAGCTGTGCTGCGACCGGCCCCGGCCACGATAGATGTGTCAATTTCTATTAAGTCGGTCACGCTAAAAGCATCCGAACATGGGCTTTGATATTTAATAAATGGATACTTTTTAGCGGCTAATCGAATGTCGTAAAGATACCGTTACCTCGCCGATGTCTAAGAAACCGACCGACCGACCGACCAGCAGCAGCAGCAGCCGGGGGGTTTAATGCGAAAAAAGTGAAGAGGGGAAACAACAAAAAAGATTAATCCATTTTACCGCAACCCCGGCCGGCCACCACGAGAGCGGGGCTTGCGGTGCGTTTCTGCCTGTTTAAAGAAGACATAAGTAGATGATGGAAGTGATGGTAAATTAGCTAATGTCGCTGAATCGGAACCAACGGGCGGGGATGTACGGAAGGGGATGATAGGGATGGTGGTAATGCAAATTAGATGTAGGTCGACACGTTGTTTTGATGTAACCGGCGTAGAGTGCTGGAATGATGAATCGCAGTGAAGGGAGCCGTGGTGGAGTGGAATCATTTCGCTATCCGCGATCGTGTACGAACCATTAGAGTTCATTTTGATGTTGTATGTCAATGTGACCGAGTCAGCTTAAGCGGGTCTCGGTTACCTTGGAATGGCGTGATAAATGCTGCAAAGATGAGTTGGGAAACGTTATTGTTGCGTCAAACAATTACAAAACAAAGCCTTTGCTAGCATTAAACTTCTGAAGCACACTTGTGACGCACCTTTTTCCCTTGAAACTTTATGCTATCACCTGTTCTGGCTGATGTCTCTGAATGGCTAATCCTGCCTGAATGGCTTTAAATACACCGAACGATTGTCGACTTGCAGGCAGCACCGTAGTTCTATTCTAACTCTCATTCTCTTTCAAAGTTTAGAGCTAAATCTGCTTATTGGTAATAAATTTTCAGAACCCGCTTGATCCAGACCTAATCCTCGGCTGCGGTACACGTGGAGCGGTGTTGAAGCGGCTCCACTCCAAAGAACGGAACAAAATCTCTGTAAATATTTTACAACAACATGTCACATCGCTAATCCTACTTCTAGCGTGTCTTGTAATGTTTTCCTTTGGATTGGTTTGCTGGTCCGTTTTCTTAAAATAAATATTGCTGGGTGGCCAGTATTAGCTACGACACGGGCGTGCTGCCGATTTAATGCTTCACCGAGACCTGGCAGCTGCCAAGAAGAGAAACAAGCATAACTGATTGTTTTTAAGTGAATTATTATAAGCCATTCAGAAAAAGAATTCGACGGTTTTTTGAGATAAATCACGCACCGTTCAGGATTAAAGTAAAAATCATGTCTTTTCCCACCCCATCTGGAAGCTATTGCAACTTTAGCTCGAATATTTTTTCTCGTAAATGATGTACAAAACGGGCACAAAACAAGAAAAATGCATGCTCATTGCAATTGCTGTCCGTTTATTTGCACTTATGATTCCACTTTGCATTGAATGTGCGTACGCCGTTTTTTTGCGTCCCTTCTCTGCGTTGTTTTAATTATTTCTGCTGATTCGTTCGTCAAACCGATCGCTATCAGACCCGCTTTGCGGATCGCAAAGCTATCGTCATTTTAATTGTCACTAGGATGCGGCGCAAGGCGAGGATTGCTGCAGTTGAAGCGTCCTGTGTTTTTGCTTCTGTCCTCGCGTCGCGTTGCTTAACTGTACGCCCTCCGTGCGGCGTATCCTCTCACATCGCCCATCGCAGCGCCGGAATCGGGATCACTTTAGCCGCCCTTTGTTGTGGTCATTTATGATAATGATTTTAACACGTCATCACTGGCGCGGTTCGGCCGGAACTGAACACCACCGCAGTGTCACCACCGCATACACGGCTCCGGGGCGCGCGTGCCCGCGTTTGCATTTCGGTTTTGAGTTCAACCAAATGAGGCACATACACACCGCGTGCAGCGTGGCTTATGTTAAACGCAAAACTCTCCGGGCCGGCCTTCCGCCGACGGATAGAGGCGGCCCATAATTACTGTCATTAAAATAAAAATTATTCGAACACCTCCGTACCCTCGAACCACGCTTTTTGCTCGTCCGTTTCATGTCCATTTGGCTGTTCGGGGCGCTTTTTTCCCCGTTCTGTTTGCTAACGTGCAGCTGCAGCTGCTGGCAGTCAGAGGTGAAAAACTAGCAGTAAGACGGAAAACGTAAGGGAAACGTTGTGCTGGCAGGGACGTGGCGTTGGTAGGTGATAAAATGAATGATGAATGTTGACCACTTCCACATTGGTCGATAGTGGGCGATGGCATAATTATTATTCAGTTTCGAAATCAAAGCGATGCACTTTTTTCCATCCATTTGTCAGTTAAAGCTGCAAGGCTTCCGTTTTTTCTACTCAGCAGTTTAATAATAGTTTTATTGTGCTACAAATAGTTCAAAGAAGAAGGGTTGTGGAGCTGATGATCGTAATATGTTGCTTTATGGTAGATTGATCGCGTCCACAAACTGTTGGTGAGCTGTTGATTGTCGTTTAATCACCTTCTTCTATTTGTCTTAAATATAAGTTTTAATCACTCTTTTCCCCTGCAGTCAAATTACTCGCCCGCTCATCCACATGATAGATGTGGGAATCGAAACCCAAACAGTGGGCAACGCACACGCACTACATTAATCGCTTAGAGCTGCCGGCACACGTTTGAACCTGGCGAATCGGTAGCAATCGAAAGAGGCGCCACTTAGTCAAAATAGAACAACTTCCTTCGCGAAAGTTCATCACCCCGCTGATATGTCAGCGTTTTTAATTCATATTTTACGATGGCACAAACTAGAACGCCGAAGGTCATGCGTTTGTCGGTGCAAAATTCCAAAAACAGATTAAAATACCGTTCAAATGATGCTATGCGCTCCCTCACGGGGTGTGCAGCAGCATAAGCCCCCTAAAGAGGGGATAAGAGGCTATGCCTTATCGTGGCGCCGTTTGTTTGCGCCCGCGTGGCATCGGTAGCCGATAAGGGCAAATAATGAAAATGGATTATCAATTTATTAAATATTTAATTAAAACTTTTGTCATCGAGCCACCACCTCGTGCCGGTGGCTGGTGGGTCATAGAAAAAGAAATTGAGAAAAGTGGGCATGAAGCACGTGCTTATGCTGGCGTCTAACTCCGTGCGATGCCTTCTACAAAGAGCCTCCCCGCAAAGTGTAAGGAAATATTCGCTAATGTTTCACACCGTTGCTTATGGGACGGATTCAGAATGGAATAGTTTCACTGCGAGCAGGACAACTGCTGCAATACTTCGCGTTCGGGCTTTATTGGATTCCTGCGCGTAATCAATTAAAAGATTATTTGCTGCAGGAAGCGTAACCGGTCCTCGTCCCGTCTTCGGTCCCCGCACCGAGGAGGCAGTGGCAGAAAAAGAAATGCTAACGTATTGCCTTCAATTCACTCCAGCCCGGATAATGGGTAAGAAGTGGGGGCTTTTGAGAAATCGATTAGAATCACCCGCAAATGGGGAACGATTACGGAAATCGCGATTAGTCCGCTTTCGCTAGCTGACTTCTTCGTTTAGGGGCTACGGGACTGGCGACGGATTACGTTCATCCCTTCCTGTCCCCGTCCTGGAAGGCTCGCGAAGATCGTGAAGTGACTGCACACTTTCAGCGGCAACATCATTATCGACCGGCGGCCCACGATAAGTGAAAGACGCGAAAAGAATTTGCGTGCAAAAGCATAAGGAAGGCGGACCGGTTTCGCGTCCGATCGCAGAGTGTTTGTGTGGTTCTCTTTTTATATTCATCATGTTCGTCATCGATGTTGAAAGCCGCTGTGTCGATCGGGTTTAAAAATGTGGGTCAGCATTGCTGATGCTGATGCAAAGTTGATGATCTTCCAAAAAATCGTGACAGAGTGCCCGTACGTGTGAGTGTATGTGTGTGTACCATGCCTGGGTGCGATGGGAATCTATACAGACGTTAGACCTACGGGGCCTTAAAGACGTTTCATCCAGCGGTGCAGGAATGTTGAAATCGTTTCAATTGTTTTATTCGCAGATTGGATTGAACCGATCGAAATAGTTTTGGAAGTAGATTGACCATTAGATTAGCTAATCTTTTAACTCTGATCCAAACGCCCTCTCCACCAAGCGAGCTGACCTGGTTGACCCTTTGCGGGTTAGCGGTGTGGGACGAAAACGAGATTCAATTTTCGATGAGCATGAGTTTTACGATCAGCCGTTTATGATTGGAATCGGATTCGAAAGGTGATGTAAGTGTGGAAGAAACTTCATTTGAATCGTTGCACGCGTGGGTCTTCGAGCGAGAACAAGCATAGAGAGTTGGGAGTCACTTGTTTAGAGACCTTTTTTGACAGTTCTATATGCTTGTCTGTCATAAAGAGTGTCACTTTATTGCCTTCTCTCACTGGGATGCATCAGAATGTTGAGTTCTGCGGTTGCCTCCTCAATTTCATCTTGAAGCTTATTATCATTTTAATCTTTCTTGGGAATAACGGCTATTCGATTAAGTAGACGCTTCTCTACAGAAGTTGTTTGGGGGCATAGTGGCTAATCAAGCATGTAATCCAACTAGGGACCACACAAGAAGCGTTGTAATAAACCTAAGCTTTACTGCAACCTTTTCATCGAACAAGTTTGTTCTTTAATTTCTTAAAGCCTCTGTTTCTATTAAGACTGCTCACTGCAAGCTCAACTCCCTCGGCCCTGTACACCTCTCAACCGTTCAGAAGGCTCAACCGGTTCGAATGGAACTCGCTGCTTCCCTTTAGTGGCGAAAACGTCGCGAATGATCGATCAAGATAAGCGATCAAGAATTATTAATATCTCATTAAGCGACCACTGATAGGGATGATTCCATTCAATTTGCAGAGAACTACTACCGCGCGCTGTGCCAGGGTGTTCGTTGGGATAGAGTTATGCTCGCCGGGTTGTCTATCCTTGACTAACCTTAAGTTCACCATCTACCAGGAAGTCCAGGCAAAAGGCGCTCCGAGAAGAGTCAGCCAGCCAGCCAGCCAGCCAGCCAGTCTGACCGAAAGAAAGCCCCGATGTTCTCGAGACGCACTAATTGGACCATCTGTGGAAAGTCGATGGTCGACGGGCGCATCCTTCTCCCGGAAGACCTTGCTAGTGTAGGCCTTTTTTGGCGTCGGTGGGAACTGACATCGTTAGCTCGATTCGTCCCGAACTTCACATGGCAGCTTATGTTGGAACGGGTCCCTTGGGTTTGCTCTACTCCCGGGGAATCCCACCAACAAACAGGGTAGTGCCAAGGCAAGGCAGACAGACAGGGTTGATTTGCATGTCAACCGGTTGGCCGGGCCGGGCGCAGGTTCCGGACGCTGGTTCGTTCGCCTACCGGAGTTCTGCGAAGCAGCGTTTGTTTTGATTCGCAGCACAAGACGCTGCGCTTGTTAGTCTTAATTGTTTTCCAATTAGACGAACTCTGCTCTCGGTAATGGACGGGCAACTCGGTTACCATCTCTATGGGAGAGATTTTCATCCGCCTTTTTTGTTGCAGCTTTGGAGAAAGGGCGAGATGATAGCAGCCAACATAATCGAACGATAATTGATTGTTGATGCGTGTTGGAATGTAAGGAACGCATGGTGGAATGTTTTTCTTTCGTGTGACGCAGTGTCTGGGATGGTTCTCCAAAACCAAAAAACCGATCCAGATATTGCCAAAAAAGTGTCCTGAACCTGACTAAACACTTTCAAAATGGGATGCAAACTTATTCAGATTCATCAAACGCCTCATAAATCTGACAAAAATCACACGAAACGGGTCATCATCTGGATTGAGCGTTTGGTGAGTTGGTGTGTCCAAAACACAAAACACAAAAAAGCTCACAAAACGCGGACCACCAGCTTGACAAGCACCCAAGGATGGCCAGATTCTGTGTCCGATGGAAAGCCATCATTCGACGCAGCAGCAGACGCCCAACAAACGCCCAATGCCGCCTGCTAGCGAACGCTTACCATTCGGAAATATGATTTACAACCATTTCCCAGTCCTGCGGCTCGGATGGTACGATCCGGTCATCTGGACAACACTGGACACTGGAGAGCGAGAACGAACAAAAAAAGAGGACAGAAACAGCCAAAGAAAGAAAGAAAGGAAAAAAGGATGCACGTAGCCAATCGATCCGCTCGGGGGACTGTCGGGGTATTAATATCTATTAAATAAATCATCATAAAAACGAAGTCAAAAAGGTTATACTTCTCTCTCTCTCTCTCTCTCTCTTGTGTGGGTTTCGTGCCTGCCATGTCCCCGTGGCCGTTCACCGCTCCAGATGGCATCGAGCGTCGGCTCGCGTGTCCGGGCGAGTCGGTGAAATACATAAAAAAGGGATAAATATTTGATGGAAAGGTATTTTTTCATTACTTTCTGCTGCTGCTGCTGTTGCCTGCTTTCGTGGTCCGTGCATTGGTCCCACTGGCAGCAGTCCGCCGGTGGACGCATTTGGCGGAAAATAGATGGATAGATGGTCGATGACTTTCTGTCGCTTTTATCTTTGCCGTTTCTCGCTCTCTCTCCTGGGAGGAACGTTTGATGGCTCCTGGAGGGGTTGGGAAAGGGCCCATTCCCCGGGAGGGAAGTTAGCCCGGTCCTTATGGATGCTTAATTCCTGAATAGATTAGAGCAAGTGGGCACTATCGAGGACGAGCGTAGGAAAGTGGCCGGACGGCTTACTTCCTTGTGTCCTTGTGTTCGTTTCGGCTTCGGTACAGGGCAAAACCGGACAGGATGGATGTTAGATGATGGAAGTGGGATTGAATTGGATCTTATGTGTGTGTGTTGTCGCCAATCGAGAAACGTGCACACCATCGTTCTTTGGGGTCAAGTTGAGCTTTGAGCTTCCACAAGTGATCGGACATTTGACCTGGGTTAGAGTGAAGCAATTTGTGGGATGCATGCAAAAACACTCTCCTTCTCTCTCTCTAAACGTGCATGTTTGTGTTGTTTGTCAATTTTGATGATTGTCTTTTGCCTGTTTTTTTTCGCAAAAAACAGCAAAAAGAGAAGAATAGCAATTAAAAGATGCGTTTTTTGCAAGTCTGCGTTAGCATACCAATTTACCATTAATAAAAATTATTGTTACCATACCATTCTTCGGTACGTTTCCCTTTGAAGTTCAATCAGGCAAGGCAAATTTTTGCAATCAAATAAAACCACTCGCCGCAGGACGTCGCAGCAGAAAATGCCGCAATCCTTTCCCGAAGCCCCAAAACCAAAGATAAACGCGTCCACGCTGCATTAGCGATGCTTTCACTGGTGCATTTCTCATTCTTTCTCTCTCTCTCTCTCTCTCTCTCTCTCTCTCTCTCTCTCTCTCTCTCTCTCTCTCTCCCTCTCCTTCTCTTACACTGTCAGCGTCTCCGTCTGTCCGTCCGATGCGGACACGGTCGGTACTGTCATTTATAAAAATTATCTTACATCGCCCTCATAAAAGCTTCTGCACATCCCTGCTAACCCGTTTTTCGTGCTCTTCCCTTCCGGTAGCGCGCGGTCTGTTGGCTCGGGCACCAAACCCCCGAAACGGAGTGAAAGGTGGTGGTAAAGGAGAAGTAAATACCAGCACCACCAGGTCGCTTCTTTTTCGCTCCATCATATACACTGACCTCACGGGAGCTCTTTGGCACGCTTGTGCATTGCCAACCTGAAGCGTGGTAACCGTCAGAACGATGCGTCACCCTGACGGCGTACCCGCACAGGAAGCGAACCCGAGGTCTGGTCGAGGTGATAAGAAATGTAAATACGGAACGAAATTTAATTTGTGTAATTCAAACATACTCACACCAGCAGACGGGCCACCACGACCGGCAGCAGGTTCATTAGGGCTTTGCGTGAGGGCGTGCGGGAAATCGTGCGTACCGAAGGGCGCACTTTTCGCCAGCGGCTTATCACCGCGTTCCCGCGTGCAACTCTGGCATGGGCATGACCGTAGAAACTACGATTTTACCTGATGAAAGTGCAGGCATCAGCTGCGGGTGTGTGTAACCGTTTGCCACGGTACACGGTCACACGGACACGGTGGCGTTTTGGGGTTTTATTCCATCTCGGTTGAAGCGAACTGCAGCATCTCGCCCTCTGCCAGCCTCGCAGCTGTTCGCAGTTAAGAGAAATTATGTGTTATTATCTGAGCGTTCTTGTCTTCTTTTTCTTCTGCTGCTGCTGCTGCTGCGGCTGTCCCGTGTTTTTGTGTGTTTGGCCGATCTATCTGGCGTCGGGGAGGGGGGCGTTTGTTCTTTCGCGTTTAAAATCCAACCCGCGGCATCCTGCGTTGCTTGGTGTGTTTGTGTTTTTTTTGGACGCCATGTGGACGTGTCTGCAGTACGGATTATTGCTGCATGCTTGGTTCCCTTTTTGCCCTTCTCTCTGTCTCTGTCTCGATGTACGGCAGCATCTTTGCGGCAGAAGCGTATGTTTACACCGCGTACTTTGAAGGAGAAGTACCTGGAAGCAAAGTCGTCGGTGGTTCTGGTGTGATTGCCGGGGCAACAAGCTTTACCGCTTTGCTACGCGTGAATAAGATTGAGAGCGATATGTTCTATTGACGGTTTGCAATTTGTTCGTTCGTTCGAGGAGGAAAGGATCGAGTGGTATACACTTACCCATTTTTCCAATTTTATTACTTTATTGCTGACTTGCTTTTGGTTACCCTTCGCGTAGCTGCAAATCATTTTTATGCTTGCTCTGTGCAAGAGGCTGATTGTTTCTCAAACAAACAAACCCCTCAATCTTGGGTAAATTAATTTAGAACACCTGCAGCTGGATTACTTACCCCTTTTTTTGGTCTACTAGACCCTCCAGGTATCATAAGTATCTATCATCCCGCATTTCTTCCTCGCTTGAACGAAATCGAAAGGATAAGCTTGATTAGACACTTCACCAAAAGTTCAGGCAGTTGCATTCGGCTGTGTTATCCTTTTATGCCTCTCTTATCCAAAAAAACATCTCACACCAACAAAAGGGATAACAGTGGGCAAAATAGGAAGAGAAAACCCAAAATTTTATTGCACAGCCTTAGCTTAGCCTTTAAGCAATCCCGACAAACCCCACTGAAAGAAAAGAAGGAAAAAGCCATACCCCCGAGGGGCGGGAGTGCGGGTACGGGTACGATAAATGAACGATGAAGATAAAGTTGCCAAGGGTCTGTGTGCCGATTGTTAAACGGCAGCCAAGGTTTGGTTCCTGGGTCTCAAGTGGGTAGCGTTTAGCATTTTGGCAAAGCCACACTCACACACACATACACATACCCGACACGGTGTGAGAATCTTTCAGAATGCATCTCCGATCCCCTGGAGTGGAGTCGTGGTCTCTTTTCTCTTTTCTTTTGCTTTGCCGCCCGACGAGCCTCGAGGCCGTCGAGGGAAGAAAGTTTGAGTGGTTGAAATTGTTTGCGGTTTTGGGTCAAATCCCGAAAACCCTTCGCAAAGGATTCGGAAAGTGGATTAGAAGAGGCTGCACTCACTGTCTCGCTTTCTCTCTCTTTCTCTCTGTTATCGTCTTAAGGCCACATACAGCATGCACAAACACACACGGAAGCATGCGAGTGGATGAATGTGCTCTGTTGTGTTTGTTTGTTTGTTAATTTGCTGCTTAATACTTTAAGAACTTTTGAGCCGGTAAAGCTGCCGAAGTTGCTCGCATGGAATGGTGTGAAATGTTTGTTTATTTGTCCGGTGTTTGGCAAATCATCGCTGGCTTGCTTCTTCTTCGAACGGATTGCGGAACGGGGGTAAAAAAGGTAGCTACGGGCTTTAAGGTTCCAAAGCAAGGTTTCAAAACGTGAGGCTCCGTTTCCATGCCTGTGCTGCCTGTAGTGTGGGTCCGTAATAACCTTCATGAGCATTAGTGTTTTATAAAATCAATGCCTGAATGCATGATGGAAGTCTCCCCACTTCCTGGTCCAGCTCTGTCTGGAAGTTACCGAAAAGCAATTTAAGTTTTAAAGCCAGTTTTAAAAGCGCAAAAGTTTTATCTCGCACCGTACCATCAGCGCATGGTAGCGTCTGCTTTAAAGCGCCCTGTGCCGGTCCAACCCGGCCTCCAATTACTTACTATCGGCCAATTTAATTTCCTACCGAAAATTTACAACTCCCTGCAGTGGCCCGTGCCGTTCCGTTCCTCCCCACGGGGAGATGCACTTGCCTCCACTGCACACGGCGGTGGTGGTGGTAGTGGTGAGTGGGCTGCTAAACTTTAGCTTTCCCGTATCCATATCAGGGAACCATTCATCAAAATCCGTGCCGGGGCTTGGGTGTGCTGCACTTGCCGAAGGGATGTGTGTGTGTGAGAGGGGGAAGCAGCTCGGTGGTAGGAAATGGAAGCAAGTAAATAGTGCGCTAGTGTAGGATAAATTAATTAAAACGTTTGCAATCCACCAACTCCCTTCCTTTTTGCACAAACCTGCACCACGGCTGCACTTTACCTGCACGAGGACGGCGCTGTAGAGTGGCGCTGTTGTAACGTATCTAGCAGGTTTTGTTTTGGACGGTATGTTGTCCCTACACCACCGTACTGGTCCGTGTTTCTTTGCTCCTATTTTTTACCCTTTCGCTGTGAGTGTGTGTGTGTAATTCATGCTATGTTTTAGCTAGTGTTTTTAGCTTGTTGTTATGTTGTGTCCATGGTTGATCCTTTGGAGCTTCTCCGATCCTTTTTCTGAGCTGAGAGCTGTCTGTTGATGCAGCTGGGCATGTGTGTATGTGTGTATGTGTATGTGTCTGTGTTTTACTTTTTTCTCACTTGTTTTTCCTTCTCATTTAACATACAAACATGGAGCATTGAGCTGCACGAGCTGCTAAAGTGTTACCCACTCCGGCACCCATGCTCGTCTTGATTCGTTCCTCACCTCGATGCACACGACCTTGCTCTGGATGCACCGGGCGTAGCTTCTGGAGGAAAAAAGAAGGCAAAAGTTTTGGTATGCTGTTTGTGCGAGAACGTGCGCCCGGTAGAAGCGCACTCTGTGGAACAGCATACATCACAAACCCTCGTGCAGGAGTTCATTTAGCACTTGTGGAGTGGAGTGGGGCGTCGGTGGCGCAGAAGCCAGAAGACATCTCGTGAGATAACTCACACACCGACGCGTAGCGCATCCGGACGGGCAATGCAGCATCAATACTTGAAGCTCGATCTTGGAAAAGGAGCAGGCACAAGGAGATGGTAGTAGCTAGTTCTTGAGTAGCGCCACCTCGTCTCATCTCAAACGAGCCCACGAGTTGGGAGGTGGAAAAAGGACCTCGACCAGTGCAACTCGTGTGCAGTTTCTCATTTACAGTTTGAAATTTTAATTAAATAATTTTAAAGTTTCGAAGCCTGCAGCTATTTTTCGCCTCCTATCCGCCCTCATTTTGCCAAACGATGTATGAATTTTATGTGCGGAAAGTGGGCGCGAGTGCGCGCGCGTGAACGTCCGGGATCTTGCCTATCTTGTCTCGATCTATCCCATACCGCGCTGTATCTCGCGCGGGTTCGTAAAGAGGCATCGGGTTAAGAGTCCGAGTTGGGCTAGTTTTAGGGGCCATGGCGAGCTTTACTGCGAGGTTGGGGAAAGGAGGGAGAAGCCAATCAGCACTGTGAGGTACGAGTGCGGATGGTGCATTAGCAGTGATGGTAGGCAGACAGGCTCACTAGCGCCCGATCAGCCCCTTCCCGGGCGCGGCTCTCGGGCCCGTTTTCCAACTTTCGGCTAGCTGTGGCTAGAACCTTCGCCGCAAGAGTCCTTCATTATCTTCGTTTCGTTTTTTGGGCACGTCAGCATCAGCATCGCAGAGTTGCAGGCTCCTTCTCCCCTCCTCCAGGATGCGCTCCCGCCGTTGCTGACGTGGCACAATACACTACTGCCAGGGGGTTTTCCGGTACTACTTCAATTATCGTCGAAGTAGTAGGCAACACAGCGTACGGCTGGATGCCTTTTCCATCCTTCACCCGATGGCATTCGGTGTCTGAGCGCGTGTGTGTGTGTGTGTGTGTGTGTGTGTGTGTGTACGTGTGCATTCATTTGTAAAGTGCAGCTGCAGTTGTGCCGAATTGCAACCGGAGATGGTACTCTCTTTCCTGCTGGATGGATGCCAAAGAACCGTCGGAACCGTTGGATTCTTCCCTTCTCTCCGTGTGTGTGTGTGTATGTAACATGACCAGCGTAGAGTTTTGCGTTTTTGGATACCGATGGTTTGGTGGGGAAGAAAACACCAACAGAAGAAGCACACAGAGCCGCCTGCACACAGCGTTGCTATTTATCCAATTATCCTCCCAGCTTCTCCGTGGACATGTAGGATGCAATTGAATTTTCGCCCACATCCCAGTGTCCACGCGTGGGTGGGGAGTAGGTGGGAATTAGACGGCAAAATTTGGGTACCGCGAACCCGATGCCCCGAGATTGTGGCTTTCCCCGGGCAGAGTGTGCCTCGGTGTCTACATCTACACGCAGAAGTTATCAAACCGACCGAAACCGTCTCTGGGGGATGTTTGTGTGTGTGTGTGTCCAGGGCATGTTGCTCCGGGTTGCTGATGCACGTTCCGATGGCAGCAGGTTGTTGAGTGAAAATTGAATTCCTTTGTGACCGAGAGTGATGGGGAGGGTTTTTTGCTGGGAGATGGGAAGGTGGGCCATCGAAAGCGATGGGAGATCCCATTTGGCAACCGTTGTTGCATTGAAGTAGCTATCTTTTGTGGAGGCTAGGAAGCAAGGTAGGATAAACTTTGAAACTTACACACATACACGAGCCGTTGGGCCCGAAAGGTGAACCGTTTTCGCAGAACGGCAGCACGGGAACTGGCGGTGGTGGTGGCGGTGGTTTGCTGGAGTTTGTTAATTATCGTGGAAATAAACTTCCGACGAAGATTTCACATCTTGATTGACTGGCCAGGCACTAATGAATCTCAAATCCGGTTGTCCTGAGCTACCGATAATGACCGTAATGAAGGAGAGAAGGGGTTTCTGCTGCTCCAGCGAAGCCACGTTGGTGTGGATCTCTTTAAACGCTAAAACAACACACGGTTCAAGTGTTTAATATCGTTGTCTGTTGGGGTTTGGTTGGTTTTTTTTCTTTTCCCCTACAGGAAAAGCAAGAGTTTGACCCGCACTTTCGTGAGGTGGGTGTAAGCATAGGCTCCTTCCGTTTCCGAGCCATCCACTCTGATACTCACCCTCCTCAATACAAACAGATAGCAAAACAACCCCGAAAACAGCACCTTCGTGAGCGTCCCGATAATAATCATAGAGCGCGGTAATAGGTGACTGTATACAATAATTACAGGTGAGGAGGGGCGAAATTCTCTATAATTTACATTTCAAACCTAAAGTGGTGGTTATAGCTATAACAAAAACCAGAGCGATGCCCCAACACCAAAACGAGCTCAGAAGGGGAACTGGAAACTGGAAGCGATGGAGGATTGTGCTGAGGTTTGAGCAAAAAGGAAACACGAAAAAGAAAGAAAACTCCGTAGTGGGGATACGCCCGACGCCTCAGGGCACAGGGAAACTATTTGCAGAGGGAGGGAGGCAGGAGGAAGATGCAAAGATGGAATGCTAGGGGTCAGAGTGGAGCGGCTTTAGCTAAGAATGCACAAATTGTTGTGGTCCGGTGGAATGGAGAGCTCGCGTTGAGCAAAGGGAAGGTACGTTTGGGAAGTTTTTTGCAGGTTTCAGATCGTTTGTACTCTAAAAAAAGCTAAAATGTAAATTGATATTATTTATGGGAATTAACCCTATTATGGCTGATGTAATTAACTTCATTGCTTGAAGTGTTTGGGGCAGGTTATGCAAAATGTGTTAAACAAGATAATGAAATAGTCATCTTCATCTTTTGTGTGCCATAGAAAGAGCAAACTTGCTCCATAAATAGTCATTCCGGGCTGATCTTTGAACTGCTTCCTTCAATATATTTCGAGCTAGTAAGATCATCTTTAAGCCGCAGTGGAAAAAAAGCACATCAATCCATCCAAGCATGCACCACACAGTTCTCGGTTCGCGAAGAATCGATGGCTACGGAACAAATTGCCATGTTCTGGTGCACGTTGCTCGCGGGCCGCTTGGTTGTAAAAGCGATGAACCGATAGCCACCTAGACTGAACCGCTGCTGGGCCCGCAGGACATCTCTAATACCATTCTTCATGGTCAGTTTTCGCGCATGGTATGGCGTTTCTATTGCAAAGGAGAGATTTTGTACCAACCAAAGGACCCCTCTGAACAGAAAAAAACCACCTGACTCGTGGAGGTTCTGCTGCCTTACCGCGTTGTGTTTTTTTCTCTCTCTCTCTCTCTCTCATATCCCCGGGCTAGATTCAACTTTCCCGCACAGAACGTGCCCGTTTAACGGCTCAGAACGAAACTGTGGGTACAAGCCATGCAAAAGGGGTGTACACCATTCCCAAGCGACAGACAGACAGAGCCGGTGCTGGGGGGGGAAGAACTCGAAAACCCTGGGCTGGTGGATGGTGTTTAAAATTAAATTATATGTCTCACGTAAGCTGAAAATTACAGAGGAAACCGATATTGTCCGAATCTGATCGAGGGCGGTGCGCTTGATTGCGATGTGTCTGTTCCTGTGCGTTGTTTTACTTGCCACGTTCTTGCCTTCTTTTTGGGAGCTGGTGCTGGTGGTGCTAGAGCGGTCCTTAGGGACCTTGGTGGTCGTGGCAGTCCCGGGTGTCGGTATCGGTGGACGAGCGGGTTTGACTGGTGCTGCAGGGCAGGTGAAACGTGACACGGGATGAGCATCGATCGATGGGAAAGGGATGGGAAAATGAAGGAAAGGATAACACGCTTTTGCTGTTGGGGCTTTTCTTTTGGTTGCTTCTTTTCGTGACGGATCTAGACAGGAAGGAGCAGGGTGAGGCTCGAAGGTGCAACCCATCGACGTCTAGCATAGAGACGGGCTGTTTTTTTAGACCATGGACGAAGCTTTATTTTATGGTGCATTTTATGTTTCTGGGAAGACAAGCCTTATTTGCATGTAAACGATTTCATAGAATGTTGAAGCTATGCTGGCTTGAGTTGACTAAGCTGAACAGTTTTGACTAAAGGCTTTTAGGTCCAAAAACCGGTTTGCATTACTTCACACTTTTACTATTTTCAATGAAATCAATTTGATCATCCGAAAACAAACGATCGTGCTGTAGCAATGGCGATCACTTATTCCATTATTAGCACCTCGTCATCGGCACCTCGTCGTTCGGAGCTTCAAAGGCTCCTCCCTAGCCCAATCCCAATCAGCATCAATTGAGCTATCATATTTTACGATTATTTCGCGTTTGCAAGACACCAAAGTCGGGGTAAAATGGTTTCTCACACGATCAGCTCTGCGTTTCTGCAAGGTGTCGGTACCACAAACACACGCCTAACCTCGAATGTGTGTTCCCACTGCACACTTTCACTCATGCTGGCAACCCAAGAGGGGAAGTCGAGCGGGGGTTCCGCCAAGGGTTGGCACTTGCACTTCTGACCGACCGTGTTGTTAACCTTCACACGAACCAGGCGGCATTTGTCGGCATTCGCTTCCAAGCATCGCGCCTGTGTTTGGGTTCTTCCGTTTTGCTGCTTCTTCTTGCTCTTGTCCGGGCGCATTCGAGCGCTGTTCTTGAGACACAAAAACGACATGAAAAACATAACAACATCAGCACAACATGCATGCGCGCATGCATAATGCAGTTTTCCAGTGCAAAGCGGGCAGCCGGAGGGGAATGGAAGGTAAGTCGTGCAAAACGGTGTGCTGTGCTGTTTGCCGTGAAACCGCAAATGCTTTCATGGGGCGCCTTGTAAAGGGTTTGTTTCCGCACGTCTTTGCCCCCGTCCCTCCTCCCCGGGGAGAACCTTGGAGCGGGAGTGTACCCGACCGGCAAGAATGAATTTCGATTCCGTCAAACGAGGAAGCTCGTTGGTTAATCGCCATTACGCACGCACGAACAGAGAGACGGCCGGTCGTTCGACGGGGTTTTACATACGCATGCACCTTTCCGGGGGCGAGGATGAGGTTGCATTCCCGGTGCGGCCGATGCATGCTGGGGTCGTTTGTCACTTTGGCGCTCGGGCTCGGATAGAGGGGCTCGGGGTTGGTTGATGGGGCAAGTGGTGGCAAATTTGTGGCGTGGCGTAGCCGGGCGTTTAATAAAGTATGCCATTATCGCGTGTTATGAAACGTTTTATTATCGAATTTAGCTCGTTTGGCGATGGCGTTTGGGTGAAGCGTGTCTGTGTGTGTGTGTGTGTGTAGTATGTGGTTGTGTTAGCGTTTTTGCGAAAAGGATGATGCGAACGATACGTTTGGCGCTTCCTGGGAGGTTGTATGGTTGCCGAACTCAGTGGAGGAACGGTTTGCTGGTTGTTTTACCATAAGTGGAACCGATCTTGTTCGAGACTTCTCTAAACCTATCATCATTGGAAAGTAGTCAGTCATCATCATTTGGAATCGCGTCATAATGATAAGTGTATCGCGTTAGTGTTTTCGCAATTCGGTTGGATCATGATGATGATGCGTGAACATTGCCAGAACATGAGCAGAGGGAAGTTCTTAACCTTTATAGTATTGTTTTAACGCCACAAATGTCTTCTCTTTGTATGTTAAACAAAATATAAAATAACATTCTCATAAACTTGCACTAACCATCTACCGGAAAGCGAAACTGATTTCACCTGGCAGCAAGATAACGGGGTCCATTCCGCGGGGCCCATTTCACGCTTGAGCCAAATGTGCAGCACGCGATTCATACTTCCCATGTGCAAGGGAAACCACCGTCCCCGTCGTTTCTTGGCCGGAGAAATTCAACGGAGCAAACTGGTGGGAAATGGGTCGAAAACAGCTGATTCGTGTGGTGTCGGAGTGTGTGTGTGTGTGTGTGTTTGTATGTGGAAAACAGTGTGTAAAACGGTTCCGGCTTCGAGTCACGTTCGCACACCTGCAGATTATATTTGACAGCTTTTGCTGTGTGGAAGAGACGACGAAGCAAGTCGTGTTTAACGGGTTAGAAGGTCAAACCGTGGAACGGTTAACGATGGTTGACGTTGCCAACTCGGCAAAGATGCGAATAAGTTTGAAATCTTTCTGTGTTCCGGTTTGTGGGAAAGATTGAAAGAGAAGCATAAATTTGTGCTGTAGTTGGCGAAGGGACTTTCATCATAAAATCGTTGGAATGCTACAAATGCTTCAATTGGAATTGATATCATTTCCCTTTACTTATCAATGAATGTTTATAAAAGCCAATTGTTGTTGTCTCAAGAGCGCCCTTTTAAGTCAACGAACGATACTTATTGATACGAATTATCTTTTGTGTACGTTCTCAAACCAGGAACTTTAATATCGGTCTTTCTTATTTTTTATTTACAGTCCATCAACAAGCGCTCGGTACAAAATCGGCCTCAACAGCCACCAGGTAAGCGGTTGGAATCGATTTGAAGTGGCGGACGGTGCCGCCGAGCATTGGCTGGAGACGCATTATTCAAGTGACCCTTCGTGAGAACAACTGGTCCATTCCATTCCCTTTCCTAGCCCACTACTCGCTACTAACTGTCCTGTGTAACACAATCCATCCACAAAACATTTCCGCAAGGAACAAGGCACGGAAAACAGAGCCGTCGCATGTGCGTGTGGACCCATTAGGACCACGTTGCGATGGTCATCTATAATGCACGGGCGAAACAACCGACAGGGCCACTTGATGATCCGACGCTCCGGACGGACGGTACCATCTTCATCGCCGAAGGACATCACACACACACACACACACACACACACACACACACACACACACAACGACACCGACATTACACACAAAGCTCAACTAATCATCGAGATAATGGGCCCTAATTGAACGAGTGGCCTGCGCTTCTGGACAGGCTTGACCACGACCCATGTTTCCCGGGGTATGATTAACAATTAATCTTATTTGCTAATGAATGATTGACCATTTCGTTTCCGTGCGGATGGACAACTTGGAACCGTTTCGGCCCTTTGGTCGGGGGTACGGGGGTTTCCGATTGCGATTCTAGCTAATCGTGCGGATGTGAAGCGGAGCGGACTTGAAAGAGGTACGATTGAAGCATAGACAAAAGCGTCACAGAGCTCTTAGCCGGAGGGGGGCAGATGCAGACAGCTATTACTGGAGTAGAGCTGTCCTGGAGCTGGAATAAAGCTAGACGGAGCCGTTCAGTGGTGGACCTAGCCTTGAAAGACATTTTCATAAAGTTGTCATTGCGTGGATCGTAATGGTAATGGTTCGTGGACAAATGAAGTGGAAGTTTGACGTCCACAACGGGCTGTCAATCGTCGAGGAGTCTTTAATCCATTGACTTGTTGAGAGCATCCCCTAATGGATTCACCCCGTAGCTGCATCCCATCAGCTGCGCTACGTGGTCAACGCCCGTCCCTTGAAAAAAGTGACCAACAAAGCCGATAAAACCCATCGCACCAGCAGGACTCGCAGCGTGTGAGCGTGTTATCTAGCTATCTACATCTCGCATCTTTATTTACTCCAAACCGCCCAAACAAGATAATTCCCGCTGCGCTGCGGAAAAGCGGAAGCGATCTTGGGTGTGTATGTGTGTGTGTGTGTGGGGAGGGTAGAAAATCCAGCAAATCACGCTCGTCTACAAATCCAACCGCTAATCGTTCTCATCATTCATAATTGTTCACTTCCTTGCAACGCCAACACGCGTGTGTTTGGGTGGCAGGGAGAGAGCACCACCGGACGTTGGGCAAGTGGGAAGCCACGAACACGTGCTGCCAATCATATTCTCCAAGATGCACACTAAAGATGTTGTGGAAAGGAGAAAAAAAGACTAGGTAAGAAGTCCTCAAATCTCATCTTCTTAACCACCCGAAGGCCTGACTCCACACCCGCCCCGGGAGCCCGTGCCCAGGGCTTTTCTGCCAACTCATCTCGCCGTGCTGCTCATCACTAGCTGGCTGGGTGGATGAAATGAGCAAAATGACGTGAGGCCTTACCATTCGGGGCAAATGTTTCCTTCCGTTCGGTGTCGATTGCATCGTTTCAGACTCTGTCAGGTGTGTGTGTGTGTCTGCTCGTTCGATTTGGGTCCCTCGCTCCACGTGTGCATGAGGGGAAGATGAGTCAGCTGTTTGCGTCCGTCCCTTCATTCGCACCTTCGAACCGTGGCTACCAGTGTTGTGCTGGTGCTGGTGCTTTTTTCCAATTACTATTTTCTTCCCGAGCTGCTGTTGCTGTTGCTGGTACGTGCGAACTTTTCAATAATAAACCCTCCGGGGCTGGATGGTTGATTTCTTATGATTCCGATTAACGATGAGTGTGTGTGAGAGAAAGAGAGAGAGTGTGTGTGAGTGGTGCCAAGGGTGGCAAACTAGCATCTGACAGTGGAGGAACAATTATGGTGGCCCACTGCTTCTCCTGTTCGTTGGCGAACAGTTTAGGGAAAATGCTCCTTCCTTCCCTTAACCTATGGATGGAAAGTGTTGCTGTGCGCGTTAACTAGCCGGCAACAGGGGCTGGAACAGGGAACGAACGAGCAGACGCATGGTTTACCTCTCACTCTCGCACGTTCGCTTTTTTAACGATCTACAAAACGATGAGAATTATCGTTATTATTATTAAGGATGATTTATCACATTTTATATCATATCTCCCTTCCCCAATGCCCCGTTACCTACCAGTCTGTTCCTACAGCCCTTGCTGAGAGTGTGTGTCTTCTGTTTGGTTCAGTTTTTCATCTTTACGGGCACGAATTTCCCGACCAGCTCGATTCGTTTTGGAATCATTCTCCGTTCGCTTTGCTGATGAGGCACTGCTTCTGTGTAGCACAGTTATTTGCAACGAAAGGGAAGGAAAAGGGAACAGCAAAGAAGGGGATTCTGAACAACGAGATGAACAAGATTGTTTGTTGAAAAGTACAGGAAAAGATTTTGATTGATTTTGCCTTCGATTGAGTGCTGAAAGTGCAATAAGATTTCATATTATATTGTCTCTAATGCACTTTTATTCACTTGCAATTCATATCTAGATAAGAGACTTTCCGGTTTTAAACTATTATAATCTTCATCCATTCGATTTGACAAAAAAATTGCTTTCATTCAGCAATGCTCGTACTGATCCTCCCCGATCGACCCTCCATCGATTGGGATTGTAAAGTGTACCAAATCTATCTTCAAACCGAACCCCGAAGGATAAATCGAATCAGACGTTCGAACGTCGACGCTTGTGCTTCCACCTGGCCCCGATCACACGCTGTACCAGTGTGTATGTGTTTCCCGATATATATGTGTGTGTGTGTCTGTGTGCCTGTGTTTGTTTACAGAGAACGAGGGAACTTACGCCTGAACCGGAGAACCTTTTTATATAATTACCAATAAACGTAATTGAATCGTGCGGCGGCCTGCCGCTGTTGCTGCATTCCCGCTGAGCGCAAGGGATGGCAGGGCAGCAAGCGGCCAGACAGCCCGGATGATTGGGATGAATTCTCTTAAAACCAAAGCTAAAACTGTTCACTGATTTATCTCGCTTTTCTCCCGGTCTCGCACCCATCGGTTGGCCGGACCAACTGGTGCTGTATCTTGGTGCCTTACAGCGCTTATCCACCGTTCCGCAGCGCATTGGGTGTATTGTCCTTGCAATAATGCCACCGAGCCCGCGTTCCACAGCTGGCAGCTGGTAAAATAGCGTATCATTTTATCCTGTCCACAGCGATATTACCTCCATCAAGCGGAGTGACTTTGCCCTTGTTCTGTGGCGGTTGCCTATGATGTGGAGAGAAGGATGGCAAAGGAGGGCAGACGGAAAGGAACACCGTGGAAGTTGAAAATTATGTCGCTTTAGTGGAAATTGGCATTTTTCGAAGCAATCAACATCCATTACTGAGATGGAGAAAGTTCCATATTTACTTGGTAGCAATAATTCTCCGGGATGTTTGAGTGCGTCATTTCCTTGATTAGTTTCCTGCCAGGATTAAGAATGTCCTCAAAATCCACTGTACGAAATTTTAAAATTAAAATGACAAAAAATGCATCACACAGGAGAAAAGCACACGTGTCACGCAACGCTTCCGAATGGTGCCAACCTGCGGTAATGCACCTTTTCTTTCTCACTGCCATTTGCACATTTGCATATACCTCTCCTCGGGGGCCGTGTCGTTACACGCACATTTAACAAGCGACGTGGTAGAGAGAGAGAGAGAAAAAAAACGCCTTCCACACGCACGAGAAATGGTAGCCGATAATTATCTTCCTTCGTGTTCGATTCCGAGACAGCCTGTCACATTTCCCATCATAAATTGGACGGATTTGTTGTCACCTGGACGTGTCGCACCGTCGTCGGTGGTGATGGGAGGTGATAGTGACGGGAGTGCGACGGGAGAATGTTGACAGATGACAACCGTTAGCAACCAACCACCAAGTGGGAGAATGAGCGGGGAAGGGGAGCACACGTAGGCGGGAAAGGGGTGCCCGGATAATTGCAAAGGTAATCTGTCAAAATGCGCGCCAATGGTGGGAACAGTGGTTCATCCATCTTTTAGCTTGGCGCTTTTGCGTGTAGCCTGCGTTGCGCCCAGAGGAAAGGAGAAGAAAACTGCCATCGGGCACGGCAAGTGTGAAGATTAAGCGGTCACTAATGACGCGTTTAATTCCCCCTCATTCCGTGCATAGGTGCATTTCTTTCCCATACGAAGGTGGCGACGTTTGGTTTGGCGGTTTCGTGCGCTGATAATAGGCGCGCTGATTGCGCGATTCCCTATCATCGTTAATTATTTTCTGTTAAATCTTTCACTGCACCGGAAGCGATGCACGCCCTTTTTTGTTGCGCTTTTTCCCACTCACAAGAGCGTGAGTTGTGGGATACTCTTTGGATGTTTTCTGGGCGGAAGAAATCGGTGCGAGTTTTCCACCTTGGCAAGGGTGAACGGGCAAACCGACCCAGACAGTGTGTTGAAGGAAGACACCACCCTTTAGTATACACACGCTTCAGAATGTCTTCGTCCGAGAAGTCATCATCAACCACACCCTGCAGCCAGGAGGGACCGGAGGAGTAGATGAGTTGGGTAAATATTTATCTTTCCCATATTAGTTAGCACTTCAGTAACGGCTGCAGGTTCGCCCCCGGGGAAGCTGAAGCTTCCCCCTTCTGCCAGTTCCCGTTGAAGTCATCCGCGAAATCTTAGCTGAAATCGAGCTGAAATCGTCGATTGTAGGAGCTCTTGCGTTCAGGGCTAAGGAGAAGTTCCACTTAGGGAAAAGCATTTTGTGAGTGTAGTTTTTGTTGCAGCTGTTTTGGTATCGTGTCATCTGCCTTTTGATTTGGTTTTGTAAGACAATATTTTTGTGTGAACAGTTGAATCATCGAATCTTACCATCAAGCATTTAACCATCTCCGAATGCTGCTAGAATTCCAAAGTTGGACGATTTTTATTGCCTCGGAACGGTAACTTTTAATCAAATCATGAATTTGATTTATGATCGTTGTTCCCCCATCAAGTTTGACCCACTTTACCGTTTAATCAAATGTTCAATTCTCGTAGTTTAGCTGCTTCGGAACCGTTCGTTGATTAAATTATGCTCCAACTTGGCTTATCTTGACGATTATCGTTCAGTACGGAATGATCCGATAGAGAGTGTATCTGTGTGTGTCTGGTGGGCTCCTTCATTCCTACTTAACTATTTATGAACTGATACTTAAAAGCTTGTTTCGTAGCTCCCCTTCCGACCTCTTCAGCATGCTATCCGGACTTTAATCAAAACACACCTGATAAGCGCTGGAATGTGGTGGAAACCGACAGGGTGAGCTGACCATTTCAGTCTATTTCTCGACCGCTGTTTAATTTTTGAATGAATCAACTTATCTCTAGAAATATCCGGATTAGGAAAAGCGTTCCTTCGCCTTTCATTCATGCGCTGCAGAGGTACAGGATAGAAGCTATCGAAACAAATAAAACTAATAATGTTTACGGCCAGATAATCGAATCTTTACGGTCAGCTTTAGCATTTCCAATTCTATTAGCCTGATAAGATTGCATTGCAGTTTCGATCTTTAATAAGGGGTAAGGTCATGGCATGAATATATTGAACAGGTTCTTTCTGTCAGGTTTGTGTAAACTGAAACAAGAAAATGACCAGTTGGAGTTGAACCTTCATTTTTCTTTTGCTTCAAACCAGCAAAGCAAGTCAGCTTGTCTTACAAGCTCTCAGTACTGACAGCGTATTATCGCGTTCAACGATGCTTCCGCTGCTTCCTTCCTGCCATGATTCCGTCTTTCGCTTTTGATAGCCGTCTTGCTGCGAGCGTCGTGCAGGGCGGCTATCGCTTACTCGCAGAGTGAAAATTGCTCAACACTTCCCACTAATCGATTCATTCGATCGTCTATCATTGAGCTGTTGGCAGAAGCTCCCTATTAGCATTCATCTCCGATTTCAACGGGATGGAGGGAACAGCGCAAAGATTATTACAAAGAAGTTCCATGGAACGGTTTATTGCATGAATGGGATCTACAGCAACAAAGCAGCTGTGAGTTAAAAAAGATCTACAATAGAAGGCTACAACAAGAGCACTTCCTGGAAATATCCAGCACAACTTTGTGTAAAGCTGTACGTAGGTTGTCTTTGTAGGCTTCATTATTAATTATTCCTTTTTTCCCCAAGTCCAAGACCTTTAGCAGACTGTTTATTCCACTTTTCACCTACACTGAATTAGAACATGTCTGTCGGGGTTTGTCCCATCCCAGGTCACAACCCCACGCTAAGGAGACCCACCTTCGCACCACTAATGGGACAAGCCTCCGGCCTGGGACGGGCAGGGCCAATGGCCAAGAAAAAGGCCCCGATTTACGCCCCCGTACCAAAATAGACCCGGCCCGGCCCGGCCAGTTTATTATTTATTCCATGTTTGTCAGGTTATTAGCGCTTCAATGATGAATCGATAATGAAACGGTCTCACTGCAGGCACGGCTCGGTACTTAGTGTGCTGGGAGAGGCCTCCTGACATTGGTATGGAACCCAAGCAAACACCGAGCTTGAACGCACACCTTTCGGAACACTTTTGGCGTGCAGGCCGGGCAATGGGCAAAGCGGCAAAGGCACGAAATTACGCTCAGAATCTCCTCCGGCTTAAGGTTTATGGGGTCCGCTTAGGGGGGGCTTCGCTTAAGTGTTTGACAAGTGGTTTAATGGAAACGGCATATCGCTATCGATTTGGTTGGTTGGCAATAAAAAGAGAGTGCATTAAGTGACACATAAAGCAGTCGGCAAGTGATCCGCACGGGGCGGCACTAGCGGAGCGGGATTTGCACGGGAAGCACGAAGAATTGGAAACGGAATCAATTCACTTTTACGACGCCGTTGATCCACTTTACTGACCAAAGTGGGTTGTTTTTCGGAGCCAATTGCAATTGATGTTTGTCGTAATTCGTATTCTTTCGGAGGAAGTAGTTGCTGCTTTTTCGCTGTTCTCTTCCCATCCGCAAGCCCCATTCTTGAAGAAAAGAAAGGCGATGGTTTGTTGGTGAGTGGTCCAATCTTCAATCACCTCCAAATCTCTTGCAGGGTCTGCGTCGCTGACTCATACGTCAATTAAAATCCGCTCATGTCAGTCCGCTATCGGCAGGGAAAACGTGATCTCAAAATTATTTCACACTTTTGCCCACCGCGACGCCGTGCCAGGCGCGGACCATTAGTGGACAGCTTATAATTATTCATGAATGGAGCCGTTGATGGCGATTGGAAGCCGAGAGTGCGTCATGCCGAGTGCGGTTGGGTGGGTTGGGATTTGGGGCTGGCTGGCTAGGTTTTATGATCGCTTGTCAAAAACGTGGCCGATGATCGGGTAACAAGACACTGGCTAGACGGGGGCTTGGGGCAGAGTTTGAGCGAGCGACAAGTTCAACCGGCGAGATCGTACGTTCGCATGGGGAGAGCGGTGTTTCCTACCGACCGTCGTTGTGTGCTAATGGGTTTACTTCACCGTTTAATGCTATTCAAAGAAGGAGCTGCTCTTGGCTGTCAAGTACCCCCCACCCGGGTCCGTGGGTCCCTGCAAAGACTCTTTCTTGTGTCAAAAATATTGTATCTCCCCTCTTGTGTGCGTACAGTAGAAACCCATCAGTGCGACCCAATCAGTGGAGGATAAAAGTAAAACTCATTCTAATAATGGGCAAGTTTTTTGCACAACAAAGTTTGAGGGATTTTTTTTTCGGCGAACTCGACACACCATATTTACACTCGTGAGTTGCTTATGTAAATATTTGGAGCGTGCACCAAGGCCTGCGTGAGTGCTATTGGCAATGTCCTATTAAGGAGGCGATTTTTTAAGCTCCAAATTAAGGTTACATTGGCCCTGGTCGATTTACCAGGTTGGACGAGATGCAGTTTATTTTGGGATGTTGATTGTATACCCTTCCCTTTTCCTTCTGTAGCACTACGTGCCAAGCGATGTGTGCAAAATGCAGCTGAGAGCTTTAGTACCTGGAATTACCGACCAACTGCGGCAAAAAAAAGTAGACATGCCACACGAAAATCGAGTGCATCTACCTTTATGTTTCTCCCCTTTGATGCCTCCCGCATGCAGCTGGGCCAAATAGCCTCACGATATCGCGATGGTACCACACGCTCCACGCGTTCGTGGATTGTTTGTGCACGCAAACGTCGTGGCGCCTGTTGGTGCGTATAAATGACAACAAACTGTAGGCAGCCGAGCCGGGAGACCCAAAGTCCAACCGGCCAGATGGTCACGGGATGGACTCATGGGTGCTAGTGCCGTGGTGCCGTCTCCCGGAGGGTCTGTTGATGCTGTTTTAAGCGTGTGTTTGCATAAGCAAATAGCTTCCGTAAACTCCGGTTCGCGTTGCGGCATGTTAGCCGGCGTCAGGTGGCATGTGTTTAGAAGGTTTTTTAGGCTGAGGTTTTGGAACGTTTGTGATAGTAAAGGCAAGATCTTGTGTGAAACAGTTTAAACTACAGAAATAAACTAGTTTAAAATGAATCCGAAGTAAAGCTAGGCGGTTGACTCTTCTTCTTCGCACTGTAAATCGTACTTTAAGTAGGAAATGAAGCGAGCTAGATGTACAAAAGGAGCTAATTTTTAAATCAAGTTTCTACGTTTGAATGAGCTGTATTCTTTCAATTAAATGGTGTCTGAGTAGACCACGAGCAAATAACCTCAATTGAGAGCTTAAATTAGGATTCGATTTCAGTGGTGCCATTATCATATGATTTGGAACACATAGCACCTCAGAATGATGGATTGGTTGAGCTATTCTAATGCGTTCTTTGCTTCAATTAAAGCCTCGTACGCGACTGCAAATAAAAAACCAACCGCTACCGAGGTTCAACTCCCAATGTCCCCGATACTAGGGAACGAGTTCAATTCACCGAGTTCCCGCGTGTGTGTAGCGTCACAGCCGTGTACAATAACTCAATTAAGATCATTCATCCCTCGTGAGTCAATCCATCATCAGCCAGAAATAATGGCATTGTGGTTTTCGGGTGACTTTGAAGCGCAGACAAAGCGAGTAAGCGAACAAGAAGCAGCGAACAGCGAGACAAAATAATGAATCCGTAGCACAGCCATTCTAGGAGGAGATGTGTATCCAGCTTTCCTGGTACCAGCGGAAGACTCTGGCAGGTCCAGGTTAAGACGTCCTTTTGTCCTTGTGATACCTTCGGAACTCTGGGTTTTTTTCCTGCTATTCTCGTTCATGCAGCAGCGTATAATTCGCCCGTAACGAGCCACACAATGGTACTCCTAATCGAATCCTTTTTCGTCCCCATCATGCACACACACTCACTCACTCCTTTCCACGTGGCCGTCTAATGAGAAAGCGGAGGGATATCCTCCGGTCGAGCGTCGCGCTCAGATGCATGCACAATGCGCACCTAATTAGCACCGTCTATCCAAATTAGAACTTGCCATACTCACGCGAGGTCCATTGAATGCTAGTAGAGAGGTGGTTCGTTAATTCTGGGTTTTTTTTTCATTCTTCTGTTCACTCACTCTTAATTCAGCGCTTCAGGTTCTGTGCAAGGCGTTGACTGTGGTCTCTGAATTCAAAGGTCTGCTGGTGCTTTACAACCTTTTCTCACCCCTTTTCTTGTGTTCTTCCAGCACGGTTACAAGGGCTTACACTCTATCTCACCTGCTCGGGTCCGTCCGGGTTGTTAGATCCCGCATGATCCTCTTTTCTACCGATCTGGTTCTGGTTTATCATGTCTAGCAAGATGTTTCGCTATGAAGGTAACCTTTGTAGCATATGCTCCGAGCTTGCACACACATTCATCAGCGACAGCAGGGCTTGAAGAAGGTTGGCGCAGTTGTTGAATTTATTACTCAACACTTTTTTTTCGCTCCCTCCACTTGCGCGCTGCGTTCTTGAAGGCTACATGAGCTTTAACGGCGAGCAGCGATGTAAAATAGACATGGTGAAGCGAAGCGATAGTTCAACCTTATTCTTCACCTTGTTTTAAGCACTTCGCAGGGAGATATCTTCACATTTGGTGCTCTTTCTCACTCATCCCCGGAGCGATTAGATAGTCGCGCTCCATTAGGGGTCTGGTCGAGAAATTTGAGGACGAGGTCGTCATGTTTCCTTTCCTTCTTTCAAACGCTTGGAAGATGGTGCGTTAGTTTTGTTGTTGTGTTTTCTCGTACGAGCTTTCGTAAGGAAGTGTTACAGCGTGCAAGGTTTACCCATTAGCACATCCTAACACTTTCGCCGCCTGTTGACTAATAACTGACAAACGGGTAATAAAGGGAAGAAGGAAAAAGAGGAGAAAAAAACACTAACCATGTAATGGACGCGTGTTGATACACTCACCTGGATGCTAATCGGATGGCCGTCCGTCCTGATGGCGCTTGGAATGTGTACATTCACACACACACACGCTCATCACACACAACCTGCTGCTCAAGCAAAATCTTTATTATGATGTTTGTACATGACTATTAACACATCTGCCTCCGGGGGAAGGGTTGGGGCATTGGTTGAAAGTTTAATGCATTTTAATGTAATCGAATGCAGTTTGGCTCTCATAACTCGGTGGATAATTAATCTTTTTGAAATAAAAAAGACGAACCAATCGCTCGGTTTAAGACGGTTAAGATAGCGTAACGTCAATAATTCATAAGATAAGATGCCACTCCGGGCGTTTGATCGAGCTTGGCGTTTTGATAACGCGTTAAAGAAAGAGGTAAGACAACAAGCTCTCCAGCCTCCTGCTGCTGGTGGAAACTGGTTTCACGGTTTGTTAACGAGATTATCGCAGAGTTGGTGTTAAATCTGCTAACTGGATAATAAGGTGATAAATGGAGTCGAGACTCGCTGCCAGATGGCTCTGAATGCAAATCGTTACTGGCCTTGAGAGAAGGTGAGTTTTACGGTGTTTTGTTGGAAAAAATCCAAACATTATTTCCCACTGTCCCACACGGTTTGTAGCCTTCGCGGGCCGTTGTGACCTGCAGCAGCATTGAAATCTTTTGCCAGACTGAAGTCAACACGCCAGTCGCGAACGAAAGGGAGTGGAGCCCGGGAAACGGCAAACGGCGGACGCTTTTGACAGTTAGCCTCTTCACGTGACAAATTCCTGGTGCTTCTGGTGGTTTTTCGGTCGCCGTCCCAACCCATGCCGCAGCAGCTCCATCCATCATCGTTTCAACGAGCCGGCGATGACGGTGAGCGGTTGTTGATTGGTCGTTTTTCTGTGGAGGGAAACGTTGGGGGAAAGCCTCACTCGCGGCAGGTGAAATATGTTCACTTGAAGCATCGCCTTGCTGACAACACGACCCAGATACGTGAGCGAGAGAGGGAGAAAGAGAGAGAGAGAGAGAGCGCGCAGACTACCGCCCTCGGGACGCCGGGAAGAAGCAAATGCAACATTCATCACAACGAGTCCCTTCGTGTGGGTCGCTCCACTCTCTGGGCCAAGATTTTCAGTGTGTGAGGCATGTGATACACCTCAGCAGTCATAAAAAAGCGTCAAATAAGGCGCTTTAACGTTCGTTTGCACGAGCCAGTGCGTGTTGAGGTTTGTGGTTATCAGGGTGTTAAAAGGAAGAGAGTGCAAACAACACAGCAGCAGCAACAAAAAACCTTGGAAACAGTTTTGGATGCATTCGTGCAAATGCAGACGAGCCAGAGACGTGACGGAGATCTGGCAAAACATAACACAACGCCTCAGCCATGAACCGATTACCAAATTTTCCGTGTGCGGCTGGTGTCGAGGCACACGGGGCGACCCGGGAGACCAGGCGGGGTTTCCCTCTCGTTTGCTTCGAACGTTTTGTAGCTTCTGGCACCGGCCACGGTCCTGTCAGGGTGGGGCAGAGAAAGCCATCACAAGTGGAGCGTACTTGAAAGACATAAAAAGGCTATATTCTTCCAACCGCACGGTCAACCCTACCGAGCCACGAGAGCTCCGGGTGCTGGTGAGGGTGAGCGCGATGATGCTACAAAACGGCCGACTTCGGAGTCGGTTGGCTGGGGGACTGTCCGTCGGGGAAGGGGAAAAAAACCAGCTCAATGTTTATGCAAATTGTTTTATGCTTCTTCCTGCTTGCAATGCTCCTCCCAGACCCGGTTGTTCGAGGTGTGTTTGAGACGGTTTTTTTTTGCATGTGAAACTGCTCTCGGTGTCTGTGCGACTCTGCATCTATCGGTTTGTGGTGTTTTGTTGCTTTTCGTTTCGGTTTTTTGTTTCCCATCTTGTCGAGTACAGTATGAAATACGGGTTTGCATACGGCGTTTTCGAGTGCGGTTGGAATTGTTCTAGCGCTCTTTAACGTCATTCAAGTTGGATGAAGTTATTGAAGTGAAATTCTAAGCCAAATTGCATTTCATGTAGAGTCCACAGCAAGAGCTAATTTGGGTGTCGCAATCCGTGCATAAAAGACCAAATTAAATCCAAGATAATGTTGAAATGTATCGTTTTTCATAGTAACGCTTAAAGCCAAGATGGTGTAATCCCTTCAGCAGCTCTCGAAGAGATATTGATTTTCATTGGAGTTCTTAATGACTCACCATTAAACGAGTAGAGTGAGACGCGTTACCAAACCATTTCCCCGTTCGCTTAAAACCCGTCCCAAGCAGCAGCAGCACCGCGACCTGTGTCGTGTCTTGTGCAGCAGTAGTCGTTGGAAAAGGGCACACAAGTCAGATCCTCCTTAGGTGTTGAAGCACTGGTTCGAACGAAGGTGAAACAATCCATCTAGCAAAAAAAAAACCATAAAAAAAAGAAGAAAAAGAGAAGATACCGATAGAGTGAAAAGAGCTTCCTCCTACGCGCTAACGTCCGAACATGCCCAAGAGTCATCGTCGGTGAACCCGGTGAACGCGAAGAAAACGAGGACAGTCGGGGGACGGTGCATAAATTATAACGGTTCCCTATAAATCACGCGCTTAGTGGTGGGTCTTCTGGGGCAGGGGGAAGGGTGAAAGAGTGTGTGCGACTGGTCGTCGTTGTTGTTGGCGAGTGACCCACGCTCACTCGCTCGCCCGTCTTCGGTCAAAGCGCGTCTGCCTATCGGACCAACGGTAATACCGACGTGGCGATGTTGTTGTATGAAGAAGAGACCTCCATCACCACCACTACCCCCAACAGTCTCAGCCCGACACTGTCTTCCCCTACGGCGATTCTCCGGGTCAGTGTTATCCAACAGGTCGATGAAGGCCTCTCGACGACACTCTCGAGTATCCCGGACGAAGCCTCCGAGTGCCTTCCATTTACACCCTCTGGCAGGCTGCTGATCGGTTTTGCGGACCGTAGCTAAGTGTGGGCCGACGATCTGCTGGATGAGTTTAGGCGTTCAAGAGGCGTTCGCCTTCTGGAATAACTCCTTCGATGTCGGTTTGAGTCCGGGTGTCTGTATATTTTTTTTTTTTTTGCGCGTGACACGAGCGTCGAGATGATTGACCGATGGTCACATAAATAGCCTTTTTGGGCCAGTCCACCAGCAGAAGTGGTTCAGAAGTGTTTCCTGTATTTGCCTTCAATTGATCGAGAGTCTTGAAGATGCACAGGAAGAAGGCATTGCCGCTAGAAGAGGACGAGTCATAGGTCATTGTTTGTATTGCTAAGGGGGTAGTCTGTAAAGGACTGATCGTTGGACGAAATGCATACGACCGTTTAGAATGCAATCAAGAGTGTTGGATTGAAGTTTCGAGCTTCGAGAGGCTTCTTCGACAGACTCAAAACCCACAAGAAGTGGCTAAGACTAATGTGATGCAGAAAAAAAGACATCGTTTCATAAATCATTCACTCGGATCGAGGGAGCGCACGAGAGGGGTGGCGTTATGGCCTACTTTAAGTGGACATCCCCGTTGCCCAAACGAGAACCATCGATCAAATTACGATCCTCACTGACAAAATACGTCGGTTCCGTGGACCGTGGCTATTTCTGGCTGGTTTCGTTCCTAAACTTCTTTTGGCCTGTCGCAATCATGCGTTTGAATGATTAGATGCTGCCACGCTTACCCCAACGAAGCGAGTCGACGCAGCCGGCGAGTTCTGCAGAAGCGTCTCAGCTCGTATGCGCTCTGTCGGAACAAATCTGACGTACACGACACGAGCTGTTGTGGGTTTTGGGTATGAAAATTTCGTGGAAAAAATGCCCCAAAAAGTCCCCGTTTGTTTAGAAGTTGACCGCAAACCTTGGTGGAGTAGGGCCAGTGCAGCGAGGTTTACCCCTTCTGTCTTCCGTGGGGCGTGCTGTTTGGGAAGATTCTAATAATAACAATAAAGAACCAAATGATATGAGCATAGAAGGGGATGAAACTAACACACAAAAAACCTCACGATCGCCAGCCAAACGAAACCATATGACCGCGAGGTGTTTATGGCCGTGTAGAACAAAGCGTGTGTGCGATGACGACGGCGTTGGCGACCACCGAAAGAGAAACGCAATGAAAAACATACCAACAAACACACCATGCGGATTGGCGGTTTCGGTTACAGTTTAGTATAAATTAATTTAGTCGTAAACTGGTTTCCTGGTTCCGAAAATATGGTTTTGCGCGGCCCTGGGGCTGGACTGGTCCACGGGCGCCGTAAAACAGCGTCGGGTTTTACAGAATTATTGAGGAAGATTTAATGTTCGGAGTGTCCGGACGGCGAAGACCCAGCCGTTGGTAATAAATCTTCCTCCATCAAAAGCGACGAGTGACGCTGTGGATGCTGTTGTTGTCCGACGATTTGAAGCAGACTGTACGCCGGGTGGCAGTATGTTCAACCACGATCTGTGTGGAGATTTTTCCGCTGTATGTAGTCTGGTTGACTGTTCTGGCGATACATTTGATGAGAAAAAGGCCGGTTCTTGGGTTTTGGACAAGAAGTCCGAGCCTTTCGGTTTGAGCCTGTTTGGGTTAGGTTTTATGACCATTTTTGCATGTGTCCGGAAGAGAAGCAAACTTCACACGTACTACTTCGGTTGAATGTGTCTCTCGAGGCGTAAATATGATTAAAGTCTTTTTACAATCCAATAACATGCAATTAGACGAGTGAACATAAATTATCGTTTATTACCTGGACGACTTGTGGAAGGATTTTAAAAGAATTGTTGTGATCTTCGATTACATTTTTACAGCTCGTTGATTATTTGTTGATCTGATGGACGGCATTAAATGAGTTCTGTGTTTCTTGTATAGCCACCTCACCGCTTAGGTTGATCGTATTCTGCAAACTACCTTTTAAGTGCTAATCAGTATAGGTTTGTTCCTAGGGCTAGGGCACAATGACGATGCATTAGAGCGTTAGGAATGCCTTAAGCCGTTGACCCACTCTGCATGATCGCCTCCGGTAAGTGATCTTCCCATTGAAGAACCACACCAGCAATGCAGCTCTAAACAATCCGCATCCATCCGCAAGGTTTAAGCTTCGTCGCGCACCGATAAGCCAGAGGCAATGGTTGCGCCGCATCACTCGCGCAAAACCCGCGCCAAGCTTGAGGAATGTCATCTTAGAGCAAAAGAAACGTGGAATGAGCAGATATGTGTTAATGCTGCGATTTGAGATTTGAAGGCCTTGGAACACACTGCCCACCTAGGCTGCGGTGGAAGGGCAAGCAAATCGTGACTTTGAGTCATGCTCGCGGTCGATGCGATCCACGGACAGCCCGCTGCAGTGGAATCGCATTTTGCTTCGCTGTTCTCATCGTAGCATGCAGCGAGCCGCTGTCGTACATTCCTGGGCACAATCCCGAGGACACAATCTCCCGCGGTCACAAGCGCGGCTAGAGGCTCCCCTGCTTCTGCCCGGAACATCCGATGATGTCTGGGGTGCACCGCGTATTTCTATTTCCCATGAATTGGGGAAGGAGTTGAGAGAAGGAAAGAGAGAGAGAGAGATAGAGAGAGTTTGAGGGCGCGCGCGGGCTTTGCTGTGCGCGTGTATCAAGGATTCCAACGCGCTGGAATCGTGGGGAGGAAGAAATTCAATGGCACATAGAAGCGGGTGGGTGGAGCACTGCTCGGGGGGAGGCGGGAAGCAGCAACAGCAGGAGCAGCAAGGAACAATAAAACGCTCATTCGGATAATAACCGGGTCATAAATCATCTGCAGGTGAATATAAATTTCTTCCAACCGCTTGCTCTGAGCAACCACCCAGCACCCCTTACGGGTTCTACAAAATCCGGCCGGTCCGTCGTCCTTTTCGTTCGCTTCCACCGTCGTCCTTGCTTGGAGGGAAGCAGCTTCATGGAAGGGAACCTCTTTTTTGCCTCTCTCTGTGTGTGTTGTAGTTCGGGAGCAGTTTGGTTGTTGTTGATGGTTTTTTTTTTCTTCTTGTTTTGCGTGAGCACTTTCCATTGCGGGCTGCTTTCCATCGTGTCTTGGAGGACGCAACCAGCACGAAGGGCGGCATGTTGAGATGACAATTTCCATAACACGAAACGCATACATAATCCGGCAGCGTTGTGGATGGTGGTTGTGTGCCGTTTTGGCGGGATTTGTTAGTGGAATTGCGCTGGTGAAGTTTTTACGACACTTTGAGCGCGCGTTTGCGATATGTTTGCTTTCACTTTCGTAATAGGAGCTCCATGAACGCTGCTTAGTTTGTATAAATATTGAAACATTTAAGTCTAACGCGAACAAAACTGCTTGTGTTTATTCTTGATCTTTTATAAATCTTCTTTCGAAGTCCAAATGTTTCTTCCAATCTGCTTCTTCACATAAACGTATCGACAGAAAAGCAAAATTATTGCGTCGAAGCCAGTTGGCGGTCTGTTTCGTCTTCAGCGTACGATGACACTGTGATCGATGTTCGGGTTGGGTTTGAAATAAGAAAAACCAACCCTCAACAGCCTCTGCCCGAACCGTTTACGCGCGTTTTTTAGGTTTTGTTCTCTCTCTCTCGTTCCCGTTCTGCTTAAGAGCAGGCCCATTTCCGTCTCCATTTCAGCGCTGCTTCTTACACACAACCGCTGGCGAAGAATGAATCTTCACCCGACGCATGTTTATTGTATTGGCGGTACAATTATCATAAGATTAAGGCAAATTGCCGATCATAATTGCGTATTGATTGCGAGCCGAAACGATTGATGACGATCAGCCGCGGCAATCGATCGCGACAAAGGGGGAAGGCTGGCTGGCTGGCTGCTTCTTGGGCTGGAAATTGCTCATATTTGTCACAGCACCTTCACAAGGCACCGGGTAGATCTTCTTTGGGGTTAAAGTGATGGGTCAACCGTAGCACCACCACCACCACCAGGGCTAGGGACTACGTTTCAATCAATTCGATGTGAATTATTCATCTTGATTTGGTTTGCTACATCAATCAATGCGCAGCGGTTCGGAGCTTTTTTGCCGCGCATGTAAAAAACCCCTCGACCCGACCCGGCAGCGCATAAAGAAGCGCAACATAAAAGTGAACTCATGGTGGTGTTTCCCTCCCCGAACAGTTTTCCCATCCACTCGCGTTAAAAACTCATTACATTTACCCATTTCCGCTTCGCACACCTGCGCTTGCTGCTCCGCCCGAGAGGTCGTCCGTGTTATGGTTTGCTGCAAAAACTCATTACAAAATGGATGTCTTCCTTTGCTTGCGTGGCCCCACCTGAACTTTGTGTCTGTGTGCCAAAGTCCGCTGGTGTTCGGGGGACGGGGGATGGGTGCTAAATGCATTTCACAGTGCCCGAGCAGTGCACTTAGGGAGGGGGGGAGTGTGCATCAATCACAAATCAATAATAACCTTTAAAGTACGCCATTAACCCGACTGTGGACTGGTGCTGGAGCTCCCTCGTCCCATGCGCATTTCGGGAATGGGTGGCACGCGGCAAATCGGAACAAATGGGAAACAGATTGCTTCCAAGCAGTGGGAGTCCTCACACACACATAAACACGAATGTGTGCGAGGGTAGTAGCTTTCGGGCTGGCGAGCAACAACAACTTTCCCGGAGACGCTTAGAACAGGAAATGGGAAACAAGGCGGTGGATCACAATCAGTGTGTCTTTGTTTTTCCGCACCGATCCGCGACGGAAAGTGTAAGCGCAGCCGAGGAACGATGTGAGGCGTGTGTGAGGTGTGAGCGTATCCGGTTGATGAGGTGCGGCGATGAAGGGCACTATAGATAGTTACACGGTGGATTTTCGGACGGACGGGTTGGTTTTTGTTATTTTTGGGGAGTTTTTAATGAAGTGCATTTGTTGCTGGTGGGCAGCGGTTTGTCCGATGCACAAATGAGCTACAAATCGTGGGGGAAGAATGGTTTAAATGTTACAAAGGAAATGTAGTTTTTTTTTTAAACAATTCCAAAGCTAATTGCTCACACACAAACACATTCTACCACGTGTGAAAAATACGCATTTCAATCACTCCTGCGACGTCAATGTGATAAATGCCTTCCCATCATGGCCAACGACAAATGGAGTTCCTGTGAAGGTGAGGGCGCACCATTAGCCTGAACCTCACCGGGCCTGAAGCTCGGCAAATCCGCCGCCAAATCGTGTCACGTGTCGTTTATCAACAGGCCTTCACACAGCGCCCCAAACCAACCCCCCCCAAAAATGAACTATTGTTTCTGTTGCATCGTTTCGGCTGCAACGTGCGCGCGCGAACCGTCACACCAATCAAACGTGGTTCCGTTCCGTTCTCGTAATTGCCCGTAAAGCCCACGTCCTCGCCGGTGGAGCAGGATCTTTGCTAGTGAAACGACCGTTTCTTCAACCCGTACACTGGTGGCAACAATGGTGGCAATCTACGCGAGAACCAACCTCGTCCAACCTGCACGAGAGCGAGTGCGTTTTTCGGCTTCGGCCTCGGTCCCGGCCTGCAGCCTTTTTGCAATCAGCCCGTCAATTCTATAAGCGATTAGGTTAGTTCATCGTTGCCTCGGCAAAGGGAAGAAACCCCGCTTGATTGGATCCCCGCGGGTGTGTGTTTGCCGGACCGTCCACCGGTCCACCACTTGGGGCCGGTTTTTGGAAAATGCGCGTCAAAATCCGCGCCTCGCGCCGTTGTTTGTGGAGAATACATTCTTTAACACCACCGATCGAACCGAACGATGGCTTCAAGCAGTGAGCTGCCGTCAACGCGGACTGTGCGATACATGATACTGCCCGGGCCCCGTCCGGGCGACGTTGAGTAACGACCCGCTGTCAGAAGTGCCAAGGACGCGAACGCGGTGGAGATTAAAATATGACCCAATCAACTACAGCTCACGTTCAGCCGCGGCGGAATGTTAAACGGTGAGATAGCTGGCGTACTCTACGCGCTGCCCCGTTCAAGTTGACAGTTTTTAGAGAAATTCTAACCCACCGCATGATCGCACAAACACACCGAATCGAAAAAAGCTAGCTTGAAGCTGTAATACAGCTCGACGTTTCGGTGCAAAACCGTTGTCCGTTGCGTTTGCATGGTTGGGTGTTTTTTTTTTTTGGGGCCGATTGGTTTAATTAAGTTTCGACCTGGTCGCGCGTTTGTAATGCTATTCTCATTGATCCGACATGCAAATTGAACGACGGCGGAGGAACGTTTGAGGTTTGAGAAGTCGTCGTCGTGGAAAAAAAAATCGTTCCACTCGTTCCCTTTCAGGGTCTGGCGGTAATTAGTTTGTGGTTTCTTTTACGCGCGATAGGCTCGCGGGTGGGAAACTCGAAATTCAATTAACACGCCAACGTGCGACGCCAGATTAACACGGATAATCGAATCAAAGTTTCCACCTGCCGTCTCGGGGACGTAATTTCCGGAAGTGTCAATGATTCTGCAATTTCCGGCAGTCTGCCCCACCGGTTTTCTTAATTCAATAATGCTAAAGCGAAGAAGTAACTCGCGCGTCGGTCGATCGGTTACGTCTTTGCGTGTCTGCGTGCTGGAGCGGTGGCCCCGCGAAATGACACAAGGCTTACAACTGAAAATCGATCGAAAAAGTGAACAACGGTACAAACCCCCCCCCAAAAAAAACCCCTCACAGGCATAGTCAATTGTGCAATTATTTTCGGTGCACAACCGGATTTTTCGATTCGATGCCATCACCTTTGCCGCGAACGGAAAAAAGGCATATTTATGCTCCACAAACACAATTTCAGTCGCCAATCAACAGGAACTGGCTTGGGCTCCACGAAACCCCCCTCTGTCCATGAGCTCACGAATCTATTTCGAAATTGCTAGCTGCATTTGGGAGAAACAGTATTCAATTTCCTAACCTCACCTTCCCTCCTCGTGCCGCTGTTTTGTGCGCTCGATCGCTCGGCCAATGTGTGTGCTCGCTGCGAGTGTTGTGCTGGTTTTATTTTCTAAACTACACACCCGAAAGCATGATTTTTATGTGCGTTAGATTATTTAATGCTCACTACACGCTTGGCCGCTGCTGGGGTTAGAAAATGGTGGGACACGCGAGGTAGGTGAGAGATTCCTTTCTACGCACCGTGTGCTTAGACTGTCCACACTTGGGGCGCATTGAATCATGGTGGTCATTGGTGGTGTCGTTGGTTAAAAAAAATACGCCGTTTTTTTGTAAATTCATTTCCCAGCACTTTCCGTCTATTGCGCCTGTACGCGCCTGCACTACACTCTTTTTTCCGCCCCTCCCCCCCCTAACGCTATCCCATTTTGTACTGTTTTCAATAAATATTGTTTGTAGCAATCAAACAGGAAAGCAATGTTTCGCTATGGCTACGAGGGCCGCGCGCGCGCCTCGGACTTTCCGATCGATTATTGCGAGTTTTTAATTAAATTTTTGGGGCAACTGCTGCAGTGTGAACGGCCGGCCGGGGTTGTCATTGTTTTGATCGCACTAGTTTGGTTTAGTTTTTGGGGGGGAGCGAGGTGGGATGGCGTTCCGGACCTAGAAGAAGCATTACGGGGGGAATTGTGTTTTCAAATCGATTTAGATCGGAGGCGTGTGTTTTTTTTGCGGGGTTCTCTTTTTCCCCTTTTTTGAGTTGTGGATGATTTGTCGAAATGGAGGCAGAAAATCAAGCTTCATATTTTTATTTTATTTTTTGAAGAATAAATAAACAATTCGAAACATATCGTGTTTTTGTGCTTTGGTAGCGTAAATATTCCAACACTTTGAATTTAGAGCGACAACTTATCATATGTTTGTTTCTTTTTTCCAGGTGCGTATTTGCTCATTGTTTGTGTAAGTATTTTTCGAAAAAACGATAAAATTTCTAACACAATTAACAACACTCCGCACAAAACACGCGCACCAGCAAGAGAAAAAAGCGCCTCAAATTATCTCCCCAAACACGTGTACCGCACAACGGATGCATTGATAAAACAGCTTTCGTGTGAATTAATTCCTTAATTAGGAGTGAAATGATAACACATTTCACCGGCCAGCACCTGGAGCCATCCAGCGGGCGAGGGGGATGGGGCAGAAGGTGCTGCAGGTGGCGCTCGATGCGTTAATTGCGTACGTGAACAGGAAATAATCATCACCCTACATACATCCACACACACACGTGTACACGCTTCGTTAAAGCGCAAAAGGGGAGAGTTGCTGCACGCTATGCTGATGCAGTCATTTGGCATTAATCCCTCCCTCTACCCTTGGAACTCGGTGCGTGTGTGTGTGTGTGTGGCCACAGTGCCCCGTGTGTGACGCAGTTTTGTTTATTTGTCTAGCGATGGGTGTGTAAAGTCCAATATGCGTTGATTAGCGTTAATTAGGACGAGAGATTAGATGGTTCTTTTGTGTTGGTATTTTTTCTCCCGCTACGCCCCGCAGGTTTGATGAAGTGCTGTGCGGTTGTGCGGTTTGTGTGCTGCTGCTGTTTGTCCGATGCATCCAAATGTGTTAATTAATGAAAAGGTTAGCTTTGCATTAGCTCGTTGAGTCAGCAACACCCAGTTGATGAGGATGATGATGCAGTGGGTTTGAAAATCCCTTTTAAAAACAAACTCCCAAGCTTAAAGAACGTACTTTAAGGGTACGCAAAACTAGACCGCTTTTTGCAGCCACCGGCAGCCAGTAACCCCCCCTCATTGGTGCTATGTGCAATATTTCATCGAATATAATTGGCTGTTAGTGGCGGTGGAAGCAATAATTACCGGCACCGGTGGCGTAATGTGGCTTTCAAACCCCCAAACCCCGGTTGACGACGGATGTCCGAGCAGCAGCCGCAGCAGCAGCAGCAGCAGCAGCTGGACCATCCAGCAGGAAGAACTTTTGCAGTCTTAAGGGAATAGTGCGCAGACGGCTGCAGTGTGACCACCTTGAGTGTGGCTGTGTGTGTGTGTGCAATGCAGCGACGGTCGAGCGCTCTCCGGTATCGGTATCCCAATTAGGTGTCCTACCTTTAGGGGGCTGTCATCGCATCCTGCAGGGGCTCTGTGTGTCCCAGGAGCGCTCGGTGCGATGAAGATGCGCATGAGATGGGTTGCATAATCACATCCCAAACTCCGGTGTGGAATTTCCGCACCAACACCGCACGCTCCGGCTGATGAATTCCCCCCCCCCACCACCAAACACACCGGGGCGAAGGTACGGAAGGTACGTTTCGCAACGTTCGCACCGAACAGTGGCTAATGATCAGGAGTCGTTCTTCAAAACCCTGTTTCAAAATTTTCCAATTTTCCATCGAGATAAAGCGGAGGTTCCACTTCTTCAACCGTGTGTTGCCGGACGATGCTGCTGGACCGCTGTAAAATCGCTCGCCGCTCGGTTGCTGCAGCACACATACACATCATTGGTATCAGGAGCGATTGCGAGGGCTGGTTGGGAAATTTGGTCCAGCTCTCGTCCCGAATAGCAAAAGCTTCCCATGCGTTGTTGTTTTCTAGTTGTGTTTTTTGTATGTGCCTTCCTTCAGCTGCCGTGCTGGCCGGGGATAGTGGTAGTAGCTCGTTATCGGGAATAGCAGTAGTACCCCAGACGGACGGATGGGGATAAACTTTACGAAAACCCTCCCTGGCGATGGTGTACCAATCGCGCAATCGCGCCGGGAAGGTGATTGCTTGACCATCGCTTGAATCGCATCGGAACGACCGAGCCGGAGTTGGAGTGAGAGAGACACACACATACACACGGTGGCGCAGTCCAACACGGCTGGTAATGGCTAGTTAATGTTCAGCGCCGAGTGCACTTCTCTAGCGCTAGCACTCGTCCCCGTCCCAACGTCCCAGCGTGTGCGATCCCCCAGCAAAGTCAGTCTATGGGCCCTAGACCGGTTCCTCCGGATTCGATGGTTTCCAATTATCTGAGCAGTGTTTTATTTGTTTTTAATTATATTTACCTTCGCCATTTCGAAAGGCAACTAATATAATTAACTCGAAAATTGTTCGGATTATGGTGCGATTGTAAACGCTGCCCATTCGGTGGATCGGTGGGTCTGTGTGTCTGCGAGCGTTGGTACGGCGAGTCCACCTTCGAGCATGGGATATCTTTCGTCTCCTTTTTTCATCAGCCTTTCGTGGCTTGAGCGCGAAGACTTTCGTCGCTGTCGCCATTAACCCCTTGGGTGACCTTTCGATGGGTTGTGATAGCACACACACACGCACACATGCACACAGAGAGCATCACAAACATAGCTCAGCGGAGGGAAGGAAATCAGTAAGTCATTAGAGGATTCCGATTTCTTCATACCACGATCGAGCCGTTTTGTCGCCGTGAAGCAGAAAAAAACAGCGCTTTGCGCTTGGGAGTGCCTAATGATCTACTCCGATCAGCTGTTTCCGGGTCATCCTGGACCGTGGACCACCCGGGCTGGGGTCGTGAGCGCGAACTGCCAACACACTGCATCACTGCTGCTGCTGCTGCTGCATGAACGGCCTGAAGGCAAACCGGTGAGTTCGGGCCAGGTACTGCCAACCCCGTGAACAATGTCACGTGATTAAGAAATGGTCGCGGAAAGCCACCGAATGCGTTGATTACGTGATGCTCTCCGTGTGTGTGTGTGTGTGTGTTGAGCCGATAATGAACGCTATAGAAAGTTCAATATTGACGGTGTGTGTCGTGGTCGAGGGGCCTCGATATCAGATGCAACGAGAGACAGACAGTGGGACCCGTTGTGATGTAAACGAGAGTGCAGTGGGAGTGTCGTTAGCGATGATTGTTTGTGATTGTTTTTGTTCCCTTTCTTTGCTTATCTAAATTGGTGGCTAGGTAGCTTTGATCGGCGGATAGAGTGTGATTTAATCGCTATTAGGAGGTATTGTTTGCTGTGTGATGATTGTTAGGGACACCTGAACCTGTCATCCAATGTCTAATGGAGTAGATGTCCTACAAGAGTGGACATTTTGATGAATTTTCACTCCCTAGGGATCATCTCCAATATAGATTAGTGTCGATGCAATACCTCGATCGCTCCAAACTCCTATTCCCGCCCCAAAAAGAACCTCAATTTACTCTCCAACGCCAAGATGTAACAGAAAAAAAGGCCAATACCTTCCAATTGCCGAACCGAATCTTCGCAGTCCATCTTCATTTCCAATTGCATCCGTCTGTGTCTGGTCGTTTTGCTTCCTTCCGTTTCGTCCGTCCGTCTGTGGGGATTGGTGACGTGACGGCCACTTTGTTGCCACTCCCCATCCCACCCATCCTCCTCTTCCGGACGCTGTCACCAGCCGGGAATTCCATCCATTTATCGCTATAAATGGCCGTCCAAACGTTGCGCTCTGCCTCATCCCACACTCACCCACGCCTTCCCAATCGTCATCATCACTCTCTCTCTATATATCTTGGGAGAGGAAGATGGAGAGGAATGAAGTAAAAAAGTATGACAAAAAAAAAAAACACACATCGTACATGCACATCCAACCCCAACCCCCGGCCGCCATTTCCAAACCATGGTCCGTAGGTCTGAGGACGCGCGGCTCACTTTTCCCGCTTGCGAGGGTTTGGCCGTGGCGGCGATAAATCAACGTTGACAGAACGAAAATAAAATCTGATTTATGCGCTCGGGTTTTCTTTGGGGCCGATTTCCTCCACTCCCATTACCTTTCCCACTTGTCTCCCGTCGGACGGTCGGGTTTCGGTCGCAAGATTTCATGACGAAAGATTTCCAACTCCGCACACGGAACGGCCTCGGCTGAAGGACGGGTTTGCTGCAGCATAGGGGCGGCGAACGGGGCAGATGCACGGGGGCACATGCGATGTGGCCACGAAATCGTGGTTTTCGCCGTCGCCGTCAATGCACGGCACCGCAGCAGCAATCGCGATGGTTTACTTTTTTGCCGCTCTTTTTCTTCGGGACCGCCGGTGTTTGTCTTGCGGGCCGAGGCCCTGTTCGAGGCCGCGGTTTTCGGCAGCGCTCGCTTTATGTTTGTATGCTGCATTTGGGAAGAGAGCAGTTTTTTTTTTGTTGGCTCGCTGTTGTTGTCTTCCCGGTCCAGACATTGCTGGTTTTTGGTGGCCGTTCCTGGTCGTCCCCGTGTGCGCCAAAGCTTGCACGCGCTGTGGTTTCTTGTTTTGGATCTCGGTTTGGATTCTCAGTGCAGCTTTGATTGTTGGGTTTTCGCCTTTTTTGCCTTTTTTGGTCGGCCACACTTACGCCCAAACTGTCAGCTTGCGTTGTTCTTCATGTGACACTTTTACGGGATTTTTGGAAGGTTGGTGGCGGGTTTCTTCGGGGCCAGTTGGTTCGGTGCCATTTCCCCCGCCGCAGCCGGTGCATCTGAAATCAATTCCATTTTCACAATGAGCTTCACATTCCGGAGTGGCTGGAATGTAATACAATGCAATGAATTAATTAAATCTGTCTTGCGGAACAAAGCAGCGATGTCTTAGAGAGTGGGAGAGAGAGAGAGGAAGAACCATGGCAGTGCGGCCTTGAATGACACATTCAGACATTATCGCGCTAGCGTACATCTTGAGCTCGCCGGAGTCCTCGTCCAGCATCTCATCAATTACGCAAGAATGTCAGTCGGTAGAGGGTCAGTTTCGATGCCTAAGTAACTAAAGTCTTGCCACTTTTTCTTCCTTTACTCTGCATCATCTCCTTCCAATCAGCCATTTTGCTATTCACCGCATTCGGGACATCCGGACAGGACCGTTTTTTTTTCTTGCCCTCCCCATTTTCCACGTTCCCCAAGGTTCTTCGCGTGCGTGCGCTGATGATCCGTTTGTTTGTTTGTTCTTTCGCTCTAGGTTCAGCTTTAGTGCGAATTGTCGCATCATCGTTTGGGTGTCCATTTCCACCTTCAATCCTTCGTCTCGGTCCCCCATCCCCTCCCCTCCAGCAGCAGCCCTCCCTTTCCCGGTTGCACTTCACTTTCGAAAACTTCACTAATTTCTCGATCCACTCGGATTTTCTCACTTTAATGAGCGCGGAACCGACACATTATTATTTTGCACTGTACGGAAACTGCTCGGGCTGTGGTCCGCACCAGCCTACCGGTTCCAGAACGGAAAAAGGGAGGAACGGTCGGAACCTGCTGCACGGTTCGCCCGATCGTTCGCTCATTATCGCGGCGCGTCGCGTCGGGACTCGGCGCAAAAGGGGCGAATCATTCTTTTATCCTTCGGGCGGCGTGTCAAGAGGCGACGGCCCACCCGTCGTCGTGCGATCCGCGTGTACCCGCAGCAATCGATAAGGTGATCGAATTAGTTCGAACTCCCTTTTCTGGACCGCCGCCGAGGGCCACCGTCGGGAAGATAAATTGACACATTCGTGTGGTACGGTTGCGCGACTCGGTCATTATAAGCGCACCGAGGGCTTGAGGGTGGAACGAAAACAAAAAACGCGCGTAACCGAGTTTTGTCATATTTCTGCCCACTACGTGCGTTCTAATTAGATGGACGTAAATGAGCCGGGCGACGAGCCGACAGTATCGCGCGGAGATTGCGCCGTTTGATGTGGGAGACATCGAGATCTAGGCGACATGCTCCAGTTTCTTCGATTTCCTCCTGAAAGGAGCGTTTTTGTGTGTGTGTGTGTGTGACCTCTGCTGAACGACAACTTCAGCAGCTATAATTATATCCGATACAAATCCAAGACCAACCAGACAACGTTCTCGATACAGAAGGATTAAAAAAACAGGGAACAGGAGTTGTTTTTCGTGCCCTTGCAACGGTTGTACCGCAATCGCGATCGCTGACACTGAGTGAAGGCTACTGGGCAGCAATTAAAAGCGAACATCAAATCAAATTGCCATTCCCGGGGAGCCAAACGCTGGTAACAACGCTTTGTCTGCGGAAGCCATGGCGAGTTAAAAAAAACCCCCCAGCTAGACGCCGCGATAAAGAAGGAGCCGCCACGATAAGCCGCGATCTTTTGCAGGTCTTTTTCGCACGGCAGGAGGGAGCGTCGATGATCTGACGGCGTACGGGGTTGATATCAGCGCAAAGGTGACAACTGCTAGTCGACAGCGTCGTCGTTGTACTCGTCGTCGTCGTCGTTCGGTCGTCACTGCTCGAAAGCTCAGATCAGATTAAGCTTTCAGCCGCGCTCGACAGCGAGTAGTGAGTGTCAGCTTGACAAGCCCCAAACGTCACTGTCACGGGGAATGTTTTCAGCAGAAAAACGGTTTACCTTTAGTGTCGTGTAAAAAAAAAAACACACACAAATGCATACACTTGCCTGCTCGGACATTCGATAACTATCGAGGGAAAGCGTTCGACACACTGCACTGACACTGGTTGGAGATTATGACAACACGCTAGAGAGTGATTCGGTGGTGATCGATCTGTGCGTTGACATCGTGTTCTAGGCGGCCTGATGAATCCTTGGAGAGATGTTTGATAAGAGCTGTTTCTCACTATTATTTTCAGTTTGAGTGCATCCAATCTGATGTACAGAGCGAAATCTCGAGAGTCATTGAACTTATAAAGCAGTATGATTAGTTCGCATTTGCTAACGATTGGAGACGTTTCATTGCAGCTTAATGTTTTGCTGGAGCCATAAAAATGCACACGCTTCAATTCATTACACTTGTTTGCATACGATAAGTTCAGTGCACCGACTCAAGATTTAACGATCCGGATTTAGTCTTTTACTGCAGTCATCTTCTCACGTGCACGTCATCGTACCACCCTCTGGCTGCCATCGGGTTTCGCACCAGTTTATTGTGCAATCGGTCAGGCCTTCCAATCCTTCCGCACTTGCCTTGGCAGCTTGACGGCATCGAGCCAGCAAACACAAAAAAGGGCCGTAACACCATCGCTAACACCATGCACCTCGGTAGGTGACCACACACACACACCAAAGCGTTCTTGGTCGGTCGTTCAGCTCGTTTGTGGTTTTTTGGAGTGAAATCCGCTACATAAACAAAACGCGCGCGCTGGTCCTGTGGGCAGTGCAGCAAACGGGATGAACGATCCAAATCCCTTCAAACTCGTCCAGCACGTTGTTACTGCAAGGATCGTTAAAACAAAAAGAGAAGGAAAAAACACACACACAAGAGATGCACCGTTTTACGGATATGTCATTGTGTACCGGTGTGGTGTTGGCCGGCTCGATGCCTGGCTGGCTGCCGACAGCTTCTCACGTCACATCTTCCGGCGGGCTTCCTTGACCGTACCCAAGAGCTCTCGGCTGACCACGCGAGATAAGACCAATAAATTTTATAGATCATCATAAAATTATAGATTTCGACCGTTCGGGGTGTGTGAGACGCTCCACGGGCAGAAGGTTTGAACGATTTAGAACGAGGATCGTGGTTCGGTTCCTCGTTCGGGGTGTAAAACTCCGCAGCTTCGTACGCGCAGGGCTTTGGAAGAAGGCAAAATTTATTGGCTTTAGCTGCACTCCGGTGCTTGGTGCTTCGTGCAAAATTGCACCGGGATTTGTTGGACCGGCAGCAGCAGTACCTAGGGAGGGGGTTACACTAATCGGATTGCTGGCCAATGCTGTACAACAGTGAAGTGAAGTTCGATGAGTAATGCTGATCAGTCGTGTGGGGGCGTTGGAGAGTGATTTATATGCAGGCTGGTGCGGCTGAAGGCTATCGCGTGAAGATGAAAACATCAAACTGGAAGCTTTTCTCGCTAGACATGTGCAACCATCGGAGGAAGGTTGTTGTTTTAATTCCGTGGTCGTGGTTGGTGTTTCATGGTATCTTTTTAATACGCAAGAGCTTTTCCATTAAAATATAACAACTCTATAGCCTTGCAGTTTTGTGTGTGGCAGTTTATTTGGCATACTTTTGGTCTTTATATCTCAAACATTCAAGCTTTTTGGACTTTTGATTGTGTAAAACCTATCTCAGAGCAAGTCCAGTGAATATTATTTCACAAAAATAAATGTTTCTGATCGTAAAATGAACAAACAATCGCACCTGACGGTGATAAATAAGTGCAGGTGAATGATTTATGAAAATTTATTGTTTCAATATTGATTAAATTGATGGAAAGTATGCAGAGCCCTCGAAGTTGCCCCAATAAACTACCCCTTGCGACAGAGCCTCACTCGGAATGGTTCAAGCCAGCTGCAATTTGGTGCATCACAACCAACCGGTCCATCGATGATCCCTCGAGGGTCTAGAGCAATTTGGTACCTTCCCATTTCTCTCAAAACCCTTCCGCCGAATAATCGATGCATCGCCGCAACTCCGGAGCATCGTTGAGCGTGGCAGTATGCCCTCAAATCCCCGCGGGTGCCATGTTCGACCGACAACAACAATAACAATAAGAACAGCAGCAAAAAAAGCGAAAACGATTATTCAATACACCCCGGACCCGCTGCTTGGGTCCTATTTACGAAAATAACCCTTCCACGTTTAGCGAACGCCAGGACCGGGTCCAGCGCTCGAAGCAGAAAAGCGCAAGAACCGCATCGTACAGCAACAATCTGACCCGCTCGGGGGCTTGTTCTGCAGAGAACGCCACAAAGAAAATTACCGATCAATCGCGCATGGTCCGAAATGGGCCCAACTTTACACTCACTTACACCTCACCGAGGGCCCGGCCCCCGAAGTCGAAGGACCATTCCACATGCGGCCGGGAAGAGCGGCCGTCTCCGTCCGTCATAAAACTGGAGCATAAGCAATGTGAAGATGCAGCACCGAATCGCACCGAAATGCACGCCTGCTGTAACGGCTTTCGGTCCGCTCCGAGATGCATGAGTTGCGATAAGCGCGCGATGCCCGGTTTTGGGGAGGCTTTGCAGGAAGCAAACCATCGCTTGGGGCGTGAGAAAATGATGGGGTGATGGAGGTCCGCTTCGCCCAAAGGTCGAGCGGATTGGAATGTCGGCATGTCGAGCTCGAGCTCGGCGTTGCGAGGTACCGATTGGCGATCGTTCAATTCTGTATCGTCGTAAGTAAAAGTCGAAGAAAGGTGCTTTTAATTTTGGGTCTAAATTTCAAAAATATCTCCACGCAAATTATGAGTGCCTTTAAAATATTATTATTAGCTCATTTTATGGTAATTCGCTTGGGTGGTTTTGTTATTCAAATTATAGTATCGATTGTCATACAAACATAACAAAAAATCTCGAGTTTTCGCTTGCGTTTGGTCTGATTTATTACACCATAATATCCAGAAAATCTAAATGACCAAACCCACCATTGTATTTTCTCCTTCTTTTCATCCTCAACCATCCCAAACAACCCGAAAAGAATGCAAAAATTGGTGGAAAATGAAACATTTAACCTTCTTCATTGAAATTGGCCGAATTGCCGACACGTGCATTAAACACTGCAAAGCGAAGAAGAGTGTTATCCATCCCACCCCCTTTGCCCGTTATCGGTAGAAAGGCCACACTCTCCCACGCCCTTGAAAGAGTCATCGGAGCCTGCAATCGAAAGCACAACAAAAATGCACAAAAATCTTCTTCCAAACACCGTTCGTGAGGCACTGATGAGCTTCGAACAGTGGATTACGTTACCGCGTGCTTTCGTTGTTTACACTCGCGTTGTAAGCGCGAGGGAGCGCAAATTTTATGGCAATTTGTGAAGAAATCAATCTCCCCCTTTTGCCGGACCGGAGCCCTTTGCTGGTCCGGTGCCGTCCGGGTTGAACGTAATGCAGCCGCCTTCACCAAGATGAAAAGACACACACAAATACACCAAGAGAGCGGAAGATGCTGTGTGGCTGAGGGCCGAACCATCGTGTAAGCGTGCCCTTAAACGATGCCGGCTCATCATTCCGAGACGAAAGGTCTTCATCGTCGTCGTCCCATGGTCGTCGTTCGTTCGTTACCACCGGCGGTCCGGGCCCCAAAATGCTCCCTCCTCTTCACATGCACACACACACCTGGTCGTTCGTGATGCCACTCGGGTGGCTCGGAGGGTTATCACGGGGCATGACGGTGTCGGTTGGGAGAGTGATGGCGCTGAAAGGCATGCTATTAATTTTCTGCCTGCCCTGCTAGAATTTCCCGCGCCCGGCCCGGCGTGCGTATGAATAGCATTTGCCTCATCTCGTGCGCTATTTATTTTAATTAATTCCATCATTATGATGTTCTTATTTGAATTTAATTAGCAAAATTCATGGCATTGTTTTATGACAATGCATCCGCATCGCGCAATTCACCGGCGCAAGGGTGGTGGTGTTGGTGAGTGACAGTGACAGGGAAGGGATGGGGGAGATCTTTGTCTGTTGTGACGCGCGTTGAGGGTGGAAGAGGAGCGATGAGGAGATGACAGAAAGCGTCTGAAAACGCGCGCCAAACGAGCGCATTATTGTTCGTGCCGCGTGGTGCAATGTGACGGTTTACGGAATGCTGTACAGCCCACCATCACCATCACAGTCCTATCGCTGTCACCATCGTTTCGCATCGATTTACGTGTTGGATGCAGGAGACAGAGGGTACCCAGGTAGTGCTCGCTGTGTTCTGTGTAAAGTGAGGATGCGTTTTATCAACACACACACAAGAGAAAACGATGTGCAGGAGGATGTCACACACAGAAAAACGGAACAAAACGAGCGTGAAAGTGCAAGAAAATGTCTCTAAACTCGAAACGAGCGATCCACCACAGCAGGTGCTGTGCATTCGAACACATTGAACGGGAGAGGAGGGGGGGGGCCTGTGTTAGTCAAATTTGCATGCCAAAACATGTCTCCCCCGGGCGAGAGAGATTCTGCTGGGAAAACTTCATTAATTAGAAAGTTTACACTCTCCCGGCAGTTTCGTGTCCTTTTTCGTGTGAAGCTTGGTTTTTTTTTTTCTACGGCACCACCCAACAGTTTCACTGTGCTGACCACAGGACTCACAGTATCATCGGCCGTTTGCTTCTTCATGTCTTCTCGTCCTCCCTTGCTTTCCTTTTTGCGACGAATTCATTCATCATCAATTTTGTGCAGTATTGCTTTTGGAATGCAATTTGTGTTCAATTTTTTCCTTTCCTCCCTATCACTTCTCCCACACTCCCCCCGAAACGAGAGAAAAGTGATGGGCTTTTCCGATGTGTTTTTCCTACCACTTGCATTCTTTGCCACGGTGAACAGCAACACTTTACCCCTCTCCTTTTCTCTCTCTTTCGATCCAACGTTCACCAGGCGAGGTTTGCGCTTTCCACAGAAAACTCCGGTATTGAAATGTCAATTTTAATGATTTGATTCGTACGATAACGGCATCTCTGCTTGTCGACGTAGCCTTTTTCCACTCCCGGAGCAGTTTCCCCTTGCCACCGGGATCGATTATCGATCGTGTTCGTGCTCTTCGCGTCGGCCGTCGGTGGTGGTGACGATGGGAATAAAATAACAAAATATCAATTAAAAAGTTTAACAAGGGAAAAATCTGTCCGTTACCTTTTCGGGGTGAAGCGAGGTGAGCGGTTGGTAGGAAGTTGGTCGGAGACATTTTTTCTTCGTTCGTTCCGTCAATGGCAACGAGGGAATGATCCTGTTATTATCTGTTTGCTGCATTTGCTTTATCGCCACCATCATCATCATCATCATCAACTATGACAGCCCCTTGCCGGCAGAGAAACTCTCAGAACTTTGAGGAAATGCAAATTTTCCTCCACGTAGTTCAATCGAGATAAGGGTTTACACAAACTTCCTCAAACTTCCGATAAAACCATTTTCACTGTCATTAATCAGACATGTTCAAAAGCTTCTAAATATATTTTTTTTTTTACAATTTTCTAACATGTTATTTCCGTTTTAATGTTTATCTCCTTCAATTTGTAATGTATCATTTTATGAAATTATTTTGATCATTCCATTACCGGCGTCTGCATGTCTGGAATGTGTCAAATCATACACGTACCCTCAATGGCTGCCGAAAAAAAAGGCACACGCTTCCTATCTATCTTCTCCGTAACAGCTGAACAAGGAAATCCAAGCATCACATAAAGAGATACAGCCCGGCCAAGCAAACCTCGTCTGATCCGAAAAAAAGGATGCCAAAAGTGCGGACATTGGCCGATGGCACTGTTTTCAGTTTTTTGGTGCTGTTCACCGGTCACTCACGACGTGAAAAAGGGCAACACGGCAAGGGAAGCACGCGCTCTCATACACACACACACCGCGTTGGATGTGTGTATTTGTACGTACGGTATTGTGTGTCGATGACTGGTACGATAAAAGGTTATGTTCATCTGTCAATTAAATAGATGACTTGGCAGAAGCCATTATAGCCCAGGGAATCCGCACGAGACTCCCCTCCCGGGTTGAGATTGCCCAAGAACGTGGATCCCTTCGCTGGAGCGCGTTGAAACTCCAACTCCAACGCTCCAGCTCTAACCGCCCACCGTGAGGATTGCGCTCTGTATGTGTGCGCTCTCGAGTGCAGAGCTCACTGTCCAGCCGTAAAGATAACCGACCCCAGCGTCTGATGATGTATGTGTGTAAGTGGGGCTGCAACGTTTGGGATGCTTTCCGTATTCCGAACTGCAGGAGTCATAAGCCTTCGTTTATGTTTCCCCTGTGCGGGGTTGGGGTGGAAAGCCGGGATGGGTTCCCGGGTGAATGCGGAAGCTGGAGATAACTTTTTCGCCTGCTCCAATCATCCAACAGCGTAGGGTCAGCGCAGGGCCCTGATGGGCAAGATACGGGCCCGGGCCACGGGTACTTTGGAAGTTTACTGTGTGAGCCCGATGCTCTCCTGTTGATTATCACCGGCGGCCAGGCTTACTCGGGTCAGGGTCGAAGGATATAGCAGATCGATTTTCCCTCAACTTCGGCGAAGAGATAGAGCATATACAGGGAATTGTGGGGTTGTCCAATCAATTAGTCTATCGGCAGTTGTTTTGGTAACTGGTTTGATGGACCAGTTCGAGGATCTTCGATTGGGAGGAGAAAAAATACTGCAACCAGTTGCAACTGTTTATCGGAACATTGGGAGCAATCGGTATTATGGTTTGAGGTGTTAAAAAACACCACACAAAATAAACAAAACAGTCTAATTCTATGCAAACTTCACGTTTTGCAAGATGTTTTGCGTGTTTAATTCGAACCCAAACTGTGAGCAAAACTCTCAAACATTCATCCGCCGTGGCTCTATATTAAAATACTTGGAATAGTTTGTCCAGTTCTGAACACACAGCGAAAAAAACCCACCCGAAAAACTCTCAAACGAAACACTTAAGGGGGAATGCGTACCGTGCGGTGTGGTAACGGAACAAGTCATTATGACTATGCTCTTGAAACTGAACCTCCTCCCCGTCCGACCAGCTCCTCCTCCTCGGTTTACACATCGTGGCATTTTTTGGAGCTCACACTCTCCTATTTCTGGTACGAATCGGTCCGCTTGCCTCATCGTCATTCCCACCCCTCCCGAGTGTGTTTTTTGCTTCCCTTCCCTTCCCATTGTCCCTTCGCAAAGGTGTGGGTGGGGGCTTTGTGGGTGACCCGGACCCCGGACCGGGAGTATTATTGGTTTCCATTCTGCCTCTATGCTGAGGGCGGGTATCGGGATCACAGCGTGAAGAACGGTTGTTAAACAGCATGATGCGAGATTTGAATATCGATTCGGTTTTGGAAGTTCTTCGTTGGCACTTTCACCCCGTCGTGGGTGATGAAGGGGAGGAGGAGGAGAAGGCGTAACGAGCAGTGTTTGAGAGGGAGTAGGGAGCGTGAAGCTACACGTGGATGACAACTATTCTTGGTTCCTTGTGGAGCTGTGGAGCCATTCCAGGAGAAGGAGGAGAGGAACCAATCTCCGGAATCACCCTCCAGGAGAGGACCAGGCGGGTAGATAATTGATTTTCTCATTAGGGATCATTACGGTGGAGTTTTCCCGGTCGATGGCGTTGGGGCGGTGTTACTCTCTGTCTCTGTTCCCAAAAATCGGTCCCATGGATGTGGGGTGGGCTGCTGGTCTAGTAATGCCGTTCCCTATCATTTCCTCGGAATGACTGGGCTACCGATCCGAATTCGTCTTGGCAGAGAGGGGGGAGTGGACGGGTGGCCGATGAGCAGACACAGACGGGGGAGAGAAAGAGCGTGAGCAAAACTATCACGAAGTGATCGCGCTTTGATCGAACCCGCGGGCGATAATTAACCTAACGATGCCGGGAGTTTTGGCCGCTAATTGAAACGATCGTTTTAATGGGTTTGGCTGGCTGTCTACGTGCGTTTGTGTGTGTGAGTGATTTTGAATTTCTCTCCGACTCGACTGGGTGTGTGTTCCTTTTGCTAGTTTCTTTCCCAGTGAGGAAGTAGGTGGGTGGGAATCGTGTTGTATTTATTTTGGTTGTGGTCACATGTTTTTTGTGTGTGTGTGTTTCCTCGCTTTCCTTGCTCGCGGTTAATAGAGGAGCTCATATGTCAGTGACACGATTGATTGGATTCGTTTTAATGAGCTGTTGAAGAAATTGTGCTAAGATGAACAAGGTATTATGTGGGTAAAATTAGCATAAGCAGGGAAATTTCATCATTTGAAGACATTTCATTGGCTTTTTTGGGGCAGTTTTGTAGGAAATATTTCCTTCAATATGTTCCTTTTCTTATGTTTTTCCCCATTCCCCATCGCTTTTTCCGTGATTGAGAGCTTCACATAATAATGTGGTTTGTTAAGACATTTTTTCTTCCACCAATCCACCCTTTCCATGTTCCCACTCCGTCGCCGCTCATTATTAGCTGGGCGTGAGCGTCCAGCGGCCCTCTCGAAGAGTTCTAGGAATGCTCTCGAAACCTGCGTCTTCCTACCGCGCCACTTTAATGAGCCCGTTTAATAGATGAGCGAGCGCACACCCTTTTGCGCGCTGTGGAGTTGTGCATTCCCGTGCTCGTGGGTTTTATGGATTGCCGCCCTTGACCGGCTCCGACTCTTCCCCAGGCACGGGTGCGGGGAGGCGCTCTCGAGTTTCCCCCGTGCGGATTGGCGACAGCGTTTTGCCGTGGCGAAATCCCTCCCTGCCTCACCCGCCCGAATGCCCGAAAGGGCAAACATCAAAGGCAAAAGGCACATTTAATTATACCAATGATCATAATTAAGATAAGACATTGGTGCAGAATGGAAATTTTATACATTCTGCTTTCTGGTTTTGGGTCTCCCCGTGCCGGCGAAGGCCGGCGGTCGAGGCGACGTTGGTCGGGTTGAAGCTCTGTGCTGGAGGTTTGGGATGCGTTTGATGATGGAACGGGCCCTCTAGGCAGACGGTCTCCACATTTTGCACTGTGTTGTGCAGCAGCAGCAGCAGCAGCATCTTCTTCTTCGGCGGCGGCGGCGGTGCAAAGGAATGAAAACGACACATAAAATGCAACAAGCATTGCTAAAAGTTTTTGTTGGTATCTTCTACTAGAGCGCTCGGATAGGGACGGTCATTTAAATAATTATGCTCATCGTTCTTTGAAAAACGTTGGTGGAAAGGAGCAGCGGCGGCAACTAACATCGCTGGAAGAGATCAGAGCGATCGTAGACCCTTATTTCATTCTCCTGCACAATCGATCAGCTCGAGGCGAATCGCGTTATGGAGTGGAATATCTTGAGAGCATTAATTTTTAAGCGGTTTTTCATATTAATCAAATTAGTGTGCCTTTTTTACATAGTTAGATAATGCTAATAATAAGCAGTTAAGCGCCAGTCTTTTGTCATGTAAAACTGTACACCAACCATTCGCAAGCATGTAATGAGATATGTGGAACGATATATGTGCCATCCTGCGAGCTCTTCCCATCCACGTTCCTTCACACTCACACTTTGCCAGGAGTGTGTGTGTGTGTGTGTCTTCCTTCAAAAACTTGTGCAAGCAATCCAATTATTTTTAATAAATAGCATTTGCACAAAAACAAACGCTCAAGCGCCCGCAACCAGCGGGCGGCTTAAGTATCAGCACCGCCGCTCCCCACCATCCCGTGCGGCGACACTGGCAAAACATTTTAAGCCAAATTGCTAATAACCCTTATCACTAATGAACGGTATAATGAATGAAGCCATGAAAAATACCTCCACTCTTTCATTAGCGTATTTTACAAGCGAGAGCCCCAGCCAACCGAGCCGAGCCGAGCCGAGCGCAACGGCACTAACGTCACATCCCCTTGGTTGTCGTACCAGGTACTGCTGGCTGGCAGTAACATGCACCGAACAGCGGTAACAGCAGCATAACCACCAGGCAGTCAGTAAGCCTACCGACGCCGTCCATTCCATTGCCCACCGCCACCGTGCCTGGCAGCAAAAGTTAATGAATGAAAAATAAATATTTGAATAAAAACACACGGGGCACGGAGAGCGAGGAAGGGTGTATGGTTCTACCATCCTGCTTCTCGCACACCTCCGCTCATGTCAATCATGTCGGGCGCTATATTCTTGCGCTTGGCACACAAGTAGTAGTAGTAGTAGCAGTACTGCACAAGTGCTACTGCTGCACAAACCCCAATCAGCCCTCAGCCGGCGGGTTTTGCATCGTTTTGCACCATGACAGCGGGTGGTGGGCGGAAATCCGCGCGCACACCGCGTAAGCCCAAGCGGGCGGGGGGGAGGGGATTTTTCATTAGCTAAAATAGTAATTAAATTTAATTAATAATTCCCTCTTGCGCAGGTGCTTGATTATGGTTTTCTGCCATTTTGGTTTTCGGTGCGAATAATGGAGCCTAGATGCAAAACCACCCCTTTTGCGGGAGGTGGTAAGGGAGGGGGTGGTGTGTGAGATCATGAACTCGGAGATGGTGTTTTGTTGCCAGCCAGCCAGCGCTACCAATCACCGGGAAGGAATAATAACGCGATTAATTAAAATCATACATCGAGTGAAGCATGTGATAAGGTGCGGTAAAGTTAAAAATTGGAACCAATCTCTGCTCTGTGTTCCCGAGTGTTGTTACACTTTCCACCCTTCGGGCCCCAATCGGGTGTTAGGTGTGGGGCTGTTATTTTTTAGCAGAGAAACGAGAGAAAATGCAACTAATCTAATCGAAACCGCAACCGCGCACCCAGCCAACTATCCGTGTGGCATCTCATTAGCGCCCGCTGTCCTGGCAACTGGCAACATAAACCGTGTTTGCTCAATTATGCAGCGAAAGAATACCACAACCAGGTGCGCAGATTATTATCCCGCCCGTTGCCCTCACGTCCGCGCACTCCCACCACTACTCTTCGCCCGAACTAACTCTACCGGTTTCGTCACAATTAGAGACTAGTGGCTCTTAATTGATACCATGCGCTATTAATCACATACCATTCCATAATTGATTGTTATTCGGTGCAACAAATCCACCACCACCGTGTCCCTGTTCCATCATCCGCCCCCCTCCCCTACTTTGACATGCTTCCGGGAAAATCGCAACCGACGCATTTCGCCATAATTTAGTCGCAAACTAGCTGCTCCACTTCTCCAACCCCGCACCATTGCAACGCCTTTCCATTCCGGTTGAAATCAATTCAACAGCTTCCCTTCTTTCCCTCTTCCCCGTTCAGCCTCTCGAGTCCCACCTGTCCCACGCATAGTTTGCATTTTCCATTTCGCCATAATACCATTGATGTTCTAATTTTGTTTCATTGAATAATTACAAGCTGTTCGGGTGTGTGGGTGTGTGTGTGGGTGTGGAGCGTGCCGTGGGTTAGTGGTGGATTTATTCATGGTGGAAAATGGTATCCCGGGTGTTACCTCCGCTCCGCGTTTTGGGTAGGAAAACTTTCACCTAATTACTGCATTTGATGCGACAGTGGTGGGTGCGGGAAAGGGTAAATTTTGCGCACAGCAAAGGGGAAACTGTATTGAAGAGTAAATTAAGCATTTGGAGCATTGTTTGGAATAGAACAAGAGCTGGCTGAATATTGAAAAAAAAGAAGTAGAGCGATGGTTCTTATTGTTTTATGAGTTTTAATTCGGAAAAAGTCAGAAAAATTGAGTTTAAAAATGGAAAAAAAATCGTTCAATCACTTCACCTAAGAGGGTTGGGATAGCTTTTCGAGTATATGAAGCATATTGAAGGGAAAAACACAATCTGTTGATTTTACTCTAAGTTATTTGCTTGTTTTACGTTTTTTTGTAACATTTTGTCCGAATGAACCTATTTCCCACTAACCCGGATTAGCATCTCTTTCCTCCACGCATCATACGTGTGCCAACTCAACCCAGACCACCGAAAACCAATCACGCCCGTTATGCTCCAGGGACCGCGAAATGATGCGGTTTCCGTGTATGAAACGATTCGTGACACCTTGAGCCACCCATCACCCTGTGAAAAACCACACCAAGGAAAGGATGGCCCATGGTCTCCATCCCCCACCCCCTCACACAAATGATGAGTTTGTGGGTGGGTGAAGCAATGTAAGCGATGGGATTGACGCATAATTAGGCTAATTAAATGATACTGCATTTAAGGAGATGAACGGAGAAGGGGCTCCGGGTCGGTGGGTGAAAAGGAACGCATGCAAATCGCAAGATTAAAGCTCTTGTGGAAACTCTAGCCTCCCGATTGGGTGGGTGGAACGGCCGTGCCCCACTTCTAATTGAATTGCGACAAATTGTGCCCACAAAACACCGAACCTGCTGGGTGTGGTGGTGATGGTGGCCGACGCGAATGATGGAGAACGCTGGTCAGTGGTTTCCCTGACCCCTCGCCCCCCCCCCCTCCCCTCCGTTCCAGGTCAACTGGAAACCAACGCTAACGTTCCCACGACAGGGCTCGGTACACCGCAGTGCCAACCTACCTTGGCCGGTGCGCTTGGATGGAGACGCATGGTACAATTTCGGACGCGTTTCTTCGTGACACCTGGGAAATTCATTTCCCCCTCGCCGGCGCCCCTTCTCCTGCGACCAACATCGTCGTGGACGAACCTTCACCCCGGCTGACCGACAAGACGCCGTCGCTGCCGCCAAATGGAAAACTTTAATTTTCGATTCACTTCCCTTTTGGATTCCTTCCGCGCTCGCAACACGTGATTCGTGCCAAATGAAGGATCAGCTTCAGGATGGGAGGGAGCTGATTGCTGAAGGGGAAAAGAGGTAAGGTGCAGGGAAGGAAAGGACCGTCGTTCCCTGCGCCTTATCGCACCCAGAATGCCCTGTTTCATTATTTTAATGGCGTTTACTTTCACTCAACTGAATGACTCAAGCTGCGTGCCGCGTGCTGTGTGGGTGCGGAGGTAATGGACGTTCTTTGGAGAGAGAGAGAGTGAGAGTGATATTGTGGGTGGGTCGGTAACTCATTCGTTCATCCATTTCTGCTCCTGCCCCATTTCCACCATGGCATTCTGCCCCAGGCCCCTCGGATCGCCAGCCCGCCCCGTAGGCTTTTGTGGTGATGAATTGTTTAATTTCTTTTATCTTCCATCGCACGCGAATGCCACCGATCCGGAATGGTGCGATGAAGTACAGGGAGCGTGGAGAGGCGAAGAGGGGGAAAAGGGGGGCTGGAGAAAACTTATGTTCTAGATTACGCGGTAGGACGCGAAGGCTCGCATTTGGCGGGGGGAGGGCGAGCTGTTTAACATAAATTTAATTACGTGCGAGCGCGTCGTTTTTTCGGGTGGCGGGACAGGAGGCGGTGGGTGGTGATGAAGACGAAGGGACGATTATGCAGTTCGCAGTTCGTATTATAAGGCAATGCCCTCCCAAGCCAGGAAGGGATAGGCTTTGCTGTTTCTGGGTGAATGTTCTGTTTTGCATCTTGATTTCGGGTAAAAGTTTTGATGAGACTTGAGAGCAAACCTTTCCTTTCTTTTCCTTGATATATGGAGCTTGGTCTGTGTTGACATCTTTTGAGTTGATTTTAATAAAATAAAAGAAGCTCTAATGAGGGTTTGCCTTACTCTTTTCAGCGTTTAAAGAAACAAACATTTGATAAGAGACGAAGCTTATTAAAAGCCATGATAAATGCCTCTATCTAAATACGTATAACACCTTAACGAGATTAAACGCAAACTCCGTGCCTCGTGTTAGTTATGTTGGACCATTTTCATGAAACAGAGAGCTCTCCTTCTCAACAATAAAGCCACTGCCACTGCCAAAAACGTACCCTAAAACACTGGCCTTTGATTATGATAAGTTCGCCGTTCGCAGGCGTTGATGAATGATGAATGATTCATGCGCGGATTAAAACGCAACATAAAAAGCGCTATAATGCGCCCGCTAGATAAACCCGCTCAGTGTGCCAACCCAAACAAATGCCGTTGGGAGCGAACTATTTATTTTTAGGGAGCTGGAGTTGATAGCGACTAGCACCAGCATCACCACCACTACCACAGTGGTCAGCTGTTAATAGGCTTAGAGCCATGGATGTGTGAGATAAGCTGGTTGTGTGAGAAATTATCGGACGGTTAAATCTAAACATGCTTTATGCACCGCATTCAACCAAACTTCGTTTCCAAACGGAAGCGCGCCTTAACGTCTTAGCACACCTCGTATTGATGTGATTAATATCGTGTGGAGTGCATTCGCTATCTTATCTTTATGAACGGAGGATTTATTTTTATTTTATTTTTTTAACACGAAGAAATGGGAAAAAGTCATTCATTTTTATGACCCCCTCGCCAAAGGGGTAGCGAATAGCATAATAATGCATTAAGGTGTGTGTTTGATGACCACTTTCTGGCGATGAAAATAAAGGTCTGAATTAAATAATTGTATAATAGCAAATCTAATGCTCTTTTTAAAAACCCATCACAGTGAAAGCGGCTCGCATAAACTTCTAATCCTTGGTCCGACATCCAACGAAACCCCACAACCACACCGTCTACCTTTTACCTTCCGATTAAAGTGCAATCATGAAATGCTAATTGGACATTATCACTTAACGCACGGCGTGAGGCCTCGCTTAGCTGTTCGTAAAACAATCAGCATGTGGCCGTTTTCCATGTCTTGGCTGTATTCATTATACGCCCGCGGCTGTTTTGCGCCAAGACGTTTGCGCGCGGTCTTAGCTTTCCACCTGGGAGACATGGGTCTGCCGCATGAAAGGTTTTATCTGTTCACACGCTCACGCATAATCACGCATCACGCGCCCAAAGGTGATCTGCAACATGACAAGGGTAAGGCTGCCAGGTTAAAATCGAAACATTGAAGCACTCCTGGGGAATAAATTTGGCCCACCGCTTCGCTATAGGTCATTTATTTTAACTGCTTCTGCTTTGTCGAAAATGATATACGCAGGTCGCGCTGCGTATTAGCGTATTAATGCGGGCAAGAATAGCTTTTATTATTCATAAACGGTCGTAAAGTTTGATGTTCAAAAGCACTTACGTCGATTTAAAGTGTTAATTTAAAGATCGAGAGACGGAGAGAATTTGTGGTACTTGCTGCATGCACTAGATGTGTAATAGAATAGTAAATAGATGAGATAGTTGGTTTCGTAAAGGCTCTATTTCGTACAGTCTATTCGCATGGTTTGGAGAATAGACTGTTACCGTTGGCGTTGTTTTATTTATGAAGATTAAACAGCATTATCATTATTCGTAATAAATAAAAGCCTATTCAGCTCCGATAAAGGTGTCGGGAGTGTTATGGTGGAAAGATAAAAACTAAACGACCGTTGAAACGATTTGAAGTTTACAGTTCTGTACTTTACTAGATGAAATTCATTATCAACTGTATAATGTATCGTATTTTTGCATTATTTTCAGACTTGTCTACAAATCGCACTCCACAACAGGAAACTTATTTTGTGTGGTAAGTAACGTTTTATCTGACCAATTCACCTGGCCCTTTTGTGCCTGGCCAAGTGCTTATCAATAAACGCATTGGTAATAAGCCGTTCTGCTACATGAGCATTAACTCTATTGGAAACATCGCTTGCTTACCCTCGCTTCAACCCATGTGTATTGTTGTGAATGTTTTGCCGAAACGGTTCACTGTCCCGCTGATTGATTGCCCGGGCTGTAATTAATCAGCAATTAAATTGATTTCCAGTGTAATCGCTCATTTATCCACCCCGTTCTACATGCTTTCCACACGGAGCGTGTAGCTTTCTGAGCGCAATGTAGGCCCCGGAATGGGATAAGATAAAGTCGTACAATGGCTTGCATTTCTGATATTTGCTACGGGAATAAATGCTGCATTTATTCCCCCCCCTCGACGAAGCAGCTGCCGAAATATTAATCACGTAAATATTTGTCTGTCGTCGGCATTAACGGTTTCTTGGGGCAGCTTTTTCATCACACACCAAGATGAGCCCGGACAGAGCCGTTTTTATTACAACTCGATAAAAAATAATTACCCACCCTTCTCCGTTCACTCGCTCAGCGTTAATCAATTGCACCGCCAAAAATGGCTGCTTATTGGGCGCTTTTTTATCAATTGAAATATTACACATTTGAGGTATCAATTTAAAAGGAAAAAGTCATAAAATTCCTCCCCTTGGCAGTGAAAAAAAAACACAAAAACGGGAACGAAACACTTTGCAAAAATTAATGACCTTTCTCTTCCTCTCTCTCACTCTCTCTCGGCGCTCACAACAAACAGCAAAAGGTAATTCCGCTGGGGCTTCTTCTTTCCGGCCAGAGCGCGCGCGCGCGGCCGGCTTCATTCAATTTGCGCCGTGCCGTGTCGTGCATACGTGTACGTACATCCCGGAAACGCGAACCCTAGTGGCGGTAATTAACGGTGCAATCTATAATGAACGTCAACCGATCCCTGCTGGATGATCCGCTCCCTTCCACCCGGTTCCGGCGAGGGTAGGATTACACTGTGGGTGATGATGACGATGCTGACGATTGGGAGCAGAATTGGGAAAAGCAACTTGCAATTGATGTTTAATTACGTCTTTACAGTTAAGCTCGTTCGGGATTGTCCGTCAGGGCCGGCGTATTATAATAAACTCTTTTTTTTTTCATTCCCCATTTCATTCCCACTTGCCGGTGGCTGTACAGCAGGGCTTCCGCGGAGGGAAGGGACTGAGGAATGTGTGTGTGTATGTACTTATGCTCCATCAATGTTACCACTCACCGGACGGGGATGCATTTCTTTTGAAGTGAGATTTGTATCGGAATGATTAAACTAGAGGTTTCTGATCCACCCGCCCGTCCGGATGGGATTGCTCGCGTGCATGTGTGTGTGTGTGTGGACAGTCATCATTACCATTTGGGGTGGGATTCCGTTTTTATTTAAACTGTAACGATGCATCCAGCGCTGGGGCCTGGGGCGCGGGACACACGATGACGCGAGGACAGAAAACATGAAATGGCAATCAATAATGCACTTCGTTTAATTGATGGATTGAGCGATAGAGTAAGACGGTTCGATGATAGCCGCCCGAGAGCGTAAACTCTCCCCCAGGGGGTGGGGTAAACCTCGCCCTCTCTCTCTCTCTCTCTCCGCATCGTTTGCCACCTCCCGTTCGCTGGATCATGGCTGGAAAACAGGGGGTTCAAGTGGTGGCGCTCTTGTTTTTCATTTGCCCGATGCATTCTGGTCTCGCGTGTGGGGTGGAAAGAGCGAGAGAAAGAGGGCAAAAGAGACAGAAAGAGAGCAAAAGGAAAGCACTTTGTAATTAACTGATTGCTGATAAGCGCGGGAAATTAGACCCTGATGGGTTGTGTATTTATTTTTATACAGCTCTTTCTTCCCCAAACCCGCTTTTTGCCAGCAACGGGTTGCTTGGGAGGAAGTGGCGTGGTTGTGTGTGCATTTGGTCGTTTCCATTACAGGAATGAGTTTCATTAAGCTCAATCTGTAGTTTAATTGATGACAATGTTTGAAACATGTCCACCAGGTCGGAATTGATAGTAATGAAAACGGTCGGCTAATGGCTGGGAAAAGGGGTTGGCATTAAGGCGTGTTAAAAACGGTTATCGATCAAGTGAGCATTTTGCGTCTGAGTGTGTGTCTGTGTGTGGTAAGCGTTTCAGTTGAGTGAAGAAAATTTATCAGAAAATCAATCTAATGAGATAAATACATTTAAGAAGAGAGCTTTAACGCAATACATTTACTCACTAATTGCTCCCATGAAATAGTTTCTAAACTGTTAAACAAACATCGTGTCTTGTCGTGTGCAAAATTCTTCCAATTAGTGTTTGTTTTTTTTCCGTAGGCTCCTGCCCATCAACTTCAAATCCATCCAACAGGCTTCCTAAGATGAGCACGCTGGTTTGCTCCCAAAGGGATAATTAATTAGCCAAACAGCTCGAGGATATTTATCGACCTTCTCTACCTGAGCGTTCCCTCCTCGAGAGCTGCTCGCTCTTTACGCTTCGAATCCTTTCGATTCATCTCGATCAATTGCAAATCGCACTGGCCCGCTCATCAATTGCCCTGCGGCGCGACGGTGTGTCGGCTGTATCACGTGCCCGATTAGATTGGTCGGCCAGATCCTAGCCAGAACCCTTCTTCGGTGCCATGCTCCGTGTACATCATTATTGCTGCGGCTCTATTCGTCACTATCAAAGCCAAAGGAGGGTCGGGAAGGAAGCTGCCTGCTCTCTTTGCGGGACCCCCGCTGCAGCACAATGTAACGCAGCTCTGTAATTGGCATTTTTGCGTGCAATCGTCGTTGTTTAATTAATGCCAAGGGCGGGCCGGCGCGAGGGATTATGTTTCGTGAAAAGCGGGTGTGGATGGGTTCGAGGATCTTTCACTAATTACTTCTGCTCTGACAAAAGAAGCTCTCCTGTGTGTGTGGCTGTAAATTGTTAGCCCCGCAAATAATGGGTAAAATGGTTTGCAAATTGAAAATCGACTTGATCCAACTACACAACTCGTTAAAAATGTGTGTGCTTTGGACCAAAGTTTTTCCACCATCCATCCGCGGCGCTGTGTGCCGCCTGCTGGCAGGAAAAGTGCATAACGCACACTGCTTTGTGTGTTTCTTGAACTGTTTCCAATTATAGCAACCAATGTGTGTAATGTAGCCAATTACGAGCCCTTCTTTGGCCCTGTCCACAAGCACGACAACAGCGACGACGAAATAAAGAACACTGCCTTTCCCCCCAAAAAATAAATAAAACCAGTTGCCTGACAAGCTTCGAACAACAGCGGGTAAGGCCACAACATTGGCCGTCGTTGTTGTTGCTCCCAACCAGCGGCTGGTGGCCTAATGAAGGAAAACCTTAGGGGAAACTTATGCCTCCGAGGGAAGTGCGCGAGAGTGTATCCTCGACACAGGGAACGAATAACGCACACCACACAAAACCACCCCCGAATGCAACGCGCCCGACGATTACGACCCAAAAGCGGTGGCTAATGCTGCTGCTGCTGCTGCCAAAAAGGTTCGTTCGTTAGCAAAACGGTGGCGCTTAAGGGTGCGGGGGGTGCAGGTGTTGGGGAGTTGCATATCGAAAATAGCAATATTCTAAAGGGTGTACAGTGTGGCCAGAGAAGCTCAAACTCAACGCCAGTGAGCACCCGAGGCCAGTGAGTGCGCGCTTTTCCCGCTTCCCAGTGTGTGTGTGTGTGTGTGTGTGTGTGTGTGTGTGTGTGTGTGTGTGTGTGTGTGTGCGTTGGCATACCGCGCTGACACCGAGCGCCGAGCGTCGCGCGTTTTTGTTCGTGCGAGATGAACCGGGAGCGAACGAACTGTGCCGGGGCCTGGGTTTGGTCAGACAGACGGGGGCGCCGGGTGGATGTGTGGTGTGTTGGTTGGGCTGGCGTGCGGCAAGCGCTGGCAAAAGTTTCCAGTTTAAAAAGGATGTATAACGAGCTCGGCAAGCAATTTATTTTAATGATCGTCCGTTTGAAATAGAAGTTTAGTTTTGTATAATTGTACCGAATCTATATATTATAATGAGCGGGCGTTGTTGCTGGTGTGGGTGTATGAGCTGAACGCCGTACAATCATTTCCTCTCTCTCTCTCTCTCTCTCTCTCTCTCGTGGGGAGGGAAGAAAGAGTTTTTAATGGCCCACGGGGAAAGTGGGAGGGAAGGGATGAGAAGGGTCGTCGTAATGTGCTCGCGTCGTACGATGACTTTCTCTCACACACACATGCAGGGTGGTGCTGGTGGTGGTGTGGAAATGAAAGCAATCGGAAATTAAACGGTTGGAAATAAAGGCGAGAAAAAAAGGACTTCGTTTAAGGAGCAGACTCATGTCATTAGCGATTGGGTGGAATTATTGTGTTGTTTTGATCGTTGGGAAATGGTTTCAACTATTTGCTTCTCGTTAAAGATGTTTATTTCATCGAAGAAAAGCTTTTCGCATGAAGCAATCAGTTTGAAATGGTTTTGAACTCTTTTAATGACAATTTCTGAATGTCCAGCTGACTTAAAAAAGCATCCAAAAAGCCAGTTTACAAATCAATGATCGATTGTTTGACTGATTTCTCGACTCGTGCTGGGCATTCATCTCGCAACGGCTCAACTCACCATCCTTGTTAAATCTCGTTAGTGCTCTGCTCCGGCTTCCAATCAGCACCAAATGGCCACACAGAGTGAGTATGAGAGAGAGAGAGATAGAGCGGGACAACCCCAGTTGGTCCGCTTCGATACCGAAAGGCTTTGCATGAATGGCGGCTGCTAATGAGGAAGCCATTGTGTCACATCTTAACGAGCGAAGATGATTTCCCGGGTAGCCGGGTCGTCCCAGCTGTTCCAATCCAAGCAGCCATCGCCCCCCTCTAGTTTGCATCACGTGCCTTTGCCACCAGTCGCTTCGTCCGTGTGTGTGCTTGTGCAGTGCAGTAGTGAACAGACAGACATAAGTCAGCATTTTCGACGTTTTTTTTGCGGTCGGTGCGCTATAAGTTAGCTGCTACATGCAACATTTAAAACCCGGGCTGTGTATTTCAACATCAAAAGTCGTGCTGCGGTTTGTTGTGTACCATTTGTTTTCGGCGGATTGCAGTGCGACCTCCCGCCCCCCATTCCCACATCAGCAAATATATGTGTGTCGTGACATTCGCAGAAGGACGCAGAACCCCCCTCCCAAGGTAGGGTACAGCAAAGCGTCATCCATCGCACGAACGAGGAGCGCCCAGCAGCAACTTCCTTTGGAGCGAGTAATTATTTTGAAATTTAATTAAAAAATTAATTACAAAGAAAATAACTATATTGCAATAATGCCTTCCCGCTCCTTCTCCAATTGCTCAGAACGCCTCAGTGCCTGTTCGTCCCTTTGGCTGTTGTTGTTGCTGCTGCTTCTCTTTCCCTTTGGGGCTGTGTGGCGAACAGCTGTGCGCCGGCGGCAGCGCAAGGCAACAGAAGAAAACGTGCTCTCGCGCGGAAGTTAATGAAACGTACACAAAGTGCATTAAAGTTTGCACTGTCCCTCCGATCTGCCAACGTTCCTTCGCTCCCCTCCCCCCTCCCCCAGTGAAGTGGCCAGTACACGATGATGCAATAGAGAGAGAGAGAGAGCATTGGGCGGGAGTGAAGGCTTCGTTCGTTTAAGCGTGCAAAAGACTTGTGCATTTGAAGGAACGCTAGGAGCGCGTTCGTACGTGGTGCAAGTGTGGGACAGGGTGAATCCTGCCTTTGTTTACTTACCCATCTGCCGACGTTTAGGGGAACAGGGGAGGAAGAGGTTTGAGAGGGGCAAAATGAAGCATATGTACCGGATCAGACCGGTTCGGTGCTGGCGCAGGGGTTTGAAATTAGGCGAGGGTCAAGCAGCTGATTGAGCGTTTCGGAGGTGGCTGGGAGGAAGTAAAGGGCACAAACGGAAGAGAGATAGAGGGAGGGAGTTGGTGGTTCGCTTAACATGCAAACGGAGCGATCTTTAATGTTTTGCAACAGCTGTTACAACCATAATGTTTCGTACCGAAAGCATTATCAAAACGAGGGGCTGTGTGTGTGTCAATGAAAATTAAATTAGTTCGCTTTTGCACTGAGGGTGACGGAAGGGCAATAATTTTGTCAAATATCGCCCTCTAATTCATTGTCATTTCCTGAATTGTGGCTATTTAAAAACGGGGCTTTTTTTCGCACAGGAAACACTTTGAGCAATAAATTAAACTGAACCAAATTGCCAACCATCACCAATCTTGCCATCGACACCACTTTGTGCAATCCAATCAATTAGACGGTGGGAAGGTTCTACCCTTCGACAGCTTCTACCATCCATCCCTGGAACCGATGGGTGTCCATTGGGTGGGTAAATAAAGATGCAAAAAAGTGCGTACCAGCCTGGCCAGCCAGTCAGCACAGCACCAGCCGGCGGACAAAGCGGGAAGGAAGGCGTTTGAATTTTGTTCCGCTTTCATTCTGCCACGCTTTTGCCACGCCGAAACCGATACCGAAGGCATTTGGGTGTGTGGGTGGGCTGGCGTGGGTGGCGTGTATCGTGTACTGTTGTCCAAGTGCCGCCCATACCCATCCCCACCGCCCACTGTGGCAGTATAGCTGATAATTTAATTAGAAAATTAATTAAATTTCAATTTTATTTATTTCATTTTAAACTGTGTTCCGGCGCTGTTGGAACTTTTTGCACTCCTGCACGGTACTGCTGGTGTTGGTTGGTTGTGATGGGTTTGCAGCCTCGGCTGTGCTGTGTGTGTGTGTCCACGTGCTGTGTCTGAAAGTTTGTACCATCTATCGTTGCTGTGTTGTGTTGTGTGTGTTTTTTTTTGCACTTTGTCAGAGGAGCGAAAGTGCCGAAAGGAGGAAAACGAGCTGGGAGGAGCTGATAGCATTTAGTTAAACAGCACAACAGCGACTGTAAGAGTGGTCCTGTTCGATTAAAACACTGTAGCAACAGCACGAGCCAAGTGGCACGTTGAGTACGAAGGTGGATGGGGTGGGTGGTGAGCAGAATCCTTTCCGAAACGGAATTCATTTAGAACCTGAAGTAGCCGATAGTTGCTGTTGATGTTGTCGGTGGCAGCAGTCAGTTTGTCGTTTATCATCCGTTGATACTTTTAGCTAAGTTTTTTTTTTGTATCTAAAATAATGAAATGTAGTTGAAATTTTAGGACAAAATTGACTTTATCTTCCTGTAATTGAAAAGTATGCTTAATTTACCAGTACAAATTATATAAAACATAAATGAACAGTATTAAAAGCTTTGATTTAGTTGGATTTGACATAAAAGAGTACAGAAGTATCCCTTTCGCTTCATCGTTGTTTAATTCCCTCACTCACACACTAGCCATAGCTGTTTACGATTGTTTCATTCCACATCGAGAAGCGAGAGAGAGAGAAGGAGATACAGAGCGGGTGAAATAGCAAGTGTAGTATCACGGTTGGTCGGATAGTAAGTGAAAACAACAGGACGGTGGAGTGAGTTCGATATAAATTAAATTAAATTAAATGTGTATCGCCACCAACATCATCAACAGTCGTCTTTCCCACCGTCCCCCAAGCGTCTCGATAGAGTAATGGAAAATAGTTAAGAGATCCTTCATCCTTCAGCCCTGTTTTTTGCACCTCCCGGCAGAACGGATCGTAGAGCCGAGCTGAGTACACGCAAATAATAAATAACATTTGATCAGAATCCATTGCATTGTGTACAGCTTGCCTGGTGGCTCTGTGTGTGTGTGTGTGTGTGTGGAACTCGGGATAACTGAAGGCAACCGAGTCGTTTAGTAAACTTCTCTTCTCGCACCGACCAACCCCTCGGAGTACGGAGTGATAAGCACACACATGTACGTGTGTAATAGCTCGATTAAGCAAAGTGCTGCTGCACACACACAGAGCAGCCACGACGATGGACAAACGAACCGAACGGTGGAAAGCTTTCCACTGGCAAAGGAAAACGGAACGGACGGGAGCAAGCCAGGGAGTGAATTGTTACAAAAACGTACCGAGGAAACGTGATGCCGGAAGGAAGGAGCCACAGAAACGAAGTGAAAATTGCTTTTGGGGCCACTTCAAATCGAAAGCTTTTCATCGAAGTTTCCATCCGCAAGTAAGAGTGAGTGTCGGCTGAACGGGAGAGGGGCAGGTCGTACAGACCTGCCTCATTAAGCTACTCAAGTGGGAAATCCTATCCGTAATCCTTGCCTTTAGCTTCTCGCTCTCTCTCTTTCTCTCTCTCTCTCTTTCTTTTTCACATGTTCGGACGCTCTCACTTCCTCCCGGGTTTTTCCTGCAATGTTGCCCGTACAAGATTGCTTTCTTCTGAGTGGACGATGGAGGAGCTTTTTCGAAGAAATCTTGCCCAGTGTCTAGTTTAATTGATTTTACCCTTCGTTTCCGGCACTCTTCTGACCGGGTGGTAGGGTTCTCCTTCAGCCGTAATCTCATCATATCCCTTCAGCAAATATTACCAATTGAAGCCGGAGCCTCTCGAGCAAGGTGCAAGCAAGTTGACTGGGGGCTGAGCTTTGGTAAACTTACTCGATTATAAGCAATCTCAGCAACTGGTAGGCTTCGTCGATTGCAACATTATGGCAGGGCAACGATGCTATCGTTCGCAGACCGTTCAGCGGAGAGGTTTAGCAAGTATTTGTTTTTAAGCTGATTTTGACGGGTGACGGACGGACTTGCCGCTAGAAAGCCAACGCAAGAAGACGCTCCGACCAACAGGCCAACGATTTGCGGGAAGTTTGTCGGAATAATCTTGCATTTTGGTTAATTAAAACTGAGACATTATCGAAACAATTGTCATTTTTTATCGATAATAACTATTTTTCCTTTCAATGGAAATCGATTTCATGTCGAGGGACGCATCCGGCATTAATCTATTCCAACTGACATGCCCTTGCTTGCTGCTGTGTGGCCTTCCGCTCCTTGCAAATTCCCACAGCTCGGCTCGATTGCCTTTAAAGCTCCTCTCTGTAAGCAAGGCAAGGCTTTAATAGTTCAGTTGACCATGGGTTTGCAAATAATAAGCAACTAACAGCGTGTCGTCCGTCCAGCAACAGCTTCACAATAAAATTATGAACACGAGCCAACCGAGACATTCATCGCGTTGCATCGCCGCGCCTCCTCCTCACCTTACCAGACAATTTATTGGAGCCGGCTTTCAAACCGAACCGTTTGAATCCGTTTATCACCACGCCACGACATCCCGTAGTCGGCCGGCGTAGTCGGGGTGCCACCAGCGAACGAAGCAACGCCAGCTGTCGGACCTCCGATGGTGCTGGTGCGAGAAGACAGCACCGTAGGAGTAATGTGACGTTAATTAAGTTTTGCTTGATTAAAAATTTATGTAAATATCGGTTTAATTACTTCTTGTGTATTGTTTGCTTCCTTCCCTTGCTGTGCTCGAGCTTGTCCGTCGCGTCCACACTCTTGTCTTGGTTCTTGTAGATATTGAGCAGGATTTGATCTTGCTTTGTGCCATCTCCGACTGCGTGTTCCGTTTCTTTGGTTTATCTATGTATTGATTTGCTCATTTATTTATATGTTTAGTTGTCGCATGTTGATTATTTAACTCTTTTTATGTACTAGAATGTTATATGTTCCATTGCAAAGGCCCAATGTTGCAAGGGAGCATTGAAATACCATTGCATAAAAACGGACGTGTGCATTGTCTGTGCTATCTTTAATCTTGTGCAAACTCTCGATGCATTCAATAGCCCTCCACGCCCTCCTTCTGATGCTTTTCCTTCGCGCCCTTTCCTTCGCGACCCCGATCCCGCCCGCACAGTGCTCGCTCGCTCAGTCACTGCTTCGTCCAGTGGCTTTTGTTTATGCAACCGTTGATTTATGTGATTGGGGAGGCCGCCGCCGCCGCCGACCTGTCTGAGGGTGCTGTCGGTCGCCCCAACGCAGGCAGAGACATTGGGCAGGGCGGCATCGGTCGAGTGCTGATTGGCTTTAATGTTTGATTATTTGCCTGCCACGCTCGAAGGTAAATAAACAAATATCACTATCAGATCGAGTAATTAAGCGTGTGATTGAGCCAATGTTGGGCGTCTGTGTGGTGGCTGGTCTGGCAGTGCAGAGGAGGGTCAGATTAAGGGAATCTGTTTTCTTAGAGTATTTTTTTGTGCTGCAGCAGAGAATCAATAGGTACGAGTAATGGTTTAATCAAACACGCTAGAATGATGATGTGTTCTTGAAATTTCACATTTATTTCTTTACAATTTCTGTTCTACGTCACGTTTAAAGTGTTTTCTTCAAGACTCAACAGTTTCGTGCGTTTCGAAGCGATGGCCAAATCGAAATTCCTCGTCACATTTTGGACAGCTTCAAGTGGACAGAATAGTACAATTGCTCCAGCTTATCTGGATTGCCTTCACAAATAGTTTTTGTTGAGAAAATCATTCTGTTTTCCGTCCATCTCGTGCTGGTATCAATTCATTAGGTGAAAATGACGACTGAAATTCTTACGCAAGCAATGTTTTGGTAAGGGGAAAAACTAATTCGCTTGTTTTAACTAACTTATTCGGGGTAGAATTTCTCACCAAAACATCAAACCTAAACCAAAAACTGATCAAACTCTATCCTCGTGCGGTGCGGCGACGAGTCGAAAGCGAACCCGTTTAATGTTAACACCGAATCGGTTTCTATTCCACTCCGGTGGCCAATTTCACGGAGTCTTCTCCTCCTCTCCCCATTCCCCCAACCCACTGGTGGCCCGCATTGTGAATATGAAGAAACTAATATAAATTATTCAATCTCCTCCTCCTCCTTCCACCCGTCGCAACGGCATCATCACACCCGGGTTCCCCGGGCCAGAAGAATTGGAAATATGAACACATTTCAATTTCGAAACTCCATTAAAATGTCAATCAAACAAAAAAATAAAAGATGAGTAGAGGCCCCCGTCCGCCCCGCTGCCACCGGTCGGATGGTCGCTTCACGTTGACTGGAGCTACAATACACATACACACATAGATACAACGGCAACAACCGTGGCACAAGCGTGAATTGGTTAGCTGGCCTGGGTGGAAGCTCTGGGAAGGAAGCAGGAAGATGGAATAAAAGTACTTATTTATCGGATGGATTCCTGTTAGAGGTGTTTTTTTCTTCAACTCTCTTTCTCTCTCTCTCTCTCTCTCTCTCTCTATCTCCCATTTCATTTCCATTGGCTCAGCTGGTTGGACATTTCTAAAAGGTTTTGTGGAAGACTCGGCCAAAAAAAAAGGTGGACTTCACCAGAGCCAGCGAGAGGGAATGGGCCAAAATGCAAAAGAAATGCACAGTGAACCCCCCTTTGCATGATGGAGGGGTTTTCGGGGGTTTGATGGATAGAACAGGTTTCTGGTTAATGTTTTTAACAGATACACGTGATCGTTGCGTCCGCAAAGCGCTGCATGAAGTGGCAGTTTTCCATCCCAACGGCTGCGAAGGGAACTGTGATAATCAGCAACGATGGGGCTGATGATGATGATGATGATGAAGGTGGAACAGGTTCAACATACCCTCACGTTACAACATTTAATGCAGCTCCCGATTTGCATACAGAGGGTCCCGGGGTAGGTGCCTCGGTGGTGAAAGTGCTTGTTCAAATATTAGAATAAATTAGCCACACCTGCCTTTGTGGAGCGAACGTTTCACACCGTTTAATTGCTGCAAATGGATCTCGAGATCGTCCGATAAGTAGTCGGTGCGTCGGATCAGCTGCGGATGAATAATGGATGAAAACGGTCAAAATATTAGACCATTTCTATCAGCGCGAGAGGAAACATTAGACGTTTGACATTTGACCCCTTTCTCGATGGGAGTGAATATCACTTTGTTATCTTTTTTTTGTATTTGTAGCACTTAATTTGTGTGTGTATGTTTATTTTGGGAGGAATTTTAAATGATGAAATGCTTTATCCAACCAACCTATTCCCACAGTTGCAGACCCATGAATGCGCCAAGAACGCGCCCAATAGACCCGAACGATGATTAAAATCTAGACACTGAGTCTGAGCACACTCACACACACACACACACACTCACGCCAGTGTTGTTAGCGATATCAGCGATCCCGACCCAGCGGAATGTCAAGCATCTTAATAGACCTCAAATCGTTCCGCGACGTGCCGTTGTTGGGCCAGTGCCAAAAAACGTGACACTTGACAGCGAGTGGCAGCATTGCGCTCGATTGTGGGGCCCTCTCCCAAACGCCCGTACCCTCGTGTGTGTTTCGTCTATTTACCTTCATTAATTTATTTCAATTAGAAGCTGCAAACGCCGAACCGTCGGTATGTGGCGGCATGTCCTGGGGCCTGGGGTGCGCACGCCGACGCCAAGATCGCAACACAACCTGGCCTGACACTGGCTGGTGTGTTCCGCGTGTGGGGTTGGGACTGTGCCCGATGGTGTCAGGCTGATTTGACAGAACAATGGCCAATCGAGAGGTGGCAAACGCGTGGACACGTGAACGTTTGGCAGCAAAGACGGTGGGGAAATTGAGACACAAAATGAGGTCAACGTGTCTTTTTCAGTATAGGTTCGAAAAATGTTCTTATTCTGTGAAGGTTTAAAATTTTACAACACACTATCGTTTTGAAATACAGTCTACAACCGTAATCATTCTCCAATTTTGTGCCACCAAGCCACAAGCTAAATCAGATTCGAATCGAACCGAATACGGCAGCTCAACCGGAAACTTTCTATTGGCACCAATTAAATCTCTAGTATCAGTTGACCAACTATCAGATGAACGGTTTTAGATGGTCTTTTGCTGGTATCAAGGATTCGGTTGCAAGGTGACAGCAAGATGCTAGCTCACTTTGGAGGAGGGCCAGAGCGTAATTTAGGTCATGTAGTTTACAATTTGATCGATAATTGCCTTACACCTTTCGATTGCTTTGGGAACAAAATGATACTATGAGCGGGTTTGTTTCTTTGCTTGAAATAAACAAGCCTTTCTTGACTTGCCTGCATGACGTCACGTTTGGCTCGTTGGCCAGTTGAAGTGGCATACGAACGGCACGACGATCCGGTCTACAATTCCGGACCAAAAGCGCAACCCCACACTCGTTTGTAGAACATTTCCTTCGCCTTAGGTACAGGATTCCGGGCCAACTGCTGCTCCCAGTTCCTCCTCACTCCCGTCTCTCTCTCCCTCCTCTTTTCCTTCCCGACGAACGTGTCTTTTCGTTAAGGTAATAATCACCTCAGGTGGATTAATCACGGGAGAATAAATAAATAAGGGGCTCAATTTATTAAGTGTCAGTAAGTGGTTCATTAGTGAATGGAATTGAGCTGAGCGGCTGGTGAGGGGGGCGGGGGGGGGCGATGAAACGCCACTAGGCCGCTGAAGAACGGTTGAATTTGCTGGCTTTGGGTTCGGGCTCGAGCCGAGACGGGCTCTTGCCTTGAAGTGTACGCAAGTACGCGAGGTTAAGTGGCTGACGATTGGGTGAGACAAACCGCCAAACCACCGCGTACCGCGCACTGTCTTTATGCTGGCCGCCGGCTCCGATGCAAATGGGCACAACAGACACACACCTCACGAATGAATGGGCGAAAGTAATGAAGAAATTAAAGTTGTTCCTTCCACGTACAGTCGCGCAGCCACATTCCCAATGGTTCTGGCTTCCCTTATTTTTCTCGAGCTCGATCGCAAATGCGAAATATGATTTCGTCGGGAAGGCGTTGCCGTAAATCAATTATGATGAACGGGCATGGGCCGGGGCTGTGGCCAAGCCGCCTGAGAGCCCATTCGGCGACCACGTACCAATAATGATAAATTATGGGACGGTGCGCCGTCTTGATGTTGTTTGCGCTCTTCCCCTAGAACTGGCAGCCATAGTGTGAGCATGTGTCGACCTAGGTGCCTGTTAACGAACGCGCTCCGAGCATCATGACGATGATCAAGATTACGATCACGATGCGTGGTGGCGATGATGATGATGTTGTTCCTTTTTTTTTATAAGGCCTTTAAGCCTCTGGCTGGGTCTTTTGATTTTTGTTGCTTGTCGATTGGAAATAGAACAGCGTTTTGGAAACGAAGGAGAAAAAAAGAGGCAAAGAAAACAAACAATCTTGTTCCGATCGTGATCGAGGGCTTCGAGCGCGATTGAAGCTCACACGCGGGCTTGTAATCGAGTGAATTGCACTAAAGGAGAATGGAAATGTCAGACATAGTTAGCGACAGTGCGGGTGCGGGTGCTAATTTTTTTAACGAACTGAAACGCGGTTGAGGTTGATAATCGTGATTTGGCACAAAAAGCACCGAAATGGGAATAAGGTCGATTGGTTTTTGGTGGGTTCTGTTGAACTGTATTGAGAGATGATACATACGTGAAGTAATGTTAGTTTGTACCAAAAAACTGTCAGAATAGTTGAACCGACACTTTAACCACCAACTCAAACACACATCACATCGCACCGGACGGAACAATCCGAAAACAAAGCCACTGGAAAGGATCGCACTACACACAAACACGGTCCATTCGCACTAATAAGGCCTTAAAGCGGAGCAAATTATGAAAAATTAATCTTAAGCAATGTTACCCGTTTGCTGAACGCTTCACGCGCTTCGCTTTTCCGGCCCGTTTCGGAAGGAGGTACGCGAGCGCACCGGCACAACTGATTGAAACGTGCACTTTCTTAAATCGACCATTAATTAAACTAATGAACAACGAGCCGCTGCCCAAAACGTAATGAGAGCCATCGACCACCTTTCCCTTTTTTTTGTGTGTGTGGCCTTTTTTTGCTGTTGCTGCTCGCCCAGTGCTCGCTTCCTTTTTTCTGCAATTAAAAGAATATTTCCCGCTCGGTAAAACACTCGCTCGCGTTTATCACTCTTCGCCACCGTTCCGGTCCGTGTTTTGCGATCGCTGCGGGCATCTTTATCGATCGATTCCGTAGCGTGTGCGAAGAAAAGCGATCGAAAATCAACATCCACAGTCCAGGAGTTGGGGGGAGGAATGCAGTGAAGATGCACAAAAACCACATCACATTCACTACATAAGCTAAGCAACATATACAAACAAGCCAAGCGCATGGTATGGTTTGTACAGAAGTCTCTCCTTCTCTCTCTTTCGGTATATGGATGTGTCCAACGCACTTCCGTCTTCAGGTTGAGTTTCCCCCCCCCCCCCCGTGTCGTGGTTCGTTCTTACTCACACTGGCCAATGTATGTGTGTGTGTGCGTATGTGGCAGTGTGTTTGCTCCCGGTGACTAATTAAGATAATTAACGATTTAATTCCCCATTAAATGCGATCCAATTAACGATGGATTTATGGCGTTTCGATCGTTATGTGTTTCGGATCGCACCGATCATCTTCCATCGCGCCCATCGGTTTCCCATTGCGGTGGCACCGCTGGAAATAGAAGGGAAAGGGGAGGAGAACAGGTTGGTAGGGGGGCATTTTCGGAAGTCCCCCCTCTCCTTCTTTCCTCTCTTTACCCTTCTACCACCGATTGGTTTCAGATTGGAAGCAGATCACCTCTAATCACCTCTATGCCGTTGTCGCCGAGGTTCGTCGTCTTCCACCGCTCATTACTGGGCGAAAACAAAAAAAAAACTCTCAAATGATGCCGCAATTAGTCAATGGTGGTTTAGTTGACTGTTGAGACGTAGTTTTTTCTTCTTCTCAACTGCTTTCGTTAGTTTGTTTGCTTTTTCGCTTTGTTTGGAAAGTTTTTTAGTAGTTCCTGTCGAGCCGGCCGGGTGACGCTTTGTCCATTTAACAAGCTACTTGGACGCTACTTCTTGCTCTTGTTTGTGTGTGTTTTGCACTGAGCAACTAATTAAGGGTATGTGTGTGTGAGTGTGTGGTGATATCTGCGTTTAATTGGGTGGTCCTCCTTCGGCAGCATGCAGCAGCAGGTCCGGTCGGTTCAAGCCGCCTCCAGGGTCGGTGCACAATGCTGGAGGCGACGGGTCGGGTTTTTGCTGTGCCGGCCACAGCACAGTTAATTGGTAGAATGAATAATGTCACCCCTGTTTTGCTGAATCGATTCTTGATAGGGTGTAGTAAGTTTTCCAAAAGCAGCAGAACTCGTTTGCTTGGTTCTGTTCCTTAGTTTTGAACACGCAAGACGTTCTTTTCTTCGACCAATCCAAAAGGTTCTAAAGTTTCAATCTATTACAGCTGCAATCCAATAAACAGAATAGAAATGCTCCCATTCTACTCCTCCAGCAACGCTTTATGGTGCAACCCTTCTGCTGGTTTTCCCCTTTTCGTGCAATTCAACATAAGGGCTTCATAGTTAATGCTGAACAATTGCTTCTTGATATACGCTGCTTGACGTCTGGCCCCGATTGAGCATTACCGTTCTGCGCCCGTCTAGCGTGCGATTGATCTTCCCCCAAAAGAATCCGAAAAAAACACGTCCAGGTGAGAGAAATATTCTACTCCTGGCCCGGATAGCCTTCCTCCTCCTCCTCCCGTCCAACGCTCATCGACATCCATCATTCTGATTGAGTGGATTTATTACATGCATGGCGTAGAGAGTTCCTGCCCAATTTTCCGCCACAGCTTCACCGTTCGCTTACTCCACACGTCCGCAAATCCCACACGTGAGACCTCTTATCGCTCTCGGAATCGTACGTTCCTTTACCTTCGTTTTTGCCCTGGCAAGGCGAGTGTTTCGCGATCCCGACGAATCAATGTATGAAAATTTCATTTCCCTGTCCCCCAATGTGTGTGTGTGTGTGTGAGCGCGCTTTCAGCAACGACGGTTCCCTTCGTTCGGGCGGTGCCGAGTCCAATTTCAATCGAAACCGAATCATCGCTCCATCGTTTAGTCTTTGGCCACGATCCCTTTTTTTCCTCGGGACTCAGATTGGCCAGACCGTGGCCGTCCCGTTTTTTTGGGTGCCCGCAAGGAGAATGTGTGTTTTCTCCTCCGCGCAAGGCACAATCGGGGAGAAAATTGGAAAATCAAAATTCTATTATCCGCATCTTGCATTGCACACCGGGATTGCCTTCGATTGTTGGAATACGTCCAACAATCGTTTATCGCAAGCAGTACGTGCTGTTTTGGTGCCGATGTAAAAGGTAGCCATTTGGCTTTGGCGAGGAAGGGCTAGACATCTTCATCATTTTGGAACACTTTAAGGGTCTTTGTTGAAATTTGCACAAAATACTTTATGCTAAAGATTTTAACGCATAGCAAGTTCCGCTTAAACAATACAAAGCGATTCCATCCTACGCTTTGGAGACCGCTCGCCTCACCTGTATTTACGACACACCATCACGACAAATGGGCATTCCCGTCCCGGTAGCGAATGTACATTTTTAATGTCCCGCTAATTAGGAACATTATTAATTAATTCATTGATATTCAGTACATGCGTTTAATGAAGAAGTTTTGCTGCTGCCTGCCTTGTTACCGTGACCCAACCGGGCAGCCAATTCCCGGTAGCGCTGTCGGGGCCCGGAGCCAACATCGGCAACGGCAGGCGTTTTCCTCCCTGCCAAAGGTGTCTCTTGTCCCTTCTACAGTGTGTGTGTGTGTGTGTGTGTGTGTGGTGCGGTGCTCGGTGCTTTTTTGCCTTTCCTGTGCATTGCAGTGCATCCCACCGGAGCAATGTGCGATCGACACGAACAGCGAAATGAAAAGTGATCCAATGGTGGGGAAGCAGCACAATGATGATGGACGGAAGCTGGCTGGAATGGAGCGCGATCGCGAAGCCATGACACGACATTCGCCATAACAAAAAACAGCCACTGCGGTTCGCTTGTAGCTCTGAGAGACGAGGGAAGACACCGATGGTGTCAAGGGCATTTTGCACCCTGCACGGTACTGCCCCGTTTCGCCTTCCAGCAGTGCAGCAGAGCAGGACAGAGACGGAGCAGCTTGTTACGAGCAAATGAAGACGCCCCCGGGGGCCAGCCGCGCAAAAGGTGGCCGCGAATTATTAATGAACTTATCATTCTTGTTTTCAATTAAACACGGATTCCCTCTGTGTGCCCTCCTTTCGCTGCCAACCATGCGCTCCACGCCGGCGATGGGTGCAGGTGAGCCTGCGTTTGCACAAATTGCACGCCAATGCAGCCGCAATGATGGAGCGGTGCTCTCTGCCGAAGTGAACTGCGTGTGTTGCATGCGTTTGCTTCTCTTTCCGCGCTTTCCTTTTAAGGGGTTAGGGGGTTTGGCGTAAGAGGCTAATCAATCTGAAGCCAGACCAATTGGAGCAGATGGATGCGGCCAAGATCGAGGAAAGATTTGAACGTAAACTAAAAAACATGCAGCAAGTAGCATTGTGCGATGAAGTATGACAGATCTGGATTATTCATATTTTGCATTTAATTAGAACAGACCAAAGCTTTGTAATGGTTCTCCGACCCGCAACTTCATCGTTCGATAATGATGATCCTGACGAACAGCCCATGATACTGTGCGAGATAGCAAGCAGGATGTCCACACACACCACTAATTAGCCTTCGTTTCTGGCAGTTCTGACAACTTCTGAGAAAGGTAGAGCAAAGGAGAGACAGAGACGACGACGACGACGACGGTGGAACAGCTATACACCCTGCAACGGTACCAGCTTCGGGCCAAAATCAAACAATTGCTCTAATTATTTCCCATCATCGCCTTCCATCGGTGCTTGGTTTCGCCGTCGCCGTTCGTCGCTTCCTACTCTCCATCTCTCCCGGAGCTGCTCTCCCCGGGCTGAATGCATTCCAGGGAAGCAAGGAAGTTGGCCCGGGCCCGCTACCGGTGCACCAAAACAACTGGCGAAGGGCCCAAAGGACGAAAGATCCTGGTGGAAATCGTTCACTAATTGAGGGAATCCTTGCCGGGCCGTGATTGTGCTCGGGATACCTTCCTTCCATTTTCCCCTCATGCCACTCGTCCTGTTCTGGGTTGATGGCTGCCGATGCCAAACGTCACCGTTCAAATTTCATATCTTGCATCGTCCCTCCAGCAGCACCAATCCGCTTCCAAAAGCGCTTTTCCCTGCTAGAGTAGTGGGAGCTGCAGAAGAAAAAAAACACACTCACCTCCTCTCGTGCGTTCGAGTTTTTCCCACCAGCATGAGAGGCGGCCCCAGAAGCGAACGAACGGGTTTTGCCATGTGCATGTGAGGCCCCCCCGTCGGTCGCTTCCCTCCGCTTCAGTCCCCCATTTTCCGGTGGCGTTGACGGTGGCTCACTAATTGGCTTCATTTATTAGACTTCTTGTTCTGTGCGAGACATCGATAAGAACGCAAACCACCCCCCCCCCCCCCCTCTCCCGAACGGTGGAGAAACGGGTGGGGCTGGTTTCGGTGTCGCGTTTCCATGCATGATTGCCGTCCCCCGCAACCCACACACCCACAGACCCCTCTTCCAAACGCGCGATGAATTGTGTTTTCGGATTGGAGGCGAAAACTTACCTCGTCCGTGTAAACGCAACGTCCCAGCGAGCGGAAAATGTGTCTGTGTGTGTGTATGTGCATGAGTATGAGTGTGTACGTTGCAATTACATGAGCGTCCTCGGCGGTCCCCAATGCCCCCCCCCTCGCTCAAGGGCTTAAGGCTTTAATTAATTAATTGATTGAATCGAAGCCGCAACGCTATTCCCGGGGCCGTCCCGGGACCAACCGACCGACCGACCGAGCACGCCGTTGTTTGTTGCGCTTTCCTCACTCGCTCGCTCGCTCGCTGGCTGCAGCACGGCCGTCATGATATGCATCATCCACTTCATCACCCGGTGTTGGCCCGCTGCCCGCCGAGGAATGCCAGGGTTTTATCGTGTGCAAACCGTGCAGGAATTGGTCGGTTTACTACGAGGAACGAGGGTGCTGTATTGATGTGACGTGTTTGTGTGTGTATGTGTGCTGGTAGTCACCGCACTTAGTGACTGCTTTTAATGTTATAATCCAGAAGAAACTTTACAAAAGCTTGACGCGATGACGTAGGATATGAGTTTATATAATTTATCGGTGAAGCAGTTGCGCTATCATTCATTAAATATGAAAGTAAATTAAAAGGGAATACGTAAAAAAAACACACCAAACGTAGATAATCTCCGACACACCCAAGTAATCCCCCTTGCACAAAGAAAAACCCTTACCTGCTGATGATGAAGTCTAATTAACCTAAATCTAGCCGCACGCCTCCAACCGTGAGCCCCTCGCAGTGAGCCTCCGAAAATGAGTCCGGAAATAATCAAATGACGCCGTTCGAGGATCGGGGCCGGCCGGTACGTGTGTGCCCTGCAGGCGGTGGTAATGGTGGTGGCGTTGTCCTTTTTCCTGCCAAGCGCCCACTTTGGCATCCTTCGCCTCCAACAGCCAAAGGTAGCATTTAATAGCTTCTTCCTCCCTCGAGGACGTCACTACGACGCTACGTCCGTCATTCTGGGGATAATTGAGTGTGCGCTCGGTTACGGGTGCTGCGGGTGGTTCGGTCCTGTTTGGGTGGGTAAGCCTTTTGTTCCTGCCATCCCCCACACTCGCCCATTTCTCATCTTTGCCCATGTTTACCTCTTTCTTGCCGCTTCCATCTATTTTTATGCTCTGTTTTTGCTTTGTCTCTTCCAGATTATGCGATATTATCAGCGTAATTAAGGATATAATTAACTTAAAAGGATAATACACATCCACCGGGCAAGGTAAGTTCTTTTCTTTTGATGATTTTGCCCTCTCTCTCTCTCTCTCTCTTTCCTTCTCTTCTTGGTCCCATTTTCTCCACTCTTTTTGTCGTTTTTGTTTTTTTGCTCCACTGTAAAAATTTTGCCCGTTAATTATGTCGAACTGTTGGCAGAGAGAAAAACAGAGCGAAGGAGAGTTGACACACGCAGGCGGAAAAAAAACCACGCCATACCAGTGCCAATTGAATCTTTTCTTTTCCCTTTTTGCTCTCCCACACAACGGGACCCCCATTTTGTGTCCTCGCAAGCTTGCTAGGAACATTTTCTTCAACTGGCGCTCCCCCTTTTCTTGGTTTTCCATTCCAAAAGAAATTGCTCTCAAAGGAAAAAAAGACGCAGCTCCATTGTAAAGAAAAAATAACCAAAACCAGGGACAAAACACACCCAACCGTCGATCAAAACTGACTCCAACAACGGCAGGCTCCGTGTTTCGGTCGGCATTTTCTTACAGCATGCCATTTCCTTACCCACGAGATGATCTCCAAGCCCGGGCGCCCGGACACACAAAAAAAAAACGGGGGAACGGGGTCGGCGTGCCGTGCAGCTCGGTTCGTTATCTGGCGCTTGTATCGTTCTTAATTTGAATAAATTAATTAGGATTATACCTTTGCGTCTTCTCTGTGCGGCGGTCGATCCGGGGGCCGAGCTGGCCCAAGTGGAAAAGGAAGCTCAATTATATGGGTTAGGGCGGAAAGGGGCCAAAAAAAGAAAGGATTTTTAAACGAAGCGTCATGGTGGTTGGTGGAAAATTGCTGCGAAAAATTCATTCTCTAATTTAACCAAGCGCACCCACAGGGCGTTAGTAGGAAAGGAGAATGTGTGTTGCATTTAAAGAGAGAAAGAGTAAGAAAAGAGGCTAGAAAAGAGGTTTTATTGTCAAATTTTTAAGAACCCTGACCGAGTTTCCCCCGGCGATGAGATTAGAAGGAAAATGCCTCCAGATCGGACAGCGTGTGTCCACTGTGTGTGTGTGTGTGTGTGTTTCCGGGCAAGAGATATTTTCCTTTTCATCGTGCATGGGTGCTTCAGTTTTGGGTGGCACTCCCACAACCATGCAGCAAAGGTGGCGGTTTTTTCCTCAATTTGTTGTTCGTGCCGGAGTAAAATGAATGTCGACGACAGTAGTAGAAAAAAAAACGCCACCCCAAACGAGCAAAAGAAAAGGAAAACTCCTCCAAAGATTACACAAAGATGGATCTGGTTGCGCAGCGAAAGAAAAGCGTCCTGGTGGTGATGGTGGTGGTTGTGTCTACCTTCGAAAGGTTCGTGACAGCGAGGCGCCGAGTTGATTACAATTTTAATTGGATTGTGTGCCTTTCGGTAGCGCTCTGGAGGTGGGAGGGAAAAGAAAACAAAACACAGCCACACAGAGGACAGTTGAAAACAGACCATAAAACGCATCCTTCCCTGTCCCTGACTATGTTGAAGCGAGACAAAACGCCACCGACAGAAGGAACCGAATTTTGCTACGATCTCCCCGATCTTTCACTTTGTGTGTGTGCCTGCCGATTAACCTTCGGGGTCAGCATCGCAACCGAACACATCATACCACACGGGGATGTACCACACAGGGGTGTCGTTGCCCAGACCACCACCCTCCAATATCAACAGACCATCCTGGGCAATTGTAGAATGTGTGCGAATAAAAAAAAACGGAACCCCTTTTTTGTCGTTGGCTCAATCGTACCGTTTGGCTGAAGGTTTTCCCTTCTTTTACTAGAGAATAGTTTTTCCTCTAGCACACACTCACACGGCACCGGGGCAGCAAGAAGGCCAACCTTCCCCTTTTTTATTTCGACACACACACACACACAGAGTTCGGCATAGGGGAAATATTTTGACACAATAATCCGCTGATTTATGTTGCTTTGCGGTGGTCCACGGTGGCCGTTATCGGAATGGCATTCTGATATCGAGCGTAAAATGATGCAATTATTCAAAGCAGGACGAGCACGCGAAAGCCGGGAGGCTGTGCAAGGGTAGCTGCATGTGTGTGTGTGTGTGTGTTTCTGCTCTTTATTGTGATTTTCTCTTATCGCCTTTGATAAATTGCTTTCAAATTGTTTCCAACAGCGTGATTGGTGTGCACCAGATGATGGTGATGGTTTGAAATAGCAATGTTTATAGTGCAGGGAATGTTATTTGAATGTTAGATGGTAGAAAAAAAGATTCCTACATCGGTTACACGAGGGTGTCAAAGGACTTTAAATAAATTGAAGTTTTATTTTCACGCTTATTTTAAAAATGGCTTTGGGAAATGTAATATGAAGCTCAAACTTTTCAACTTACTTGGACTATTAAACGACTGTTGACAAAAGTAGAGATCGGTAACAACTATCGTTTAAATAACATGTTAGTAGGGAATGATTTATGATAAAATTGGCTAGCATAATTCATTCACAATCGAGTAACAATTAAGTCGGCCGATAATAGATCAAAAGTTTAGCTTAAGTATGATTTATAATGGTTTAATTCAACGCGATTCATACTTTAATATGGCCAGTACTTGAAATAAACCCTACTAGTTGCTCTCGTCCTCAATCTGGATACATTTTTCTGCACTATTTCCACCCCATTGCTAACGAGCCACAGTTATTTTCCGAAGTTTGCCATTGCTCATCGCTATAACGACTTGTATCTCTCGCCCCAGCGCTCGCCTATGTCTCTGTGTATGGATGGGTAGAAACGCATGCGTTTTGGTGTAGGTTAAATGAATCGGAGAAATTTAATTATCAACTACCCTTACTTACACCCGTTGCGGAATCATTCCACCGCCGCATCAACCACCATCAAACAGCGCGCTCTCAAACGTGTCTCCTTCTGCGTTTGGTAATTGAAAATGGGAGAAGAATCACTGTTAGCTGCTCTGGCCCACCGTCGTCTAGCCCCTCCGGGCGTGCTGCGATTCGATTTGCATCACCATCTTCAGCCGCTGTTTGTCATAAATCCTGCCATTATTATTACATTTATTGGATTACACTTGTTTCAATTATTCATCCACCCCTCACCGATCAGCCAAACCGATGATGCTGATGAACGTGAATGCTGTTGGGGGTACGGGGGCGACTGCTGGGAAAGCCCTGCTGGCTGCGGGAAATGAACCAATTTAATTAGATGCAGGGTATTTTTCATAATTAAATTCCATTGATTGATGTTAGCCAGAGTGCGGCGTGCGGACCATTACACGCTCCCGGTGCCGCTCGGGTAAGGAAGGACACTGGGAAGGAGAGAGAGAGAGAGAGAGCATGGGAGAAGGAATAAAGAACATTGCGAACCCCATTGTACATCTTGGCACAATCCATCTTCTGAATGATTGCTACGAGGTACGAGAGGAATGTTCTCTATATTCCCTGGCAAGACGCTTTCCCCTTAAACATAGCGAGAGTTCAATATAGAGATAGGAATTGTTGTACAAGAATAGTTTACAAACTACATCAAACGCCCAATGTAATATCCTTGCAAATGTTCGATTGCAATTAGCTGTGCGGAGTTATTTTTCCCTCCATGCTGTTTAATCAAAACCGTCCGTACGTAAGTGACTGATTGCGTGCCCAAAATCAATTAAATCCCATTCATCATCGAACCGGCCCGAGTTCGTAATCGCTTGCAAGGACATCGATTGTCTCACCTATTTCGCACGGGCGCACTTTGTTATCTTTCCCTCCTGCTGCCTCCGAGGAAACGCAACGCAACGCGAAGGGAGCACGTGCACGTGCTCCATGCGCAATGATTTATGCCAGCTCATCGTCCTCAAGAAACCGTTGTTGATTACGACATCATCTCCTTCCGCACCGGGCGTATGTTGTACGTATTAACGACAATGAATTCCCTCGTACAGTGTAAGTCTTGGAACATCGAGGAACATTGGCTGAGGAAAGGTGTTCTAACTGGTCAGGTTCAGTGTTCGTGTTCAGCAGCGATGAGCAAGAGGCGAGGGTTTCCCTGCAAGTCCCGCCAAGAGGCACTGGGGTAACGGTCAACGCAGCCGCAACAATTCAGCCGACCCATGCCTAATTAATGAGCCGTAATTTGTAGTTTGCGTTCTCCAAAACCCAACCGATGATTTATTAATGAAGATGAAATTCTTCTCCCCACTACCTACCATTATGCCAATGTGTGTTGGATGGTTTGTGTGAGCATGGCAATATAAACCTTTGGGGATCTTCTAGCTAGGACAATACAAATGCGTGGTTTAAACAGTCAATCAGTACAATGCCAAGGCACTTACATGGACATTCTTTTATTACTGCGAAGAATCATTTTAGCATGAATATTTGATAGTAGAGAAAAGGATGATGGTTGACTAAGGATCAGTAAATACGAAATACTACAAATTGATTCACCTTATACAAAGAAACGATTTTTAAAAATCACACAAAACAGTAACCTATAAGTTAGACGAAATCACCAACCGAAATAATAGGTTTGACCCTGTCTGTCCAAACTACACTGCACCCCGGGGGAGGTAAGGGATTTATAATTAATCGGAATATTAACGCAAATCGTCTAATGGTATGATAATCTGTTTTTGATTATTATATTACGTGCAAAGAAATAAACGTGCCCAACCAATGCCACTCACGAACGCCACGCCACAAGCGAAATCGCCGGCAAAAGCGAAGGACGATCTATCGCATTGGAACTTTCTTTCCCTTTTGGGCTGCCATTTTCTCTGTCTACGAAGCTTGCCCGCCCGCCCGGCCACTTACCGGACAGACATTCATCTTTTTGTGGCAAGGCAAGGTCTAACCTTCGGCTTCAGTTCCTCCCGGTCTCGCCCACAATTCCATCACAAATCCAGACACAAACCGTGGGGTTTTGTTGTGTGCTGGCTCGTTTGCTGGCCAAGCAGCACCGCCAAGTGGTTTAGTGTTTAATGTATTTCTGTGTTAAACATAACGCCACTTCCTTTTTTGTTGATTTCTTGCCGAAGCGAATTAAACGCAAGCGGTCGGGGATTTTCTTTTTTGCTACCGCGCTTTCTTCAAACCAGAGTCTGGAGAACTAGCATTATAAATCACTTAAGCACCTTTACGTGAGCAGAAACAATTTCTCGCTTTGCATGAAAGCGACCGAAGGGAAAGGCATCGAACGGGTGCGCGGGCATTATTATTATTCAAATCAGTGAGCAATATGCTTATCAGCTTCATTATTATCACCATCGGGCTGGGCAGTGGGTTTGGCGGGAAAAGGGTGGATTTGTTCCATTTTTTCGAATTAATCATATTCACTCGACGTTCATCATCATCATCATCATCAGGTCGTTAGAGTGTTTGATTTGATCGAATCAACTATTTTTTTGTATACTTATTTATAGTTTTTTGTGTAAGTATTTTCAAAAATAAACTACAATATGTCTCGTTGAATGAAGCATTGTCATCCCCTTCAAATGGGAATTAAAATGTAAATAGTTTCCTACTGTATTTCCCGCACCACAAGTGCAATGGAAAATACGACTCCAGACACACCACAATCGTCTTGAAGAAAAACAACACCGAGCGGTCCCGTGACCAGTCCGGCTTAGCAGTCGGCAAACTGTACTCTCTTCATTGTCTTGCTGCACCTGTCAAAGTTCTCAACCCGTGAGCAACTCACCAACACGGCAAACTGTCCACTTTCTTAACAGTAGTTGGGTTCGGTAAAAATCTTGCAATCCCGCCCAACCAAACCGAAACCACCTTGCCAACGAGTGTTGTGGTTTTTACTCCCTCAAAGAGAGACAGCAGTAGCAGCGATTGTTTGTTCTGGTTGGGCGCGTGCAAAGGAAAGTACACAAAAAACGGGACATAAAGGAAGCGCCCTCTAATCCCCTTGTATTGAGGAATGCAATTGAAAGACGGAATTATGCGGGTAATTATTACTGCACCGTTGCGTTTTCCAGCTGCTGCTGCTGTCGGTGTGAATGGGTTGTTTTTGATGCGACAGTAAATATGTCGCTTTTCCCAGATTTGCGTTGCCGGCGAGCAGAAAGTGTAAAAGAAAGTGTGTGTTTTGCATAGAAAGGAGAGCTTAACAGTTTCTTTTGTGGTTGGGAATAGATGAATTGAATCATACTTTATCAGTAGCATAATGTTGTTCCTATCATTAAAGTTAGACTTCAGATAGAAAATCAGCCTCTTTCTCTAAATTAGCTTGCACCCTTTTAACACACAAGAAATATGCAATTTGTTTAATGTACTAAAAGTTTGAATATTCCTTGAAATGTCTACATCCACATTCCCCCAAACTTTCCTCGGAATAAAGGTAACAATTCGTTTTTCTTCACGCCTTACCTGGCGCCTCCATTCACGAGGAAGGCGAGGAGCGCACTTTGGTCCTTTCACCATGCCGCTTCGTCGTCCGTATGTGTGTCGGGATGTTTTTTTTTTTGTTACGAAATTCAATTTAATATACGCTTACAAGTAATCAATCATCTCGACTATTTCAGTGTATGGGGAAGTAGCTAATGGAATTGAATTAAATTAAATTTCGTCAAAAAAGGCTTCAATTTTACGCTGATATCGATTTTATTTGCTTTCTTATACACCTTTAGGAGGCTTTTTTGTAGTGTGCTCATTTTCTGTTGCTATAATTTGAAACTTTATCGTACCCAATCTTCATTTTTTTCTAATAAAGTCACCCAATAAATGCTGCTTTCCTAGAAAATGCATATTCATTTCCTATTGCAATATTCAGGAGCTTCCTTGAAGGTGTGTTGCGAGTTGCAGATTGCATCCTTTATGCTCAAATCAAACACCGGCAGCAGTCGCCTTCTATGCTACCCCTAAACATTCCACCTTTGCTTCTGCAATAATATCTCCTGCAGTCGGCACATGCCGAGCCCGTGACTGTTGGAAGTACGCGCCACACTACCTTATCGTCATCGGCGATATAATTTCCGGTAATACGAACATAATTTCATTCCCCTTCCGCCCCGCTAGCCGCTCTCTGTTTGTCCATGTGTGTGTGTGAGTGTGTGTTTTTCCTTTTACACTCTCTCTCACACACACACACACACACATACACAAGGCACAACTTTATCGTCCTCGAACCACTTGGCGAGAGCGCGTGCGGCAGTGATTCGTTGGAAAAATAAATGTATCGTCTTCGTGGTTCGAACTGTGCCAGACGCTTTTGCCCGTGCCGCTTGCTGATTGAACTGCCGGTAGAATACGCTTTCTCGTGCTTCGATGGAGCGCTCTCGCTTTCGCTATTTCTCTCTCGTTCGCTCACTTTCTTCGCATTGCTTTTGGTCAGCGCTCAGGCTTAACCTTTCCATCGCCGACAAACTTTGCACCTTCGCCCAGCACCACCACCACCAGCAGCACCGAGTGTCGCAAAGTGTGTGTGTATGCATTGGTGTTTGGAAAATCGCTCACAATCGGGCCACCCTGCTCCATCCCGGGCTCGGCTGCAAACAACCAGCCCAACACAACCGAATCCAGGCAAAATCGAGCAAAGGAAAACGAGGCTAAACAAAACAGCATGAAACGGAAATTGGAATGAATTCTTCGTAGTTCGAAGGCGTCGAAAAATGGAAAACTTCAACTCTCAATGTCGTGTTTGGTGGTACTGGTGGTGGTGGCGGTGGTGATGTTGCGCGCCGGTTTGAAAGAAAATCAGAGTATGTCCTGGACGTGCTTTATTGCGCTGAACGTTGGGAAAGGTCGGGCACGCTGGACGAAACGAGCGACACCAGGATGAAAGAGAGAAAGAGAGCGAAAGAGAGACTGTACGGTGGTTGAAGTGCAAAGTGTTTCGATTTTGGGAATTTGGATGCATTTTGTGAGTTTGATTTAATTTTGTTTTGTTTCATCGCAGCTTAACTTAGCTGTGCTCGTATTTAACTTTTTATTACAAATTAGTCTTCGTGGTTTAGTGCTCATTAACAGTGAATTTCCCAAGGAAAACACTCCAACCTAATGCACAAGCCTCACGTCGGTAGCTGCTGCACACTGTACTTGGCACACTCACATGAAGGACATCGTGAGCATCGTCAACCTCATTTCGCTTTCTCAAGCACCACCAACCGCAACATCATACGATCCTCATCATCATCATCATCGTCATCATCTGCAACGAGATTGTCAAACAAGCGCGCCCTGCGAGACGCCGTGTCCTCTCGAAACGAACGGTACGGTGTGCGTTGCCGCCCGGGGAGCGTGAAAATTTTGCGGAAAAGTGAAACATGCTCATCATTGGTTCTTTCTATATGTATGTGTATGTGTGTGTGCCGACGGGCACAAACCAACAAAAAATCCCAATTAGAGTCTGACAATTTACACTAATTAAAAAGTGGCTCCATCCAGCAGCAGCAGCAGCAGCAGCAGCATCCGGGAGGCTACGCGGTGGCGGCGTTAGGATGGCGTCGCTCGAGATGCTGTTTGCACTTGTGGTGATGGTTAATTTTACTTATTTTCCTTATTATCTACTTCTGCGTTCGTTTTCGGGGCGTGCTGGGAAATGAGTTTTCGAGAACCTTGTCCTGCTGATTCTTTTCTATACTGGCTGTCATTAATTACGCTGCAGTACATTTGAACCAGTTTGTTTTGTACGTTAAAAGGAAAACAACTACAACTACGAGTCTCACCCCTGAAAACTCGTTTATAAGCTTCCTTTTCGTGCTTCGACGGCAACACCTTTCGATTCGGTATCGAACGGCAAGAGCACGTCCCTCCCCACCCCCCTGGAACGTCAAGCCAAAATCGACGGGTTAGCGTTCTCGATTTGACGCTCGGAAATTGGTTATCCTTCAAATAAACACGGTCAAACCCGGCGGTGGCGTTGGCCCAGTTGTTCGCTCCGCTTTGCTCGAATGAGTTTCTTTCCCTCGCGCTGCGTTGAAGTGAAAGGTAGCAAAATCAAAGTTCGACACAGTTTTCACGAAATAATAACGCAACCACCACCACCACAAACAGTTTAGCACAATTTATTGTTACACTTTAGTGGTTCCCTTTGGTTCTGTTCTCGCTAATGTTGCATTGCGAATCAATTGAAACGAAATTGACAAAGACAAATAGCGCCTTGACTGACACATTACGCATTGCTCGGGGAAAAAGAGAGCGAACATGGTACCAAAAAAAACAAAAAACTCATTGATAAGAGAAACTAAAACACAAACAAAACCGCAACGTTTACATGAATCGGTTCTTCTTCGCCCGCCAATCCACCTCGTCGCCTATCTGCGGCGCTTTTTTCCCTTCAGTGCCGGTTTTTTGCACAATCGCACCACAATCAAAGGACAAATTGCTAATTTATTCAAATGTAAATTTGATTTCCTTTCAAATAGCACATCCTAAGCACAGGCACACAGAAAAGTAACAACAAAAAAACCGGAGGGTGGAAAAAATGTGAAGCCTTCGTTACTCGTTCGGTTCTTTTTCTCTCCCTTTTTCTGTGGCTCAAGCAACCAGATGATTCGTCTTGCTGTCATACCAGGACAGTAGGGTAGGTTGACGCTGAGAAATCATCCATGTCCGAACGTTTTGTGGTTCATCACTGTCGCTATCCCTCGGTACGGTTTTGGGGTTTCGGTGGCGTGTTTTAGGACCTTTTTTTACTCACTTTAATGCTTGATTTATCTTCATCAGCTTCGAGCGGACGCTGCACAATGAGACGTTACAGTTAGAGACTGTGGATAATGTGTTTCTTTGTGAAGAATTTTAAGCCAAATATTGATAAAAGCAGTTCACAATTGAAGTTTAGACAAGATTTTCTTACTTGAAATGTATCTGGTGAATAGAGTTTTTATGGTATAATGGTTCTTCAGCTGATTAAAGCCAGCAAACTCCGATCAGGATTATCGACTTTATGTTAGACATTTTTTTTCCTGCCAATTTCCTCCATTTCACTCACACAAAACACGACGACATGAATCAAGCCTCTAATTTAGTGGTAGTAGTGGAAGAACGCAACCCGTTCCCAAATCTACTGGATCGACTCCTTCTGCTCCCCCAAAAAACGGGAACTCCAAATTGCATTTCCTTCCACCTCCGCTCCTTCCAACAACCCCAGCTCCAAAAGCCAAAAATTAAAGACACAACGTGCGCCATACTCCTTCACTCCCCCCACAGCGAACCGACCGATGCTGATGTGCCGTTGTCAAACAGCCCGAGACATCGTGTCAGTAAAGGCTCCAGAATCATATCTCCCTTTTGCGGGTGGTCGTCGCTGTCGTTGCTGTCGTCGTCATCGTCGTCGTCGTCCTCGTCGAAAAGAAAGGAACGGGGCCGGCCCCAGAAAGGATCGTCACCGGACATAACCGTCGGTAGTCATTAGTTTCCGTTTTCAATTTGGCTTCATATTGACTTCCCTGGGCCACCGTTGGAGTCGTCGCTGCAGCCGGCCGAAGTCACACAGAAGTCATCATCGTGTCGTGCGGGTCAAAGAATGCGACGCAAGAGTGATGAATTAGGATATTGGATTCAGGGGAGCATTACGCTGGCTGGTTTATTGAATGTGCCCTTGACTGCTGGGGCAATCGTGCTGCTCCGAGTGCTGCTTCTTCAAAAGAAAAAGGCATGTGGGGAGAGGAGGAGAGAGGGCACACATCTCCCAAGCGTTCGTTTTTGAATCCATATTCGAGTTGATTTTGGAATTGTACTCGACCGTGTGCGGGTCGTCCTTGCAACCTTGCACCTACGCAAGCACATACGCTCCCCGGCTGGTGCTGGTGGATCGAGCAAGGATGATCGGGAAAATGAAATCCTATTTCCGGTGCGGATGTTGAGGTTTCCGGCTTAGGTGTCAAATGCGGCCCCGGGGTCCCTCTCTTCACAGTGGCATCTCCAGCCGAAACCGGGCGTTGTGTGCACTATGTTTCATTCGATGCACCGAAGAAGTCTTTAACCTTTGCCAACCAGGCCTACGACACGAGATGGACTGGGGAGAATGTCGCAGCCCTTTCACAAACATTTTTGGCTAATCAACATGCTCAGAAGTCCCCGTCGAAAAAGGTTGATTTGTGATAGTGTGATACGTTTGAAGAATAGTTATCATGTTGTGAATTTGTTTAGAGACGTTAATTGGCTTTTAAAAGTTTTACAAAAATGCTCAGAAAAAAGGCCAACACAATTAGTAATCATTCTAATTATCTACACCTTCGTCTCAGTCTTCAAACAACACCGTTTTAACTGGCCAAATCACACACAGACACTTCCACCTTCTTTGTGTCTCCCTTTCTCATTACCTGGGAACTTAGGCGACGGCCACCCACTACCGCCTCACGTTCGCCGTGCTTCTAATGTTACACGAATGGCGTTTTGTTTTTACGATACTAATTAGACAAACTCTTACTCTTACTTCTACCGTTTCACACTCCCAACCACGGCCTTCCCCAGGACTCTCCCGAACCGACGAGCAAACAAGCGCACGATCGTGCGCTGCCGCTGCCGCTGCTGCTGCTTTGCTGCAGGCGCGTAATTTCTTCTGCTCAAACTTCTCCAGCCACGCCGAAGGGGGAAGTTTCACGCTCTCGGGGGTTCTCCCACCGCCACCCTTGGCTCTTTTTTAGCGCCATCTAAAAGGGAAGGAGAGAGGAAAAAAACAGACTGGCACCCCAAACCACCCCAAACCGAAACCGAATGCCATCCGGCTCTCAATGCTGGCGCACACGGAGGAGAAGAGTTCTACGCATACCAAATACAGGGAGAGAGAGAGTGAGAGATAACAGTGCGATGGGTGAGACGCAGTGGTGGGACGGGCGAAGCACGCAGCATAACCATAAAAACCGTTTACGGTGAACCGACCCCACCGAACCGAAGGCTGTGGCCGCGCTCGACGCACGTAATGAGCTAATTTAGCTTAAAAATTTTCAACACTAATTGACAATTAAAAATCTAATTAAATTAACCGAGAAAACAAATTTCGGGCACCGCACCCGCTGCTGGTGCACGCTCGTTTCCCCTCCCTTTTTGTTTGCCCCTATCCCTGTCAGCTCCGGGTGGCACACGACCGTCACCGGTGTAACAATAGCTGTAACGGAGAGTGTTTTGAACCGTTTTTTTCTTATGCTTGATCCACACTAAACGGGGAGGGATGGTTTGATTCGAAATCAATAGCCATTTGGTTCGTTTCATTTTGCAATCGAAAGTGTTTAAAGGAAATGAATTTAACAAAATCCCTTACCCATTAATTTAAATAAATTATTCCAAACAGTAGACGATGATCTTCCTCTCCGCCAGCGTTAAAAAAAAGATTGCTTGCCTTCTTCTCGATTTTCGACATTGCAATTTAATACCGAAAAACGCCGCACTAATCCCAAACCGGTCACAAATCGGTGATCGCTTTTCAAATCGCAAAAGCCGCACCTAATTAGGGCCGCCAGATAAGCGGATTTTCTCTTTTATTTGTCTTACCTGTTTTCGCTCCCACAACTCCCTTCCTCAGAACCCGATCCGTAACGCCGCTCCCGCGCGGCACTTTGTTGCGATCCGATCGGCAAAGATCGGACCGATCAGATTAGACGTGTGGTCCACGGCCTCAAGGTCAAGAAAAATGGGACTTCAAACCGATCGTACACACAGCGCTCTTGCGGTCGATCGTTTGCTGGTGTAACAGCCGAACGCCGAACTAATAAGTCGGATTAAGTGGAATGGATTAGAGCTTGTTTTGTGTGTGTGTGTTTGTCTCTCTCTCTCTGTGTTGTAGGTGATGCCCGTTTGGGACGGTTGATCTAATTACGATAGCCTTATAAGGGCTGGCGCGCGCTGTGATTGGGCTGGAAAGCGAAGCGAAGGAAGAGAAAATTAGCATTAATCTTGTGGTCCGTTGCCCTTATGCTGCGCGTAATTAGGACGTAATTCATTTCTCGTGACGTCCCTCCCGGGGGGGTGTCGGTTTCAGAAAACCCTCCAAAAAGCGTTTCCTTATCATTCGTAGCATTAATCTTGCATCGGCCGACAAATGAACCCGTGCAGCATAAGATAGGGAATGGTACAGCAGCGAAACACCAAATGCATGCGAGTGCCTTATCTTATCGTCTGTACGTGTGTGTGTGTGTTTGTGTGTCCAGGTCGGATAGAGGGAACAACGTTTTCATGCCTTGAAGTACAATTTTTCATTGATAAAGCTTAATTTGACATGTTTTGTTTAATTACTAGTGTTTCGATCCTCATACTGTCTGTTTCCTTTTCCAATCCTTTCACATTTTTGGGCAGCAATAAACAAAACGCAGCTAAGAAGTGGGATTGCACGCCTTTTTGTTGTGGTTCAAAAACAACTACGCAAACATGTTTCACACACAACTCCACGGTGTTACGGGTGCACAGGTCGGTTCGCGAGCACAGCAGCACAGGACGAAAATATCTTAATGAGCTCCAAATTCCTTCCTTCACACATTTGCTCTCAATTTTGTCAATCAGTTTCTCCCGTGTTGTGTCTTGCTTCCTACATCAGACGAACAATTCATGCATCGCTTAATTGTTATCGTCTCCGCTTTTGTCTTGCAGTTTGCCGGAGCAAAAGGGCAGACCGTTTGAATGGGTAAAGCACTGGATTAGCGCGAATGTTAGAGAAACTGTTCGAATACTTCAATAGCTACAAACACCTTTTTTATGCAATAACTGTACGCCGTTCCCACTCCAAGCTCCAGCACTGTTGTGTGTTGTTGGTGAAATGATAATTATCTTTTATTTCCTTCATTCTGCTCCACATCAATCGGTGACCCAAACACCTTCCCTCCCTTCCCGGTCCCTGTGAACCTTGTCAACCTGTCCGTCAGTCCGTTCGCGCAGCCGATTGAAGTCGTTCGCCGTTCCGCCTTCGGCCCCCGTTGCCTTTTATTAACTGCACTTCGCCCCGGTTCCGCCCGAACACGAGGGGTCGTGTGCGACCAGTGTGCGGCGGAAATCTAGAACTGAAAACCGAAACCACTCACCTAATGAGCAGAACCACCTTCCACGATGCCAATTCCAACACCAGCGACCGGTTCGCGGTTCCCTCCGATTCCTCCGCACCGATTGCTAGGGAGCGTTGCCAGCCGAAGGAAGCTTAAGTGTACGTGTGTGTGTGTGTTTGAGTGATTGTGTCGCTGAGTCCGTAATGGCGTGCAGGTCGCGATTAGCGTATCGAAAAACTGGCGGATACTGTTCTTGTAGCAAACCGCGAAGAAAGTGCATTGGATTCTCCTGCCTTATTTGACTAATTATGGAATATTTATAGAAATTTCACAGAAGCGTTTTGAAAAGCTTAACAAGACCAGGAAGCTTAAATAAAGTCGCGACTTCCAATGATTTTCCATGGATAAATTTAACAACTTTTAATCCCCATCGACAGCTCTTGGTGGATTCGATCGTCTCGAGCAGCCGTCGTCCGTCCCATTTGGCGACTTTCAAATTTATCTTGATTCCTTTTCGATCTAATTAAATTTGAGCGACACCTGAGGAGCGGAACGTACCGCAAAACAACGGGCCACGCACGGGTCCCACCAGCAAAGGAGCGGTGGTGCACCGCAACAGCCTCACCCATCAGGACCTCAGAGACGGTAGGGCCGAACGGCAACTTGGGAGCTGGGGAGAGACGGAGCGAAAACGAAAAACCCGCGAGGACGCGTAGCCGAGCAGCGGCTGTAAACGTGAGACAATAATCGGCGTCTCGGCCACCGGACTTACTTGCTTGATTGGGTCGTCGACTCACTCCTCCACGGGAGCTAATGAAGTAAGCTTCACTCCTTGCGCACTGCCGGGAGGAACGGAAACGGCACGGTAAAGAAGGGATAAAAAATCAACAAACCATATAAAGCTAGCTAATGGGATTTTTCCAGCCACCCTTGAGCCTGTCGTCCCTTTGGCCACTTTTGTCGTACTCTTCCGCTTCGATTGTGTCAAAAAACCGACCGAAGTGGAGTGCACCGTTTTTGGAAGCGCTAGTGGTGGTTTTGAATATAATTTAGTCATAATGAATTCTGCAGTTCGGACAAGTACCATAATACCAGCAACGTGGGGTCTGCAGAAAATGAGGCATAAACCTACAACAATTGCTCCTTATTAGGCGTTTGCGTTGTGTGTTTTACGAAAGGGAAAGGACGAGTTTTATGATAATTTTTGGAGTTCCCCTTTCGCGTTGGTGTACTTTGCTTCGAAAGCGGTCGAATCCTTTCCGTGCGGTTGGAAGGTGCGAAGCGGTGCTACCGTTGAGCAGAAAGATCCGATTTCAGCATCTTATCACATCACGCCCCGCAATTCGAGGAGAGAGAGCAAGATCGGGCAAGGCTGAGGGAACCGTTTTTGATGAGGAATTTGTAAATTGGAACCAATTCCGGAACCGGTCCGCGGGTGTTTTCGTGAGCCGGAAAGGCGACTGACCGCATTCGGCGTGCCGGCGGACCCACTTTCATGTGTTCTCCAGTGTGTCCCGCTACCTGGTCCGGTCGCGCTGGTTTATGGCTCCAAGCCGCTACTTCATCTGGCGGTTTTTAATTAATTTCTCGTGCTGCCTTTCCTCAACGTCCTACGAGCAGAAAAGCAACAAACCAAAAAAAAAAAAGACACGATCAGTATATATTTGATTAGCGCATAAATTAGCACAACCATCGTGACAAGCAGCGCTAAGGGAGGGCGCCAAGGAGCTAGATGGTTGTGCAGGGGCAGTTTTATACCGTTGTGAATTTTTGGCCAACTTTTGCTCCGCTCTCTTTGGTAAGGGGTGTGAGATTTTATATTGCTTCGGGGTTTGTTTTCACCATAATTCATATCTCACTTTATTGCAAAAGCGAAGCAAAGTCTCTATCATATCTCACAGCTCTCTATGCGTTTCTGTTCCTCAGGCGTAACAAACCAGAGGCATCACTCACATGCACAATTCCCTTCTCTCCTTCCAAGAAGCCTGCCTGAAGCTGCTGTTGCTGTGCCGCCGCTCGGCGGAAAACGGAGCGTGAGAAATTGACGATGCTTGATTAGCGAGAAGCGGATGCTTCAATGTGCGCTAATAGATGAAAGCACTAATGAATCGAGCTCCATTAGTCACCCATTCATCTGCGTCCTTTCATCGGACCGAGCGTCCCGATATTGCTTCCAACGGCACCGGCCAGAGTGACACTAGTCGTACTGGATGGTGCTTTAATGAAACAGAGCAATGGTTTAAGATAATTTTATAGTTTTACACTTTGAATATTGGACAACAAATATTTCCTATTCTACATGCTGAAGCGTCAGGCACGTCATAAACACGCGACTCCAACAATATTCCTTTGATGCAACTTCGGTCGCCCTAGTGTATTTCATCTTAATCCTACCCATCCTTGCGAGCGACCAAGCTGCAAGCTGCTCCCAAATGCCGCTAATGAGAATTTTCTCCTTCAGTTTCATCCCAAACTAATGCCTGCTGGCCCTTCGCTAACCTATGGCCCTATGCGTCTTCTAATGAATAGTTCAGTCCCGTGGGCTGGCGTACGAGGATCGAACTCAGATAAGCTTTAGTGATAAGTTTTCGGTCACCATGCCCCTTTCTTCTTGCTCGTCCGGTCTCTAATATGTTTTTGGTTCTGGTTGAAGATGAAGTTTGAGATGATGGTGAGTATGCAGATTAATAGCAATAATTGTCATCGATGTTGTCGCTTTCTTGCTTTGTAAGACACTCTTTAAATAATTGTTTTGCTTTTAAGGCATCCCGCCAATGCAAAATTCAAAACTAATAACATCGCCTTAAACACAAACACACATCAATCACGCTGCATAGAATTATGATCTATTAAACCACAGCTCGAAAGTCCATTTCGAATGCGAAAGCCTCGCACAGGAAAGCCTACGTGTCGGGCAGCTGGCGAGCCCAAGGGCCCAACCGGCCAACCATCCAGTCCAGTCCAGTCCAGTCCAATCCAATCCAATCCATCTCCATTGCTCTCCAACAAACCATCACCATCCATGGCACACGGTCGGTCGGTGGCAGCGAGGTCCGTGGGTAGACGACGGCCCTGGATCTCCTGGGGGCCGTCCCCATTGCGACTCCCAAGACGCGGTGGCGTAGATGGCGTACGAAGTTTAATTAAATTTAATTAAATTTGAATTTAATATATCAAAGGGAGAGATTGTTAAGCGATAAGAAAGCGACGGCTGGAGCCATCCCCTTCTTCCCTCCTGCTGGTGGGGCGGGGAATGGTGGCGAAATATTGCTGGTGAGCGCGCGCGTGTTGCGCTGTCGACAATGACGATGACGCTGTTGATGATGGCGCTGATGACGACAATTAAGCTAGTGTGTGCGGCCGATCCGATACTGAACGATGAGGCGGAGGAGGATACGATGCTTTCTCACGGTCTCACCGGCGGTTTCTGCTTCTTCAGATGCAAATTTAGTAGGCGGTGAGCGAGAGATAGTGAATGATGATCGCTCTCGCTCTCTGCTGCTGCTCACTCGCTCTCACCGCTCGCACTGCCAGCAACTGCATCTCGCTCTACCATCATTAGTGGTCGGGCTAAAAGTGCTGAGGCGCTGCTGAGGCGTCCCAGGATCCCACGGGCGGGCGGTGTGTTCCGCACTCGCACTCGTTACAAAAACGCAACTAAACGGTAATGATGGCAGGGTTGCCTTCCCTTTTGTTCGTAACGGTCGCCCCGTTCTCGTACGTTCTCTTCGAGCGCGCGCGAGACCCCACCAAACGATGAGACACACACTGATCACGCGTCGGAGCTGATGATGACAATAATGCTAACGATGTGGTTCCTTGCCTCCCTGTTCCTTTTTAGGTGTGAAGCGGGAGGGTGTCTATATATGTGTGTGTGTGTGTGTGCAAGATAGCGCAAGCTTGGGAGGGTGCCTTGGATGTCTGGTGATGCTGAAATGCTTCCGGAAAATGTGGCACCCAGGGGAGGGGCTGGAGTTGGTGGACGCAGGTGGACGAAGGCTCTCGAAATCGAAGTAATTGGATGCGAAAGGAGCGAACTGTTGCAAAGTTCAATTGATAGCTGCAGTAGTGAGCGAATCCATGCCAGGGGGAAAGCAGAGCGTCAGCAAAGGAGAGAGCTGTAGTATTAAATGGAGTAAGGCGAAAGGACAGCACAGTGACATTAGTTTTCCATTTTCCCAATTTTTTGCAGGGAGGGTTTTTATCAGACGTTTGGAGGAAAGTTTTTGGTAGAAATAATTGATTTTGTTACGTTATTTACACCCGGAATTATGCTCTATATAAATGAAGAAATGGATAATAAGGTTAACTTTTGCTGCTTGAAGCTTTCATTTCTTTTACGTCATTAAATCAACTTCTGTGCCTTTAAATCCTTCTTCTTAAATTATCATACCCGTTGTTGCATGCATCTTAAACCATTATATCTGAAATAACATCAATTATAATTTATGACCACGCAACAATAAATTCCCATGATTTATGCTTCACTTGCTTTTCATCACAGTGCAAGCTAAAACTGAAAGAAAAACTTTCGCTTTTTTGTGTGTGTTGTACGATAAGCCAATAAAGCCTCTCTCGCACACACACACACACACACTCCGATGAAAATGATTCAATTTTAATCCCCCTACACTTCACGCTGCAAGTGCCTTTTGCAACTTTATTAACTCAACTTCATCAACTGGCAGCGGTCCTTGATGCACCCGTAAAAACCCGGGCCCGGGCCTAGGCAAAACCTTTTGTGTCATGCAAGCCGGGGCTTGGATGAATTTATATCACTACTACCGGGCCGAGTCCGAAAACTTGGCCCCAAAACTGCATTGCCCCCGTGTCGTCTCCCCGCACCCCACCTGCAGATAAACGCGCCTCACCGTGTCGTTATGGCTACGAAACTGACACTCGGCTTCGCTCATTGGGGCGCCTGTCTTTTGTCCTGTGTTGCCGGCCGTCCGTTGCTCTGCATGCGTTACGCTAGCGACTGCGGAGAATATTTTGCATCCTTCCTCGCATGCCGGCATGCCGCCGGCGTGTGAAAGCGATTTTTCAGCCAACAAAGAGGAGCTGACCTAGAGGAGAGAAGGATGCAAACGCAAACGTTCAACAGATAAAATTTGAGCAAAATGAATGATGCAGGACTGAGTGCTGCAGTGGCCGGTGTACGCGACAAGAAACGTTCTCGCTATAAATATGGGTTGGCCTCTATCGGCGACACGGGGCGTACGGTGCGCTATCGAATCGCTTTAATTAGTGCATCCTTGTATTGAGTTCCAGCAGGACCGCAACGACGACTACGACGACGACGACGCCGGTGATGAGCATGATGATGATGATGATGATGATGAGGTGCACCATGATGACCGAACGGCTGGAATCGTTATGCATTATAACTCATTATTATTATTACCGGATGGTGGCAGTTGTGGTGGCTGATATGTGCGGGCGAAACGGTGCCATGGATCGGTGGACTTTTCCGTCAACCGCAATCAGTCTCGTCCGGTCCGGTTCGGGGTATCGTGATATCGATCCTTTGCTGAGGGCAGAGCAGGGTTCGTGTTTGGGTTGCTGAGTGGGCGCCGGTGGTTATGGAAACAAATAAAATGGATATAATTTTAGCTGCCAGTCGTGCTTTGTTGGTGCTTTGCAACAGTTTGTATCTGTTTGACTTGCTTGCGATATGTTTTTGTTTCTAATTGCTGTAGAAATAATACAGAAAAGTAGTATAATTTCGTTTGTTTGCTATGTGTGAAATGTAAGTAAATTTTGTTGATGAAACATCTGTCCCGTTTTAATCCAAATCTATCCTATTTTCACGTTGGAAAATTGACCAATTTCCAATTAGAACAACTAAAGCGATCGAATGGATTTTGTTTGGTGCTTTCATCAATTTCTCTTCTATTTTGTTTATTCATTTTTGTTCAACACTCTCGCTGATTCCGCTCATTCACTTTTCATTTCCCTTTTGTTCCATTTGTTCTTTACTCTGTTTGTGCTTTCGCCAGCACACGATTCGGCTTGATCGTTGTTTATTTTAATTTAATTCAATTTAGTTTTAAAATATTTATTTCATCCCCTGGGCTCTTTGCCTTCTTTTTTCGAAACTTTTAACGGTCCATCATTCGCTCGCACATATCCTTGGTGATGTATCTCTTCCAATTTGGGTTTCCAATTCCGTTCGATTTTATTAATTGCCGGTCAAAACATCACTTTCCCTCCCTGCTTTGTAAACTTTATCCTCACTATCCTCACTACGAATGATCTACCGCAAAGCAAAGCCGTGCCATTTAGTGTGCGCGTTTTTTTTTCTTTTTTGCTGCTTCTGCCCGAACCGAAAAGGCTGTATTTAATTAGTCGAGCAAACGGATCAGGGAACCGCGGAACGAGCGGGAAAACTTTCACAGCGTGAGAGCGTGAGTGAGCCGCCGGCAGGAATATTGAGCCTTGGAGCGAGCTTAAGTGAGCCAGCGAGAAAATCCACTTCCAGCTCCTTGCCGGGGCTAAAACTAAATTTGCCAATGAAAAGCTTTCCTTCAAACCCCTCGCCCCCGGGGAAGAGCTTCCATGCCATGCTTGTTGAATGAATTCTGGTGAATTTAATGAAAAGTGAAATCAGAGCCGGAGTGTCGGCTGGAAGGGAGATGAGATTTCGCCGGTTAATTGTTTCCTCCGATGATTGATGATACAACCACCGTCGCTGCCTCCCCACCGCGGGTTGCCGTCTGCTGAATCTGCGTAGATAACGGCCCTTCGCCCATTGGATGGGGCTCTCTGGCGGCAGGGGGAGCTGGGGTGAACGTAATTAGTGAATTATTTACATTTCCAGTAATTAGCAGGATTTGCTCTACACAATAGATTGATGTTTTCCATTCGAGCGAGAAGCGATAGCAGCAATCTTTCGCGACAGCAAAGCCAACCCCCGGCCAACCACCTCCAGGCGCCACCGCGTGCCTTGGTTGGACACGTTGTGATGCTGCCAGGCGGAGCGCCGGGCTGACGAGATTTTCGGGACGAGTTTCAATTAATATCTAATCAGCAACGTCGAGCACGTCAGCGCCGTGTCGCGCCGCGTCGTGTAGAATCCGTTGACGCCGTTGCGTTAATTTTAAGGGCGTAGGCGTTACAAATTGGCTCCCCACTATTAGCGGTGATTTATCTAGTTTTGGGGCAGGCTTTCTTCTTCTGTTGCTGGTGGTGGTGGTGGTGGTGTGATGCACACTACATCGGTTGACATGGAAGCGATATTTCAATTAGGCTTGAGTTGGGTTTGAAGCTTACACATATCCTTTATCGGTTTAGGAATAATCATATCAAACAGATTTCCAAGAGCTCAAATTTCAGTACCACAGAAGTGAAAATAGAATCAAACACGGATCCTTTACATACAACGCTACTAATTAATGAAATATCGTTGTGTGTAGTGTGCTCTTTGGCGCAAGAATGTTTCTCTCGATCGCTTGAAATCAGACCAAAGGAGCCGCCGCTAACGAGATGGACGAGATCATTGTGGAACACAGCCTGGAACTACCACAGACAACTAATTAGCAGCGAGCTAGTCGAAAGCTAGATATATTATGAAATTCCACGAACTTATTAACCCCTTTCCTTCGTCCTGTACACTACAAATAGAGGGACTGGATGCCTAATCTATCGACAATATTGCATATTACGGCAGGACATTACTGGCTAGCAAAGCCAGAAGCACTCGCTTTGATCTGCTTTGGGTGATTACATCCCGGGGTTAGCATTTTGTCCAATTGAAGCTTTCATCAAATCAATCAATTTACGGTGAAATTTGAGCTCCGCACCGGTTGAAGGCGTTTGTTCGGTTATTAAATATGCATCCCAACCATCAGCCGCACCTTCCCGCGCGGGCGATATGAATGCCAATGTTTCACAAAACTAAATTGACACGAAACGGATGCGGTGGGTGCAGCGGGGATGATTATTGATTATTTGTAAGGCTTCCTTCCTTTCGGTGGTCGAGGCGGTGGAGGCGAACTTAATTAAATTTCTCAATAATAATAATAATAACAATAATGAAACACGGGGAGGGAACAAGCAAAAGGGTTCTAAAGGGAGTTCAGTTTCGAGATTTCGGCTCTACGATTCTAATGGAACGCATAATCGTTTCTAAATGAGCGGAAACGAAGAATTAAATCGAAATTAGGATCATTGTGGACGGCGGCAAGCTGGTTTCGCGTACGAATGTGAGCCCAAACGGCGATGCTCAATTAAAATACACTTTAACTTTTGGAGAACTCGCTTTCGGCTGCATTTTGTTTGGATGTTTCTCTTCGCGGGAGAGCGTCATTGGGCGTCCTTGGCGTACGTTTGTTCTCATATGGCCAAATGAAGGATGATTATTAAAATCACATTAGAGAACATGCCAGCTTTGGACTGTGTAGGATAATTTAAAAAAAAACAGATTTCTTGAGTGTTCAGAATAAAGCCAAACAGCATTGGGTGATTTTTTTTAAAGTATGTTTTAATGATGTCAGTCTGAGGATTGATTCAAATGGCAAGGCAAGATTGACTGACAAAACGCTAACGGAAAACTCCGGGGTGTTGGAGAAACTTTTCCCTATCCTCAGACACCCATTCCCGGTCGATCGCCTCTTCCAGCCTTGCAGAGGCTGTTCCAGCAAGAAAGTAGCAAAGAGCATTTCCACCATTTCCACCAACAACAGCTCCAATACGGCGTTTGCGTTACTTGGGGGTGCACCACTACCACCACGATACAACACCATGTCAGCGCGATCGGACGAAAGGACACACTCAACCCGCCAGTCCACCCAGCCTTACCCCCAGCCCCAGCCCGACGACGACGCGGAAAGCGAAACTCGCCCGCTCGCTGCGAGACATTGGAAGAGATAAAATTTTAATTAAAAGCATCACGGACAAAACTGAAACATGCTTACCCCGATTTCATCGCCACCACCACTCCCTCTTTCACACCCCGTTTCGCCCGAGTGCGATTGGACAGACACGCGGATATTATTACCTACCACCCCTTACCCCTGCTTGACGACGGGTGTTGGTTGGTTGGTTGGTTGGCCGACTTTTCTAAACTTGGCGGAAAATGGCTCGCTGTGCCATTTCGCTCGGAAAAGTGTTCGGGGGCCACCGTGGAGAGCAGGAGGGTTCGAAGGAACCCCCGAAAAACTGCTGGAAATTGCATTTGTACGAAACAATGGTGTCGGAAAATGTTTCTACATTTTGCGCGCTCAAGTTTGGGAGCAAGCGGGCAAAGGGGAAGCAAGCAGACAGGCAGGCAAGTTCTTGTTTGGGGGGGGGGGGGGGGCAGACAGGGAGACTCCATCGTGCGCATCGCAGCACGCAACGGGGAATCGTATCGCTTTTATGATTTTATTTCAGCACGAAATTGAATATTCATTACAAGTAAATGTTTGGTTTTTCCGATGGTGGTGGGTGGGTGGGAATGGGTGGTGTTGGTGCCACCCAAAAACTCTAATTATATTGAGTTTAATTTTATCAATTTAGTGAACCAATTAAACTCCGATCATTTTATGGTTGTTTAAATGGTTTCGCTTAAACAAAACAAGTGCGCCCCTTTCTCGTATCAGGATTCTTCCGCTTTCTTCCGGCCCCGGGAAAAAGTGGGAGAGCCTTTCCCTCCCTGCATGGCGAGGGTGTCATAATTAGCCCGGAGCGTTCTTTCCGTTCTTTCGCGCTCGCACCATAATAATGAGCGAAAAATGATTTTTTTCCTTCAAATCGGGCTCGGGCGGGCGTGTTGCGCTCATGTACGTGCCGCGGGAAACCCGAAGCGCGGCCAGTAAACATGAAACCCTTCTCCTCCGGCGCCCTGTCAGTGCGGGAGGACAGATAATTAGTTATAAAATTATGGTAAGTGTGTATTTTCGTAGTATTTTTTGTTCTTTAATTATACGCCACGCGGGAATCTGAAACGTACGCTCCAGTGTCCTTCTCTTTCTCCCTCTCTCTCTCTGTATCCGTTTCTTTGGTGACACGCATCCTGGCTGCACAATGAGTGTGCGAAGGTTAAGTTTCCTTCATGCCGGTGGAAACTCCGGCACTTTGCTTCGCAATCCACAATATTCCCCGGCCGTGAGTGTCGCGCGAGTGTTCGTTGCTGTTGGCCCGCTTGGGCGCCCCTTACCGAGCCACGAGTGAGTTGAAGTTTATCCCCACCACACCCACCCACCCCCGGTCACCCTCAAACGAAGTACGAAACAGAGGGAACGGAACGGGGGTGAAGGACCGCAGTAAGCGAATAAGAATAACAACAGCGGCAATGGTAACAGTAGTAGTAGCAGCGCATTTAATTACGTTCCGAACTGGAGCAAAATGGACAGCATGCAGCGGGCCCCAACCAACCAACCGACCGACCGACCGACCGACCGTTCGCAAATGGGAAGGATGCTGAAGAAAACATCCGTCCGTGCCCCTCGCCCCTGGTACCTTTCACTTTGCGTGAGTTTTCTTCGGGCACGGGCAGCCCCGGGAAGAAAATGGTCCCGTTTGCGCAAACGGCAGCCCGGTGAGACGCAAAGAAAGCTGCGGGACGACGTTTGCGCAACCCAACGTTTGGCGCTCACCTCGATGAGAGCGCGTTGGAAAATGGACACCCGCTTGCCTTTCTCGCTCGCACTCAAACGGGTCGGGTGGGGCTGGAGCTGAGGCTAGCAGTGGGCAGGGAAAACCGTTTCGGTCGGAACGTGGGTTTGACAAGTTGGCGTGAAAATAATTAACGGAAAAATAATTGGATTCATTAAAGTTGCAAAGTTGTGTATTTTCAAACGGGAGGCGAGCTGAGGAAGCGGTGAGGGGTGGGAAGGGGGAGGGTGGATGTCAGGGAAAAAGAGTCATCTTGGGGTTGGCGTTTGTTGGAGGGTGTCATTCTCTCTCTCATTCGTTCTCCCCCTCTTGACGGTAGAGTGACCGCTTGTCCCGAAACTGGCCTGTTTGTGATTATTAGTAGGAATATGTATGTAGGAAGCCCAAACCCAACGAGCTCGCTCATATCGTTATCACCATTTTCCCAGCTGTGCGGTTAAGAGGCAGGGGGATAAGGTGTTTTTTGGTGGGTAGAAGAAGGTGCACGGGGTTGATACCTTTCTCTAGCGCAGCAGGGACGGTGTCTTGTTCGGTGTTGATATGGCGAAACAGTAGCGCAAACGTGCATTTAATTAGCTGCACCACACGCCGCAGTAACACATGGCCCTGATTGGAAGTGTGACACAACAGAGCTTGGAGCGGGGTGTCACAACAAATGTTTTCTCTTACTCAATGTTGTTTAACTGCTTTATTATTTCATTAAAAAACAATATTTTATACACTTTACTGAAGCTGTTTATTGTCCTACATTATTCAAGCAAATGTGTAGATAATCGAAATAAGTGGAAGAAGACATTCCACGCATAATAAACTCCACCTCGAATAGATTGAACACCTCGTGCAGGGGGATAAGAGCGAACATCTGACATCTCGCCAGACTCGCCAGACATCAGCTGAGATGCGACTCGACCGGGATGCTTCTTCTCCCGGTGAGTTGCAAGCGTGACATGCTGCACGGTAAGGAGCAAGTAAGGATGGTGGTTACAACCCCAGGGGGGGGGAGAGGAGGTTGCGAATAAGATAAACGCCAAGGCGCGATTGCCTCGCCTCGGTGTAAAGCAGCAGTTAATTAGGACTTGAAAAATTAATGAACATTGCTGCTGCTGCTGCCGTTTCCTCGCGGAGTGTCTTCCATCGCACTCCCCCCTTCCTCACACACATACACACTCAGCATAAACTGATTTGCTTGTGTCGTTTGTGTTGTGTGCTTGCGTTTCGTTTCCTGCTCCTTGTATACACATACACACGGTTGCAACAGCTGGTGAAGCTGCTGTGGTTCGCTTACACTTCTCCCCCTAGAAGATGGTGTCTAACGGTATGGTATGCTGTTTCGAGTGCATCCGATCTGCCGAGTAGAGAGCTTGCGTGTGTGTGTGAGTGTGTGTGTGTTGTGTTGTTACGACCAAAGTGTTTGATTTTATTTTTAAAAAAGGGCGCAAGAAAGGGACACAACAAAACCGAAAAACACATACACGCGCACACACACACCTTCGCATGCGGGCGGGGGCGAAGAGGCGCAAACACGCGCGGCCCGCGCAGCATAAAAGGAAGCGAGCTGGGAAGCGGTTTTAATTGGAAGAGTTGGATTTTTAATTAATAAATAAATGCCATGCAATTTACATGTGCGCGGGGGCGTGAGAGCTTCAACAGAGCAATGGGGTGGGGAGCAACGGGAAGCCCGGTACCCGGGGCTGTGTGCAATGTTGCCAATGTTGTTTACTCCCCCTCTGCTCTTTGGCCGCCGCACACTACGGCCGTCGGCCGGTTTGTCGATCACGATCGGATTCGCGTTCGTGCGCATAAAAGGGAGCAAAAGTCGCATCGAACGAAAGGGGAGGGTGTGAATGTTTTTGCCCATTTTCCTCAGAGCTGCCCTGCCGACCTGCCGTGACGGGATGAGATGTTTGGGGGCTGCATCATTAAAACTTCAATTATAGTTGAATTAAAATGTTTAAAATTAATTCCAATGTCTGTGTTTCTTCCGCAGAAATTCCGCATTATTCGGCCAGCCATCTCTGCGGGTGCGTGCCGGGCAGCTAAGGTAAGAAGCGGTATTGCAATCCTACAGATTCATTTATTATGGATGATCTTACATTTTCGGTGAGGAGGTGCTAGTGAAATATTCAGCAGCACTGCACTGCATCCAATTAAGGCCCTATTTTACCTCCCTCTTGCTGGGTGTAATTAAACAAAATCTTGCTCCTCTCCGTCCCTTTGCTGCAATAATCATTACCCGGTTCCATTTTCAAAGATATCCTTTTTCCACATCAAAGGACTCCAAACAGCGTCTCCCAAAAACAGAGCTAAAAGCGGGACACAAGATTGGCCCAACTCCCATGTACTTGTGTGTGTGTGTGTGTGTGCAGGCCCACTGCATACGATCGACTTCTTGGCAGCGTCTCAAACGGGGCGCGCTCCGTCTACCGAGCCAGGTTGGCCGTGAAGGAGAGAAGGAAAATGAAAGCAGGCAAGATTTAATTTCCCTCCGCGCTGCCGTGGTCTTCCCTGCTGCCGTGTTCAAATTCAGTGCCAATTAACTCCATATGGTGGAAGGGTTGAAACTCCTCAAAGAATGTTTTCGTATGTGTGCACGTGTGTGTGTGTATTCTCCATTTTTCCTGCAGCTGAGAGGGAAAAAAACCAAGCACGCATAAGAACTCTACTCAAATCTGCCCCCTTTTCTTCCCTTCAATCCCGCTTCGAGAGGGAAATTTCCCCGTCGGCTGCAAGATTAGCTTCAATCTGGAAAAAGTCCTCACGCTCTTCCGGCAAACGGGGGGCGCTTGCCATAATCCTTTCCTTTTACCTTTCGCTTTCCATGCAACGAGCGGCTTCCTCGCTGTGTGTGTGTGTGTAAGATTACGACAATAATTTAAGCGAAACAAAAGAAAGCAAAAAAACCCTCACTCAATGTGTGCGCTTCGCTATGGATGTGTGCGAGCGTTGAGTGAAAGATTCTATATTTTAATTTAAATTAATTAAGTTTTTCAAAAAATTCTCCCGCTCGTCAGGATTGTGTGCTGTGTGCGAGCAGACAGTGCGATGGTACGGGGTGCATGTGTATGTGTGTGTGTGTGTGTAGAGGTAATGCCAGCCGCGAGGGAAATTTTAATCGTTCCAAGCACCGTATGTGCCGATGTAAGAGTTTGAAGCTGGAGAGGATCTTACTAAATTAAAGCAATTGTTGTCGTTGCTGTTGCTGCAGTCATATGGAAAGGTATGGGCGTGTGCGAGGAGATTTCCTTTGGTGGAAAAATCGAGCAGCTTCTAACTGGTTTTTCCTTTTCTTTTTTTGAAAGCGTAAAGGGAAATGAAAAGTGTGTAGAATAAACTGCAAATAATGACAAAAATACAGCAACAAGAGAGGATGATTTACGTTATTTTATTCCTTATTGCTTTATAATAATCCTTAAATGTTTTTAATATTATAAGAGCTACTTTTCCTTTACCAATTAAGGTTAATCTTGGCGGAAAACCCGTACACATTTCCACGATTAGCTGAACCATTTAGGCCATACACACGCAGAAGTAGATTTGCGGTGAAATAGCGTCTTTGATGAAAAGATATAAACACAAGCAGAAGGAGCGTTGTGACATTGTCACCAAACTCTTTCTACCCGCAGCACAACTGTTCCCTTTCCACTTGCACTTCTTCCGCGTTTTAATTTCCTCCCTGCTGGTTCAATTTAGCTCTTCCTTGCCCCTGTCATTAACCTACCCCAACGCGTACAAATCCTTCCAATCTTATCTAGCTCAAAGCCGTTCCTAGCCACTGCCAGTAATCAACCCATGTGGCACACGTAGCCCGGTGGTTTATCCGTGGGTAATGAGTAAAAAATAAAACGCACACACACACGCACGGGCACACAGAAAGACGCTAAAACTCTCAAAAGGCTTCAAAGCATTAAACGGATTAGGGAAGAAAGTTGTGCAATTTTTGGGTATTTTTTTTTGTTAGGTTTCTCTCCCTCACGGCAGAGTGTCGGTAAATTGCTTACTTACCATGGAAGATGGGTGAATTCCTTTCCCGCTTCCCTCGGGCGTGGTGGAAGCGTTCGGGAGGATGAAGAATTTTTACGGCAAACCGGAAACTTTGCCTCGGAAACGAATCCTTACTGCTTGGAAGGAGATGCTTCCAAGAAAGTGTGGTGAGAGTGAAGGGAAATTAAAATTGTCTCCTCTCTTCTACCCGGCGCTGGTGTGGGGTTTGGTCTAGTTCGCGCGATATGCATACAATCCCCACCCCGTACAATCTCCTAACCTGTGGACAAATACTAACGGGGAATAGGAAGAAAGGGCTAATAATATCAATTAACTGAGCAGATGGTTTTCGTTGTGGAAACAATTACATTTTTTTTGTTGTTGCTTCCATTTGGGGACGTTTAAAAGAAGTTTGATAACGGCAAAAACACAGTGCAGAGGGTTGGAGTTTATTAGCGAAAGAGTTGATAAGTGAGTAATATATGCGTTGTATTCGCCTGCTTAGATACAGGACTTGGTAAAGCAACACTTTAGTACTGCTCTTTGTATAAAATAGGGTTGTGTTAGTTATTAGTAAAAGACCCATCAACATGACTCACTCTTTTCCCATTTCCTAGAATCAAAATGTGCCACCCGAAGCTGAAAGTAGCTTTCAAGCGGCTTCGTCAGTTTCGTCACCGGCAAATGCTAAATTGTTAATTAATTTCACTTCCAGCTTCTTTCCCCGAATCGAGCACCATTCCGGTAATTGAAAAAGAAAATCCGGCCCGGGCAAAACTAGCAAAACGAAACACCGAAAAACTGTAACCATCGAAACTGACTCCCGACTCCAGCATCACCTCGCTTTGCTGGTGTAGATACACGGACACTTTCCAATCACGCCTGTTTTCCCTCCCGTACCGTACCGTACCCGTGTTAGCGATACAAATGGACCTCACGCTCAATATGATAAATGGATCTTTCTCCTTGATGCATCGCTCTCTCGTTCGTTCCTCCGTTTTTTGGACACCCGGGCGATGGCTTTTGTGGGGTGGGGGATGCTGCTACTGAAGAAGCCATCCACCTAACAGCACAGAGACTCCAGAGCTTCCAGCATGATTAGATTGTGGATGGGTGAGAAAACCGTTTTACCGCCACCCCGCCTCTTCGTTTGTGTTTTTTGGGCCCCTGTTTCTTCCCCACCAGCAAGCAATCTTCCGGTATTTATCGAATTCGTTCAACCCGAACTCATTTCAATTAAGATCAATTGTTTCTTACTAATTCGGTTTTCGTACACGAAAACGGCAATGAGAGTCAGTCCTGTTTGGAGTTTGGGTTCGTCGCCAACGTCCAAACGTCTCTTTGCGTCGGCTGGTTGTTGGTGGTGTTGGTGGTGGTTCGCCTACTCCATCGCTCACTCCGAAATTCTGCACGTTTTATAGTAAAATTCCATCAATCATCCCCCTGGCCATTCCCACCGCGTCCTCTCTTGCCCGTCGCTATGTCGCTCCCCAATCAATTGCGGTTCGGAGCCGGAATCAAATGACTCAAGCCTTTGTTACCACCACATCCACACAGACCATGTCTAGTGCTCCGGAGCGTCAGCCGACCGGTTTGTCGCATCTCGAGGGCAATCAAGCAGGGACACCCCCGCTACCCACACAGACACAAAGCCTGCTTCTTTTCTGCTGGAGCTGGAATGGTTTCGCGTTTTTGTTTACTTATTTTCTAATTAACATCCGTCCCTCAATCAAATCTTGCCCTCGCCCTTGTGTGTCGCCCCGTTTTCCCGCGGGCGAGCGAGTGAAACGGAAAGCAACGATAGCGGGAAAACCCCTGCAGCCAAACGTGCGCCGTTCGTTCGTTCGTTCGTTCGTTCGTTAGGTTCGCCTCGTACCGACAAAAAGGATGTGCTGGAGCGAAGGAGCGAAGGAGAGCGAGCAAGCGAGGACGAGAACAAGGACGAAATGTGCGTCCTCCCCTCACCCAAACTCTTGCCATTGCTTTTTTGTGTCTTTGGGTCCCCTTTGGCACAATTCAATTAGCGCTAAGACGCGAATGGAGCCGCTGAGCGGAGGATACGGTGGAGCGCAGATCTTCTAGAAAATTGGCTGCATTTGGAAGGAGGGAACGTTCCTGCCGTTTCCCAAACTCTTGCTGGGTGGATGTGTTTGTATGTGTGTGTGTGTGTGTGTGTGTGATAGCTCGGTAGTATCATCAGCATTCGATAGCTTTCTCGCGTTCTCAATTACATTATCCGCGCGTTCTAATCGTGCGATTAGTGGCCCTTGAAACGACGTGTTTTCCTGCGACGAGGTTTCGAGCGGTGCTAGGCGGGCTTGATGTTTGATTATTCGAGTAATTGGAATATTTTTGGAAAATGATCAATTCCGAATAATTAGTTTAGGGGGAGTACGAAATATGAAATGAGCTTTTTAGCAATTTTTACTTCAATTTTATCAATAACTGATAAAATAGCAGAAACTAATATTGATTATTTTACAAACTCACACACACGAACATATCAATATCAACTGAAAACAGTGCTTCACACAGCAGGAAACTCAAAAACATTTAACGAATTCTCCTTTATCCAGTGTGTGGAAACGGGGGTTTCCCCATCTAAACGGTGTCCTCGCGTGAAACCGTCCCGAAAGGAAACCGATTAGATTTTTCGTTCTTTTCTCTAGCAAAAAATCGAAAAAAAGAAAGGCAATCCAACATCCAACGACACTGAGCGTCAGCAGCACCGGCACCGATTTTCCTTCTTCCTGCAATATTCTCACTCCTTTCATCCGCACCCAACCCACTTGCGCGAACTTTCGCCAACGGTTGGAGCTGCACAGTGCCACATCCTAAGGAACGTTTCCACATGCTTCTCTCTCTCTCTCACTCTCTTAAAAGATTCGCACTCTCTCGCCCTCCTTCTCATCGACCACCCCAACGCCGTGACATCGTCCCGCACACCGCACAATAATGATAATTAAATTTTAATTAAAAATTTATGTCATTTTAACAAGAAGCTTATTAAAAATTGAAGGGTTGAATTAAAATTTTCTAATTAATGGTATGGCTCGTCGTTCCCCCCCCCCCCCCCCCCTACCGAATCAGCAATGGAACGAGGCTGTGGGGATGGCAGATACACTCACCATCTTCCCTTCCTCCACCACCACCCACCCAATCCGAAGCCGTCCGCCCGGCTAAAGGGGTGGTTGCCATTTTTATCCTTTGGTGCAGCCGAAATTTCCCTGGCCCGGCTAATGGGATGTTGTTGATTGAAATGGGATGCTGCCCGGGATGCGTGGGAGGGAGGGGGGAAGGGTGTTGGGATGGTAGATGGGGCTGAAATGAAGCAAAAGTTTCCTGCTCGTGTTACGAACGCGTAATGAACGAACTCGATGGGTGGGTGGAAGGAGGAGAGTGGGATCTGGTAGAGCGCGTGTCCTTTTTTCACGGTGTCAAATGCGCGCTCGAAGCGTTACAGTGTGCTACAATTTTCGTCAAAGTGTTACAATCAAGTCGCTTTTTATTTAGAGAAGGATAAAAAATGTAGAATATCTTGCTCTTTTCTGGATTACATCTATTTAGTATTTCTTTGCAGTTGTCTATAAACGTCTTTTATTTTACTATTGCTTAAGGGCAAAATAGTAGTAGACGTTCGTAAAGGAAAAGATAGCACAAACACACAGAGTGAATTGCTAGAAACGATCGAGAAAACCCGTTCCCATGTTGGCTGCAACACCGGGTTGAACGGTTGCAATTAAATTCTGTACAAACATAAATATTGCAATCATTACTCCCATCTCGAGAGCTTCTTCTCTTCGGTGGATAGGACACCTACATCATGTGTGTGAGTGGGTCCGTTTCTGTGTACCAACCGTTCGCCTATTCGCCGGGCGTGTGTGTGCCCGCTGCGCTCGCTCCTTGTGCCTTGTGCATTTGCGCCTGTTTCAATCGGTGTTTCGATTTCGATCCTTCGACCGTCAAAGGTCGCTCCACTCACACACACATACACACACACCGTTCCCACCCGCTCATTCCGTACGAGGGAGGGAGGACTTGTAAATGACTGAACCTCCACTGGACTGGACTTTGGCGGGCCAAGGCAAAGCAGGCGATCAGGAAAGGGACGAGGAAGACACGCTGTCTGCACTTCCGATTTTCCCTCGCTAGGATTTTCTTTCAGGATGCGGAGAGGAGGCGGCGAGCGAAAGGGAAGGAAGAGAGAAGGAAAGCGGCAACTCTAATCGCTTTCCAGTCGCGTTTTCCCGCTGCACAGTTTTCCTTTTACTGGCAAATGGATGGTTTTCGGTGGGAGAGACGAGGTGGAAATCGGAAAGAGAGAGAGAGTGAGCGAGAGAGAACGGGCTGAATGATGGAATGTTGACCGGTGTAGGGGGAATGGGTGATTTTCCGGCCAGCCAGTACCGTAAATGGTGGAAAAGGCCGGGGGTGGCCAAGGGAAAAGTCCTTTTCGGGTGGTGGTCCAGGGATCGTTCGAAGTTCGTTCATTACGGTGTCGGTGTTGGAGAATTAGGATGCAAGGACGCAGACCGGCTTCTAATGGGGTGTACGGGTGTTTGTGTGTGTGTGTGTACCCACAGGAGGGGTGAGTTTTAGTGCGAAGGGAGAAGGCTAGAGCGAAACAGCGGATGCCGGAGCGGGTTCGGAAAGGAGTCGAAGAATGTTTTATTAATTTGAAGTAAGCGCGGTCTGAGTGCGTGTGTGTGTCTACAGGGTAGGGGAAGCTTCTTACTGGGGAGAACGGAATACGTGCCCGGACCCATTTCCCCGGGTGGTGGGGGGTGGTGCGTCGTTTTGGTGGTAATTGGGTGTTTGTAGACATTTCGGGACCCTACCACCATTCTACCTTGGACCGGGATTGCCGTGGGGGGGGAGTTCGAATTTCGATCGAATGCCGGACCAAGAATGTTCCGCTTACCAGGCGCGAACTTTTGTGCACCATTAGGACATCCACCCCACTGGGGTGGTTGAGTTGGTAGTGGTAGTGGGGGTGATTGTTTTCCTGCCATTTCTATGGCAACTATAGCAACAGCGACAGCGTAGCCGTAGTGTTTATGTTCAGGCAAGATCAAGACAAAGCAGTGAGGAAACGCTCCCCAGCAAATGGGTAAAAGCAACGACACGAGAGAGAGAGAGAGAGAGAGAGCGCGCGCAACGAAGATATCTTAAATTTCCACGCGGTTTTTATTTGTTTTTCGCTTTTTTCTTACTTCTAATGACGGCATTAGCGACAGCACAACGCGACGCACCGTGGAAAGGGCAAACGCCGTACGAAAGAAGAGTGAGTGAGAGAGAGAAAGAGAGAGCTTACACTGGAGAGCAATGGGGAATGGAATTCGGTTTGCCGTCGTGTGAAAGAATGAGCGAGAGAGGGATTCGTTGCTTCTCGCTTGCACCACCTTGCACGCACGCACTCTCCGCGGTTGTCGTTGGCAACGGCCGGTACCAAACGGTGAGCGAGCGAGAGAGCCCGACGGTTCGAGACGAGTTTTACGCTCACCCGGCTCTCAGTTCACTCGCAGCCACGGTCGTGCAAAGACGTTTCTGCCCTCGGGAGGAGTGCCGCGCGTTTGTCCGCTTTCGAATACATCCAACGCATACGTTTGTCGTGTGTGTAGCCCAAAGTAACCGTCGGTTTAGGTTTTTGGTGGTCTTCTGCTCCGCCAACATCATTCAGCTCCGGTAGGTGTTCCCGTGTGCGTTCGGTGGTGCTGTATCGTTAGTTTTTGAGGCAAATTCAGCATTCGTTTTATTCCGGTGTGCTTGTGTGCCGACAGAAATCGAAACAGAAATTCTTCCGCTGGTGGTTGTGGATAACGGGTCAGAGCGGCGTGCTTCCAGACCAATGATCCCCGTGTGCTTTGTGTGTGGAAGCACTGTAACAAAACAAATAGAGAGTGTTGGTGTCGGTTTCGTACGGCGCAAAACAAAGGCTAATATAGAACATCTAAAGTTCTGCCTTTAATGCTGTTGGTGACTACTGTGTTGTGGCTGTGCTGTTGCTAGTGTTACCCTTTTGTAAACGGTCCCCAAGTCGTATTAGAAGTCCATCTTACGGTTGCTTTTAAATGTCTTCCCTAGTTTTGTGATACCCTGTGCTTATTGCTTTTGCTCAAATTTCTTACCCCAAAGAAAGAATGAAACAAAAAAAACAACAAGCGAATCAACAGAAGAACCACGCAGAGTGATTAACGGTTGAAGCGGACGATGATGATGAGTTGTGCGAACAAATCGACCGAACACACGACGGTCTGCTGCGATATCTGTTGTGACTCTGTGTCTGTGTGCGAGAGAAAGAGAGAGAGAGAGAGAAGCATCCTGGCCTGTGTGCTGTACCTGAGCAAAAGAGAAAGAACGAATCCGTGGCCTCCCTTTTTTGCTGCTCTCCGTTGCCCTTTTCCGTTTTCGCACACACATCGAAAGCGAGTCCTTCTTCGTCCCTGCGTGTTTCCTGTGTGTTTGAGTGTGTGCGGGGAGAGTGGTGCGCTTGAAAGTGTGTGCGTGCGTGCGTGCGTGTGTATGTGCGGCGAGTCTCTGTCCCTTCACGAAGACGCCGTGTCGGAGTTTTGTGAGTTCGCGCGCTCGTTTTTCTCGCGCGCTCGGATCGCAATGCCTCCTCACAAGATCAAAATGGCACACAAAAGACGGCAACAAAAAAAAAACGCTCACACCAAGAACGAACCAAGACAAATCTCAGAGAAAATAGCAGAGAAAAGAAGAGCAGACCGCGGGAGCAGCAGCACCAAGCAGCAGCACCAAGCAGCAGCAGCAGCAGGCAAACCGAGCAGACACAAAAAAATGGCAAACGTGCTGCTGCACAATTTGTTATGCGAAAGGGGTACACGACACAAGGGGAAAGCGGGAAGGGTGAAGCGAAGGGTGACGGGATGAAAAGCCGGTACGAAGGGTGGGAAACGTCGTCGGAGATGGAAACGCGCGCGCACACAAGCACAAGAAAAGAGAGAGAGAAAGAGAGCGAGAGGAAGAAGACGCGAGTGAAAAAACCAAAATGCTTTAATTAATTTAATTAAAATCCTCACTCATTACTGCTGCTGCTGCTGGTGCTGTTGCTGCTGTTGGTTGCCGGCTGTTTTGTGATACGGGATGCTGTTCCTACGTTTATGTGTGTGTGTATGTTTGTGTGTCTGCTATCTGTCTGGTGCTATGTGCGGTCTTGTGTGTGTGTGTTTTTTTGCTGTTGTTGTTTTGTTGTATTTGAGGCAACGACGGCAGGCTTCTGTTTGACATCGAATTTGTTCATTTTCTTCTGCTTTTTCGATAGAACCATTTAGCCCTCTCTTTCTCTCTGCCCAGTGTGTGTGTGTGTGTGTGAAAGTTGTGTAGAAAATGATGGTGATGATGATACTGATGATGATGAATGTCTCTAATTCGCGCCGCGACGAGCTGGCGCATGTGTTCCTCCCCATAAACCCCCCTTTGCGGTAGAAGAAAAAAACAGCCTAATCCATCTTAATTTCCCCATCGCCAAAAAAAAAAAAGATCGTTCACTTTTATTGGCCATGTTTTACACATCCTTTTTCGAGGGGGGTTTGATTGGGTGGGAGACGCGAAATGCGATTGCACTTTGCGTGGAGAGTGTAAATGATAATTAAAAGAACGACGCTGCTTTTTTTTGCATACAGTAGGCCACTGTTCTGGCTTGATTTCTTTCGCACTTTCTTCTTTTCCGCCTTATCCCCTCGGCGGTGACACCATCACTCTTCCGTAGATTGGAATGGGGGAGAGGGCGAGTGTGTTTGATTTGGTGGTGTGACGCGCGATTAAAGTAGGCCATTTAGAAAATTAATATTTTCATCATTTTGAAACGGGGATTGTTTTCTCTCTCGTGTGGTTTGGTGTTTGCCGTGTGTTTGTGTGTGGGTGTGTGTTCATTAAAGAGAGTGATCCGCGTGAGTCAGCCGGCCAGCGTGCTGAATGATTTATTTTGTTCTTGCTTGGTCGGGGAGGGCCTTTCCCTCTTCATCCCATTAATTGCTTGCCGATAACGATCTATACGAAAGTGGCTGTCTGTGTGTGTGTGTGTGTGTGTGTGTGTGTGTGTGTGTGTGTGTGTGTGATAATCTCTTGTTGGTGTGGTGTGTTTTTGTTACTTCCCTTGTGTGTACATGCGTGCGTCTGTGCTCTATGCTCGCTCGAGACGCTTACACATTCCCTTTAATTGGGGATAGGAAAAACGAATTCCAGTACCATCGTGTGTGTGTGTGTGGTGTGATAAGAAAAAAAGAAAAGAAAATTCGACTCGATGTTCCATGGCTCCGACAAAGACAAAAACAAAAACAAAACAACACTCCTGTGCATATATAAAAAAAGTTTTTTTTTCGAAAACCAATCTCGGCGTTGGAATTGAAGTGCGCCCTAAGTCGTGTGCCGCCGTCATGCCTCCTCTCTCTATCTCTCCTTCTCTTCCCTTCTCTCTGTGTCTCTTTTTTTTCGTGAATGTGTGCGTGTTTTCCCGACACTCCGTCAGCTCGTATTGAGAAGCGCGCAAGTCGAGGGGGGGGGCCGGCTTGGGAGGAAAATCCATTCGCTAATTGGCCATTTCTCTCCTTTAGCTAACAACATTGCTCATACACACTAACGAGCGTCCCCCCACACATCCACCCCCTACTCCCTTCTCGTATGTTTGTGCGCGGAAGAAAGGTTTCGCGGTGGCGGTTACTTTGGATTGTGTGTGCTCTGTGGCTCTGTGCCGTGTGCGCCGATTCGGTATATTGTGTGCCGGGATATGGAATATGTGTGTGTGTGTATGTGTATGTGTGCGGTAGAGTTTGATGACGATTGCTTTTGTGGCCAGCGGAAAGGAGGCGGCTGGAGGGTTTGTTTGTTGGAAAGATGCATTTTTATTACAGCAAAGGGGGAGTGCACGCGCGTAATCGATAAAAAGGGCACTCACATTTGATTGTGTGGGGGCCTACGCGATTGGAATGTAATTTGACCCAGACGAAGGGAGGAAGTGCGTATGCTTAAAATTACAGATTAAATAGCATTATTATTCAGTTGAATACCTCTCAGAAATGTGTAGAGTATTGAATTGTGCTTAAATGTGATGTGCATTTAAACGAATGCGAGTGTCAAAATTCAAAATGAAACGTTCTTGTGCATTAATTCAATTTATAGTTCTTGAATAATCCGCAAGTAAAAGATGTAATTAGATATAAATCCTACCATCATTTGCGTCGAAAATAAATATTGCATTAAACCTAATCCTTTTCCAATTATTTCTACCATCACCCTTGCACCGCTTCCGTTGGTGCGTTTCCCGACGGCTGTTGTGCACGCGGTCGGTCTCAGTAACTACGAGAAACGTCCAACAACACCGTTTCTATCAACAGCCCCTTTCCGTACCTTACCCTTGCTAACTGCAATAGCAAGGCAAACCCTACCATTCGCTCACACCTGGTGTGCAATGCTTCCAATACAATCGCAACCACTCGCTCGCACACTATGAAACGCAATAAAAAGGACAACATGAACGGTTTGTCTACACATTCCAACAGCAGCATAGAAACACAAATGCGCGCGCTATCGAGCAACATGCTTCTCATCTCACCGTGTGAGAGTCGATGCTCTCGGTACTTGTGTGAGAAAGAGCAAATGCGTTAATTCTTCCTCTCTCTCTCTCACTCACTGATACATTCACTCATTGTGGGCAAGCCAAGAGAGAGAGAGAGAGAGAGTGCAATCAAACTGAGTTACCGTATTTAGTGAGACGCAGTGAGCTTGCGTTTGTTGGGCGCGTGAGATGAACTTGTCTCTCACTTCTCGCCACACCAGCGCAGGGCGCACAATCGACGCATTCTGTTTCGCCGTTTTCCCGTTCTGGCTGATGGGGAATAGCCCCCGTCTCCACCATCGCACCCACATTGCACCACCCATCACACACACACACCGCGGCGGTGCGTGCGTATAGGGCCACGCGGTTTTTTGGGAAAACTCGTCAGCACGAACGCTGGCTGTTGACGTTTCAGTTGCCGTACGACAACGAACGCAAACGCATCAGCTTTTCGGGATCCTGGCGGTGTTGGCAGCAGTTTTGGGAAATTTCTTCAAACACACGTCGCCGTCGTCGTCGTCGTCGTAGCTCGTAAGGACATTCGACCCATCAGGCATCCTTTATTTTCTGGGGGTTTTTGGGGATTTTCCCTTCATTTTATTAGTTGCCTACCTGGTCGGGAATTTCTTTAATTCAATTATTTTATTGCTCATTTGTGAGGCAAAACGGTAAAGCCAATAAATCGGTCCCTCATTAATGGGGTACCAAACGTTTGGTGATAAGTTTTATAGTGCTCTGCATCCTTGGAAACAATAAAATCAGAAACGGGCACAGCATGTGATGGAGGAGGACGCCGAGGCGTTGAAAATGGAATATTTTTCGGGCTTTTGTTTTTATCCCAACGCGCTCCTCTTATCGGCAAACACGGCTGCACGGCAATGCAGTTCGGATAGTTTTGGAGTTGAGTCGTTTCCAAAATTTTATTTTCTCTTTGCGTTCTTGCCACCATTTGCGTCCGCGTCATATCGTAGACGAGGGGACGGTTTTTTAATGTCCCTTCAACATATTTATTTATCTTCTTTTATTTCCACTCCTTCGCAGCGCTTGTTGTAGTTCACGAACACCGAAAGATCGTTTTTATCCCCTTCACTTTGTCTACCTCTTTTACCCCCTGGTACTAATTGTGTGTATTTTCTTTTAAACCTTTCTTCTCGTCTTTGTCATCCCGCTTCCAGGAAAAAGAGAACGTCGTCGATCACTCTTCCAGCAACCCAAAGAGGCTATTTGTTGCTTGCTTGTGCTTGTGTGACGACGTCGCTTGGGCATCGAAAAATCGTCACCAACTGTCTCGCCTGCAAGTGCAAGAAAGTGTGTGCAAGTGCAGTGAAAGAGGCGGCAAACAGTGCTTCTTAATGTGTGTGATTAGGTGTGTGGTTGTGTCGTGTCTCAGAAAGCAATTGCGTGGTGACGTAAAGTGTAAAGTGTGAAATTGTGCAAAAGAAATAAAGTTATATTTGCAAACGTCTGGTCGTTAATTGTGGTGTCGGAAGCGCGACAAGTGAAGGTGTTGGTGAAATTGGTGTCTATTTTTGTGTGAAACTGTGGCAAAACGTCCATGTGCAATGTTGGTGTAATATGTGTACACAGATCTGCTGTTGGAAAATAGTTTAACAAGCAAACCCATTACAAAGATCGATTAAAACTAGCTCTAAATGCTTAACGTATTTTACCCACTGACGCTGAACGATAGTTAAATGCTCGTCTGGTTCATTCGAGCAAACATTCTCACGTTCCAATACAAACGACAGATTTCCGATTGCTGTAAGTACTACTGTTTAATTAAAAATAATTGTTAACACAAACCGAAACAATAGCTTGGTGAAACGCGAGGTGAAGTGAAGCGAGAGAGAGAGAGAGTAGGGCTGCTTTCCAGAACCCTAAAAAGTGTCGTGTGAGCAGCAGATTGAGGAAAATATTTATATGATTTTAATGAGAATCAAGATAAGTGTTGCAAGGCAGGAAAGCTAGAGCTGTGGAGGGGACACAATAAAATAATAGGCACCCGGTTAGCGTGAGCAGGGCTTAAATCGGGTAGAAACAGTACAAAAACCCGAACCATTCCTACTGCATTGGTTTGCGGTCGTCCGGGGGACTTTTGGGACGACACGAAACGAAACGAACGCGGATCGAAATCAAATAGTAAAATAAATAGCCAGGAAAACAATGCGCCAATTAGACAAACAGTGGATGCAAGTACCCCCATCGGGTGCAGGAAATAATAAATTTTATCTTATCAGACCGTGCGGGTAGTGGGAAGGAGCGCGTTTGAGCTCGGGCTCGGGGATGACAGAGATGTGCGATTTCCAACATAAGGTTAATCGGTTCCAAAATGGACCGAGTGTGGATTTGGAAACTGGGCCCATCATCGCGCACATTAAACATTGATAACAAAACTTTTGCGAAAGGTCCTTCCCCTCTTGCTGTTGCTGCTGCTACTACTGCTGTCTGAAGTCAGTCAGGGAAACAGAAAAGGTTCGTCGTCTACTCGCAATCTTTCAGCGCAAGGGTGAGCAGACAACCTAACGCGCCACGATAAAACGCGTTTTATCTTCTTTATTTGCTCGTTCCGTCTTACTTGTCCAGTTCTCTCTCGCTCGCTCCCTTTCTCTGCCTGCTTCTTCTTCATATTCTTCTTTTTGACCGCTTCATACCCATTCGATTCGATAAGAAATGGAACGGAAGTGAGCTATAGTTTTGCGAATGCAGCGAAGTTGAGTGCAAAAAGTGCATTCGAAGCAGCTGTTGTTTGCTGCCGCTGCAACGTCGGTCGTGGTCGGTCGGTCGTCGTCGTCGTCGAGGTTGCATTTATCTGCTGTTTGCACTTTTCTTACTGTTGGTGGTTTCATTGACGATAAGTTCGATTGTCGGGCGGACGAGCGTCGTCAATGGGGTGTGCTCGCTGATGAACACACGGTCCGTTTGGTGTTTGGAGTGGGCTTGCAGTTTACACTGCGGCTCTGTGTGTTTAGCAGTTTTGTGTTTTGTTTTGTAAAGCGTGATTTCATTGCCATGAATGAAGCTTTTGTAGTTTTGCAGCAGGGAGTTTTACAAAGAGACAGGGAAGAGTAGAGCGTTGTGCGTCCAATCACCTACACCGAAGTGGATGACCCGTTTAATAATATTTGTATTATCTCTCTTTCAGGCTTGTTAGTGAAAACTGCAGAAACGTAGAAGAGTGACCGATTCAATGTGTTGTGAATCAAGAATAAAACCTGTGCAAATGAGTGTAAAAACCTCGAACCGAAATCTCTAATCACAACTGTTTGTGTGTCTGTACTGTGGTGTCGAATCAAGTGCATCAACTGCTTCTTCCGATAAGTGAACGAAAACAGTGGAAATAAGAAAAAAACAGAAAAGTGAAAAGCGTTAATCTGCTTCCCATACGACGGGAAAATCCTCGTGTCCGTGTGCCCGTGAGCGTGTAGTCTCTTTTTTTACCTTACCCACCCACCCGTGTGCGTGTGCGTTGTCGCGGCCGTCCAACACGCCGTTACGACAAACGCGTCAGCCAAAATCCGTCAAGCTGGCCGCCTCAATAGCAATGAATCCCCACTACCATCCGTACTCGGATCTGTCCTCGCCACACTCGCCCAGCCCGGACAATGCCGGCAGCTACCCGCAGCTAACCCCGCACCATAATGGCCACGGTGGGGGTGGTGGCGGCGGTGGTGGTGGCGGTGGCGGTGGCGGTGGTGGCGGCGGTCCAAACTCGATGGTCAGCCAGATGGACGGGCAGCAGGGATTCCATCAGATGAACAGCGGCAACGGCGGTGGACCGGTGAAACACTGCGCCGGATGTGGAGGTAGGTGTGGAAGAGGTGGCTCAGGAGAGGTCGGGAAAAGTGGTGCCCGCTAGCAGTCATTACTAATTGTTTGATCGTTTCACCCCATTTCTCCGTTTCCCCGAACGCAGGCAAAATCACGGAACGCTTCTTTCTGCACGCGCTGGACCGATATTGGCACAACTCCTGCTTGAAATGTTCCTGCTGCGGTGCGATGCTGGCTGATATCGGTTCCAGTTGCTACACGCGCAGCGGCATGATACTCTGCAAAGCCGACTACTCCAGGTTAGTAGCTGTTTAAGTCTAAACTATTGGAATGAGATTGTTGAAGTTTTGGTTCGATACATCAGACATTGTTCCAAGCTAAGCCTCTTTTCCTTTGACTGTTTGGTAATTCAATACCAATAATAATTCAATAATTCAGTGTTTGAGGGTTAGGCTTTCTCTCTTTTCTATTGCAATCGTCTTAAAACACCATAAAAAAAATCTCTGCATAACACCACACATAAAAACATGTCTGCACGCGTGTCATACAAATCAAGGCCTTCGAGGGGTTCTTTCGAAAACGTTGCGTGGTGGCGATTGAAAACTTCCAAATTCGAATCCTCACAAGTGCACGCGTCTTGTGGTTTAAAAATTCTGTTCCCCACTCGCCCATTGTCCAACCACAACCGTGTGTGCGTTTGTGTGGTTGGTACACGGAGGGTTTTTGTCTACCGTAAAAAAGGTGTTTTCTTTCCCATTTTTGTGAAGGTGGAAACATGATACCCACACGGTGCGAGCCAAGAGTTCGAAGAAGGATTTCTTTTACGTCTTTGCAGCTCCGATTTATGTTCCTGTACGAAAGCTGAGCTTCGCTCGGTTTGATATGTATTTCTGCTTTTCCTGCTCCCCTCCTTGTGGTTTCGCTTGGCATTTGCATTGAACACTTGTTTATGTGTCTCAGCATAAATATATAATTAAAGCTAAGTGCTACAGACAAAGCAACACACTGATGCGTACAAACGGCCTTCCAAATGCAGTATAAAACACATTCTTCGGGTCGTGGTGCCTTCGTCTTCATTTCAGGAAGGAACACTTTTTATGAGCAATTTCACAAACGAGAATAAGTGCCGTCTTTCCAGTTCCAGCATCGCAGGGGAAGGGGGCAACATCATCATCCCCCCGGACACGATACAAGCCTCGCTTGCACATTCTGACTGCTAGCCGGGCGAGCGAGAGAGATCTGCCATGGCTTGTTCTTGGTGCAGCCCACCCCGTTTTGTTAGTTTATTACTGCATCAAGCTAATTGCGGAATTGTGCCAAAACCAGTCCGCCAGTTCGACCGGGGGGAAATGGAGTTTTATTTCGGTTCCCTTCTCTTCTTCCCCCTTATTTTTGGTGGTCGCGTGCGGCTGAAAGATAGACAATGATTTGATTACGGCATCTCTCTCTGTGTGTGAGTGTACAATACAATAAGAATAACTATTGCTGCTGCTGCTGCAACGTTTCAATTCCATCCGACACGTGACGCTTTTAGGAATTGTTTGAGCAACTCGTGCGTCAATATTGTGCAGGGGGAAAAAGGGAAGGAAAGAAATACAACCACCCATCCCGATCGTAGGCCAAGAAGATTGATTCTTGTACGTCTTAAAAACGGGTTGCTTGAACCTTTCTGCTGCTGCTCTCTCTCACTGCTACTGCTGTATGCAGTGCTGGTCGTACGTGTTTGCGTGCTTTCGCACTAATCCCGATCCGCTTTCGGGTTGCCTTTTCGTTTTCTAATTTGCTAAAGCCAAAGCTCACATCACTCTGGGGGGGGACACACACGCAACGCAATGGTGGGGAAGAGCCGCATGGGTGGTGGGCTATATTGCAAAAGGAAACCCCACGCGCGGTCCACCCCGCTGCATGAAGCGTCGTGCCCTTCATGAGCACTGGATCGTTTCTCAATCTTCCGCAGCGCATGAGAAACAGCCCTGGCTCTGCCGTTGCTCTGAGTAATTGAATCATAATACTGCTAATTTAATTAAGAAAATGTCAATTAGAAACTCACTCACTTTGGGTGTAGCGGCCGGGTCCCCGGGTGCCTACAGGGGTGCCCCATCCCTCTCGCTCTCTCTCTCTCTCGTGCACTGGTGGTGATGGTAATGGTAATGGAAGCGAAGGGGAACCGCCACCCACATGCATCCACAGCAGCGGCAGCAGCAGCATTGGCAGCAACAGCAACATGAGCATATAGATGAAACGAGTTTGCTGTGGCACTGCCGCTGGCGACCTAGCCTTAAGCCCGCCAGCAGCGGTACGCTTCGTCCTAGTCGGCGGGTGGACGCAGCCGGAAGAGTGAGTTGAAAAGTTTTGGCTAAATTAACTTCCAACATTTTCGGCAAGGCTTTCGGGATGGGTATTAAGGGATTTTGGGAACGATGTGAAATGGGCAATATTAATTATATAAAAGCTTATTGCTTTGGTGCGGTCTGCAGCATTCCAAGATATTGCATTTGGATGTTTCTTTTGTGCAAACACGTATCAGCGTAGGAATAAAGCCCATCTTTGGAAAGATTTTCAGTTCCAAATGATTGTTTCCAATCAACAATTTGGCTGTCGTATTTGTTCCATAAACTTTTCAATGCATTCAAGCTTACCAGTACGTCTTGGTACGTTCTTAGGATCGTCACCGTTGAACCACGAGTCGTCGGTGAGTTCGTATGAGGTGCGTGTAGCTAGTTTTCCACATACAAAACACAGACCGAAGCGGCATGTGAACGAAACTAGCACGTTATTGCGTGCGTGCAGGAACTCCCCTTTCACACACAAACACACACACACGTTGACTCACATTCTATGTGTATGCCTCGGATGTGTACGTTCTCCCCCAGGGGTTGAAGTGTCAATCGTTGTGCGAGGCGGGCGCTTTCAGGGCTTCGCTCCTCGGGGCTCCCCAACTGCCGCATCCTGCACCATTTACGCTCGTTTGAGCCCATCGTCAGCTCGATTAGCACCCTTTTCCTCTCCTCCCCCCCCCCCCCTCGCAGCACTGTCCGTGCTCCTGCTCCCATTTGGGTGGGTGTTGGAGGTTGACCGCCCTTTCTTCGGGAGGCGCTTTACTACCGTTGAACTTGCGGAAACGGATGGCGAAATGATTCATACTAGACCTTCTCGCCAACGCCGTGTGTGTGTGTGTGTAGGTGAGTGCGAGCTGAACCTTCGTTTTAGGTTAGGTTTTTTGTTGTTGTTTGGTATTATTGCCTAAACATCGCGACTACACGTTCAATCAAGCAGCTACATAAAGGGTTTTGGTGGATAATGCTGTTCGCGATCTTATCTTTTTTTGGAGAAATTAGTGGAACGTTCTTTTGAATTTAAATTGCAAGTTTTGTTTAAGTGTTAAATGAAGAATTTTTATAAAGAACCAAAGGAACATCAAGCCCTCATTTCGCGTCATCTTGGTTCGAACTGTCGTCTTGGTTCAATTAATTAAATTAGTAATATTTTCATGTTTCATCTGCAAACGATCAAAGATCATTAATGCATTATGTTTGAAGAAGCTCTAACATTCTTTTGAATCAAATTTAATTGCAACGACTCTTGCTTGGTCGAATACAACAGCAGCAAAGCGGCAAAATTAGACCAAAAATTTCCGATTTTCTCATCTTACGTTCTCCCCTGCTCGCACCCTAACCTACCTTCCCAACCCCAAAGCACACACACAGTGAAGGTTAATGATGTTCGCAACGACACTGTCACTAATGATGTCAAAAAGGATACTCGCGTGACAAAAAAGGCTCTCATACACACACACCAGGGGCACATGCTCGATGGAGGGACCGGAAGGAACGAACAAAAAAAAAAAAACATCAAGACTTGTGCCTAATTTGAATCCTGTCCTCGAGTGCCACCGCCGCCACCGAAGTTCTCAAATCAAGATGTTTATTGTGCCCTTCCCCGTTTTACACCCTTCGTTTTGTTCTTTCGGCCCGCTTTTTTTTCGGTGCAACCGGGCCGGCGGTTCATTAGCGCGCGCGACGGCACCGAGATATTGGAGCTCTTCGTCGCAACAAAAACCCACAAACGGCGCTCATCAAGTCCCCGGGCCCGTCAAGCAAAAATGCAATCCCTAATTGCACATTGCTTTTATTGATTCTTGGCTGTGCCGCTCTCGCTCTTTCTCCCTCTCGCTCTCCCTCTTTCTCTCTCTCACACACACTCAAACGTGCAGAAGACTTTTATTACCGGTGCGCAAATGTTGCAAAAATGCCTGTGTGTGTAAAGCGCGTGTGGAGAGTGGCGCGTTGCATTTCGCCTTTAACCTAAACGCAACAAACACATACAAACACACGATGCTCTCGCATCTACCAATTACGAACATTGGACATGAACAATGTTTCGTAATCAGTAGCGATTAGGTGAGTCGCGATGCACACTGGTGCACAACGAAACCGGGCGCGGGAACAAGAAGGGACGGGCAAATTGCATACCACACTCACGACGCAATGCGAAATCAATATATTTATGCGAACTCCAGGGGCCACGGTGAGGCCGCTTGTGTGTCCTTTCCTTCATTAGCTGAAACTGTGTGTCTCTGGGTGTTGCAATTGCGAGTTTTTGAACATTTGTTGCATCGCTGCATCTTTGCCCCGAAGGGCCAGATAAGGAATACATAGCAGCGAATCAATCCAGCAGCAGTGCAGGCACCTTCGCTAATGATGGCTTAAACTGCTCGCGCTCGTCCTGATTCCTTGGCGTTCCTATGCCATCAATCAATGGTCCTGCAGCAGACACATCTTCAGCAGCAGCACCGTTCGATTGCCATCATATTTCACCTTCCCGTCTTCCAGGGGGGGAAGCTTTTCGATTCGATCGATCCCGAGGTTCCGCGATATGATCGCAATCGGACGACCCTGGGGGCGTCCGCACTGCATACATCGCTGCCCTTGCCCGCTAATGATGCTACAATGTATCGTGCGCGCCAGTCGTCCCCACTTCGCTTCCCACACCCAAATCCTCAAAGGGTTTTCGGAAGGCGAGAGACCTTTTATTTCCACTCGTTTGTTTTCTTCTTTCCAGTTTCGGCCACCCTTCTCTTCTAGTATGGTCTGTGTGTGTGTGTGTGTGTGTGTGTGTGTGTGTGTGTGTGTGTGTGTGTGTGTGTGTGTGTGTGTGTGTGTGTGTGTGTTGATGTCGTTCTCTCTACGTCGACGGCGTTTCGTTCGCACGCGGACGAAAAGGAACACACGAAACACGTCGAAGCGTATTGCGCAAATTAAAACAGCTCTAATCAGTGCACGCTTAATGAACGGGACTGTCTTGGGCTGACGCTCTCGCGTCTTGACCCTTTCGCCCGGTTACGGGTGCAGGGTGTGTGAGTGTGTGTGTGTGGGTGCACGTTGTGAACAAGTTGTGAAAATGCAGCCTCGACTTTGGGGGATTGGGACCGGTTTTCTGGCGGCGGTTGGCTCGATGCAGTTGCGAGCAGCCGGCTGGCCAGAGCCAGAGGACCGTGAGAGATAAACGATGACGTGTAAAGGGCACCGGGAGAGGTTCAGCAAACAAACTGGAAAACCCGCCGGCGGTTCTTAAGGTTCCGCGCTGCAGCCGCGAAGGTTGTACGCGGACGGTGAACGGCGTAAAAGGGCGATATCCGTTCGAAATGTTGCTTAATTTGACAAATGAAACGGGGATTGGAAATGTAGTTCACATTGTACTAATTAACAGAGCTGTTCTTTTTTTTTCTTTCTGGAAAGCAGTGAGAGCAGCAAGATCCAACAAAATTAATGACTTTTTGATCATATCGCTTGGCGTTTGTACGCTGGTTCTAATAAAATGAGAGGACCTGGAAATTGATACACACAGCACAGCCTCTATGTCTTTGCAATCTAATTGAACTGGCCTAATGCCGCCAACTTTGAGTTGCATAAAATTGTCCAAACGCCACGGAAATGGGCTTCCCTTTTGCCCGGCCGTTAATCGCGTAGCATAATCTATCCCGTTTCGCCTTTGCTAATTATCCCTCATTAGCCATGTTCGGTTGAAACCAATCGCTATCTATCCTTGTGCCGCGCGTTCGGCACAACAGCGCGATAAAATCGGGGCACAATGTTACCCGCGATAAGCGATCGAGCTCGACGGTGGATCGAATCCACTCCCTGTTAGCCCCTGTCCTGTAATCGTACGCCGCTGTAGTGTGATAAAGAACCTCCACTGCGTGCAGAAGGGGTAGAGGACGCCCTTTTTCCCCTTTTGCCCCGTTGCATCGAGCGAAGAGTGACTGCTGCTGCTGCTGCAGCCACTCACACACAAACGAAACGGTTTGTGAACTTCGCCGTCACCGTAATGAGCATCGAGTTCTCTTTCCGCCGCTCATCCGTCATGCTGCTGTCTGGCTCCGGCACTTCTTCCCAACATTACACAGTCGTTCCGCGGGCTTTGGAGTGCCTGTGTGTGTGTTTTGTGCTGTTTTTTATGCTTCTCCTTTGCCTCATCCTGCGTGCTCCTCCGAGCGGCCACGCTTTATGGGCCCGAATCCGAAACGTGCTCAAATTAGCAAATATACCCCCAATTTGAGCCACCGGCGGCTGCAAATTGAAACATTGTAGCCACAAATTGTGGGTTTGCGTCTCAATTCAGCCCTCGGCGAGCAGGAGAGGACACCGTCCCTGTGTCGGGGCCTGTTTGGAGCCATCGATTTGACTGTTGCAGCGGATGACTTCCCGCGTGGGATGATGCTATGCATCAGAGAGAACGAGAGCTCGAGGGAGCGCAGAACAGGGAAAGATGAGTGTATAATTACGGATGTTTGTGGTTACATTAATTAAATTACTTACCTCAACCTGGGGCCCCAGCTGCATCGTGCCATTGCCACCGGGCGGGCATCGATGCTGTAACAAATCGTTTCTATTGGGTTCACGACGCTCGATATCGATGGTGTGGCACGATCACGTCGATGATGATGATGATGATGATGATGACCATGAAGGGTGCTCACGTACGATATTGATGGGCCCCAGAAGGGCCTGTCGATGCAGTAAAGCAAATAAATCGATGCTTTTTTTTACTGCAGAGGAAGAATTGCGCGCCGGCGGCGGGTTGCAGAGCAATGGCAGTGCGCATAATTGGTCAGACACACTCTGTACCTTTGTTTTTAAATCACATCTTCTTCGTGAGGGATTAGAGAGATATCGCACTGCATGTGCATTGGAGAGGATGTTTATTGCATTGCCACTTTTTAGCGTTTGTGTTGTGAGGCTGTGCTACAGTTTAATGACTGCACAGCAAACAGGAAATCTTGCAGAAAGTGTAATCTTATCCGTTCGCTTCTAACCTCTAATGCACTCCAAGTGTGCCGGGACGCGCACTAATTGCTTCACAAACGGGATTAAACGGTCCAAGATGTTGTATCCTTTTGCGGTGCTCTAGGGCTCGCCGATAAGAACTCCTTCCTTGGAGCCTTGTAGAAGGGTCCTTTCTTTCTTACAGCAACAGTGAAGGAAAAGGGAAGAGCAAGAACAAACACATGCGAAGCATAATGAATGTTCTTGTTAGCTGGCACACCTAGGCTCGCCTCGGGCTTTCGTAGGTAAAAAGAGAAACGTTTCATAACAAGCAAGAGACAAGGGGGAGCGAAAGCAAATCCGAATGGAAAAAAAGTATAATCATCAGCCGGATGTGCGCACCAGGAAGAGAAAAAATGCTCGTCTTTTATTGTTATTATTTATTACATTTGCTGCGGGAAAGAGTTTCTGCGTGTCTGTGTTGATGTGCGAATTGCTCAAACGCTGCTGGCGAAACTGTTCTCAATCCTTCTTTTCTCACAATCGAAGAGTTTTCACTAATGAAAGCAATCACAAGTCGTCTGTTTTGTTCGCGATAAATGAAATCTGAAGGAGAAGAAGGAAGCTTTGTTTTATTCTTGCCTCTTTTCCCATCGATCATCAGTGTTGATGTTTTTATACTTCCATTAATCAGTGATTGCAGTTTGCATGTGTGATAATAAATTTTTTTTTATTTATAATCATAGTGTTTTGTTGTTTTAAGACACATTCGATAATATTGAACGTTAAGATTGATTTGGAATTTGCTATTTGCAGCAATAAAATAATTTGCAAAACAAATGCAACCGATTTCAATTAGCGATCGAAGCCACAGAAACAAGATTAAATTTCTAAACATGAAAGAATGGCGCCAACACAAAAGCCCTCCACCTGCGATGAAACATATGAAAATGGGAAATATGTTTAAAAAAAAGACCATCGGGGTGCATTCGTTATCAGCTAGAATATTCAATTATTTCGTCAACGCGATATTTCTAACAGCACATCGGTCTGCTGGGCTGGCGCTTGTTTTTGTCGCTAAAAACAAATACTACACCACACAGACACACATGCTGGGAAGTGTTTCCTTTTTTTATTGCTCCACCACCCACACACATGTGGGGGGAAGAAGGATAAGAGATCCAATCTGGTTTACCCCAATTGTTTGGCTAGTCATAATCAATCACTGACCCACCGCTCGCCCTGAATTGGTTCTATGTTCGGCTGTACTATTCGCTGCCGTGTCCGTCTGCTTTATCGGGGCGTTTTCCCCTCTCCCTGTTGTGGTGCGTAGTAGCACGTAGCGCCCTGGATTGCCTAAAATTTGCTCTAGAAATTGGCTCATGAAGCGGCCCTGAGTGCGAGGCGGCGCATAACACAAATTGTTCTAGTTGTATATAGTTGTGCCACGCGGCTTCGCGTTATCGTTGTTGCGGATTTTCGCGCGTCCCTGTTGTTGTTTTTTTTTGTTCACTCGCCTTTTCCGTTAGTTTCCATCGTCGCGTTTTTTGTGTGTGTGTGCTGTGCTGTCCAACATGTTCAAGCCCTGCCGATGGCGCGGATCCGCTTGTTATCCGAAACGATGGCGTTCGCGGCAAGCTTTTTCGGGCCAAACACTCAACACACTGTGTGCCCCTGCTGCACTGCGGGCGCAGGGCAGAGTGCAGCGCCGAAATGAAGTCAGAGAAATTCAATCAATCTTTTGTTTTAATCCGCATCCTTTTCGGAGCCCGCTGGTGTGGCGCCTTGCAACCCACCTCCCAACGGGAGGGAGAAAAAAGTCCCAATCGACACCCCCCGAATGATAAGAGCTTAGAGGAGGAAGTGTGTGAGGCAACAACAGCACTACACACACACGTTGGGCACGCTACGCCATCGATTGGAAGGTTTGTTGGCCACTGTTCGGTGTGCCTTTTTTGCTGCTGAAAGCGTTCAATACGATCATTTGTACGCGCGGAACCGCTCTGTCTCTGTGTGTGTGTGTGTGTGTTCTGTCCCTCCGCATGACTATTCCAATTAGTGTGCAACAGCAAAAGGACCTCTAAACATTCTCGGCTTGTTACGGGCTTAGATGAAGCAGGCGCGGGAAGGGACAGCACCACCCCAATTTCCCTTGTGCCTTTTTGTCATTCTCTCGGGTGACACTCACGGGGGAAGGCCCAACATCGAGCCTGAGCTGAATGACTGACACTAACGCGCAACGTGGCTAAGGGCACTTGAGTTCGCGAGCCGTTCCTGCATCTGGGGGCCTCGGAAAACGGGCCAACAAACACGCACACACGCTCACTCGACACGCATTTCCGTAGAACCGGGAGAGGAGGCAGCTGTTTTGTTTTTATATCGATGGGCTGGCAGTTTTGGCTGCCTTGCCCGGGGCGCCCGCAGTGGGTCGAATGCAATTTATGAATTTTTTAATTTGATTCCTCTCGACAACGAACTCTCCTGCACTCGACGTGAGGCGGAGGCGTTTTTCGATGGTGCAGGTTAGAAAAAGGGTTGGGTGCAGTGTTGCTGTGTTTGCTACAAAATTAGTTTAAAGCATTTTGTGAGCCTTTCGGACTTTCGGTGTACTGGTAGAGCGTTAGATGCAACCGTTGGGGAGTGGTGTACGATGAATTAAAACAATCTGTTAAGCTACTTTTTAATGAAATCTACAAAGACACGCCACGTGGCCAGGGCGAACAGAGCGATGGGCTTCACAGCACAGAGGGTTTTTAATAATGAAAATAATGCTGAGCCACTCCCTGCTGCTGATTCTACATATTGGCTTCTATTCTCTCGGACTTTCGCTAGAAAATGAATGATTCAGCTGGCAAACAACATGCCGGCTAAAAAAGTGTACCTCCTCTTCCCTACGATCGCTCATCAGAATGCAGAGCCACAACTCATCAAAACATAACTCTAGCAGCTAAATAAAAAACTTCAAACCTGCGCCCGAATATCCCGCCGCCGTGGAAGCGGCGTCGTACGACGAGTGGTTAGTTATTTGATTTTGGCTTAATTGGAAAACAACTAGCCCTTTCTCTACGGCTGTCCCGGCTGTTCTCTAGCTTTGTGTGTGGTTTTGTTGATCAAAACTATGTCATATTGGATCCATTGATCGAGTCCGTTGAAATGCACATTCCCTGAGATATGGAACATGCTGCGAGTGTGCTCCGTTGTTTAGAACGAATCGATACGGGTTGCATAAATTTGGTGCTTTTATTTTCCCAACAGAAGATAATAATATAATGTTGAAGTGAGTTTCGCAACAACAACCAAAAAAAAAAAAAACAGACCCATTTCACCCCAAAAAATGTAATAAAGTTTCGTAAAGCAATCAAGATATCGCCTTACTTACTTCCCCGGCTTCACAAAAATGGAACCAATCAATCGATCAATTGAGCCCGTGCCCCCGTCGCCAGCATTGCCTCATCCTTCCGGGTTTTTGCGCACTTAATTGACATGCTCATGCGTTGCATTTCAATTACTCGTTCGTTACGGGGTGGGCGACGGAAAAGAAAAAGAGGGAAAGAGAGCACACAGTAACAACAGCCAACCATGCAATAAAAAAAAACAGGACACTCGTTGCAGGACACGTCCTTGACAAGGGATATCACCCTCACACCCTTTCTAATCAGTCCGAGGGCACTCCCGGGATCGAACAAATTTAATTATTCACTCCCAGGAGAATGGAAACGATCGTCATCACTGGGAGTGTAATGGAGGGGGGAAAAACGTTCAAAAAAGCAGGAAAAGGTGGTTAAAATTTAATTTCCTTAAAAAAACTATACACTCCTGTGCGCCATTTTCGCTTCCCCCTTGGATGTGCAATTTTTTATTGTTTTTTTTCTTTTTTTGTTGGCTTGCTCTTTCTCTCTGTCTCTGAAGCGTTGGTGCTGGAATCGAGTCAATTTCTTTGCCCCAACTCGTCCTCGCTCGTCATCGGGTTATGAAGAGGTGGAAGATGTAGCTGGCTGGTTCTGGTGGCCTTCCGACCCTTTCCAGAGACCGCGGGGCGGGGAGACACCACGTACACATCCACGTACACGTCAGCTTGCAGATGAGAAGTAGGCGGCGGTGACCCACCATTCTCCTTACCTTTGCCCCTTGAGCCGCCCGGACCGGAGGACCAGGAAGAGAGGGAAAATTTCGATGGCGTGGTGAATTTTGACGTCTCGCCGGTTCGGGCTCTAATTGACGAGGGTTGACGGGGGTACTATCGGTAGCTGTCACTTACGAATCGGTTTTTCGTTCTTTCTTTCCCTCCGTTTCTATCGCTCGCTCGCTCTTTCCCTCGTCTTCGTTATGCCTGTTATTCCTAGACGAGGGATAATTCCTTAATTTCGAACCGCCTCGCTGCTCCGCCTCTCTGCGTCCGTTGTTGTCCGAGTCGTGTGGGTTCGTGTGTGTGTGTGTGTGCAGCATCGGAAATGTTACGTTGTGCTACAGCACACGGAGACGAAGACGACGAATGTGGTGGACGAAATGTAATTGGTTTTCTCTCATCCCTTTTCTCCCCAAACGGATTCCTTGTCCCGTGGTGGTGTAACCGGAGCTGCCCTGTGGCTCTCGTTCTCCTCGTGGTTTGTCCGGCTCTCGCATGTGTGTGTGTGTGTGTGTGTGTGTGTGCATTGGTGTGGTCCGATGCGGTGTCCGGTGCAGGGTTCAATCCCACCGGGAACTCTAATTTCGATGCTTCCCCAGCTTCCAGCTGTTTCCTCTCGAAGGCGCGTATTTTACCACCAACAAGGAACCGAATACCGCTTGTGTGTGTGTTGTGTGTATGTTTGTGTTCGAGAGCGTTTAAAAGAGGAATTAAAAACTTGTTCTTGATGGGTACTTTTTGCTCTCCGGTCGCCGGTGGTGGCCGCAGAGGTAAGGAAGTGAATGTGAAGCTCTTTTTCCACCTCCATATGTGTTTCGGTTTGATGTAACTGTCGGTCGGGAAAGGTTAAAATACACACACAACCCGAATGTGAGAGAAAGGAAACTGTATCAACAAACAGAAAGTGTAGCACGTCGTGGGTTCGTTGGGCCAGCGAATGTCCTCAAAATAAATCAACATTTTTGCAGTGTGTTTCGGTTGTTGGTGCCACTTTTCCGGTTCACGGCAATGGTCACAGGAGTGCCAATGGGTGCTAGCTGTTTCTATTACACGCTTTGTGTGATCTACGTAATTGGAGCCGGGGTGAAAGCTATTTGCTGCTGCCTTTGGAGAGCCATAAGGCGTGAAAGACTGCATTTGGAAGCTGCTTGACGTATTATCGATTTAAGAAATTCTTCCTTCTTTTCCATTGGTTTGGTATGAGTTATCGAAAAAGAAACGCTCAAGAACACGTGCATCTTACGACCCAATTAAAAGGAACATTGGTGTTTGTGCGCTCTCTCACTCTATCTCTGTCTCCTTCTCAGCGTCTTGAACTTTATCCAGGCACAACCGCAAAGCAGCGGCGAGACGCGTCCATCCCGCGCGCACTGTTACGAAAGGCGTTGTGAAAGAAAATAGGCGGAAAATTAAGCAACAATTCATTTCCCCTGCGATTCCAAAACGGCAAAGCGCGCCCGCCTTTTCGCCAACGCGCGTGAAACTTGACCAACTTTTAGAAAGAGCGAAGGAGCAGAGGGAGCCAAAGAAGACGGCATCGGCATGATCCACTCTAATTGCACAGTTGCACATTCCGATTTGTTTGCGAGTTCGGCTCCAAAGTTGTCCGTGGACTTGTTAGTTCTTGGCCATCTTTTTGTGTGTGTGTGTCTGACCCTGCGTATCACTTTTTGTTGTGCACACCACGCAAGAATGCAAAACAATTCCTCGAATAACGATCGCAACCACGCATCCAGCGCGCACCAACCGACACTCTAATGGTGGTGCGTTGGTGGTGGTACGTGTATGTATATCGCTTACCTACCTTTCCCTCCTGGCAGCTGTGTGAGGAGGAGAGAGAGAGAGAGAGAGGCGCCTGCCGAAGGACGATTCCTGTTTCCGGGGCACGCAAATTGTGTTGCTGAATGATTGGTTCGTTAGCGACTAATGAGGAAAGCAGGAAGGATTCGCCCATACCTTTCATGCGCTGTGGGCCACTTTAAAAATAGAAGAGGCAAGATGGTAGAGAGCTTAGTTACTGAAGGAGGTTATTTTGTATGCGTTGTTTCGAATATCTTCGATGGGAATATAAAATAACTTTAATAGTGGTGTTTGTTAGACTGGGTTTAATTCAGAACTGAGCGTCAGTAAACAACGCTGCGTGAAACGTTTGCTGCTAAGAAGCTTACATTGAACTCACTGAAGGAAAGCAAAGTTCTGGGCTTGGGTAAGAAGATATAGAATATGAATGTGGTGGGTAGTACTCCTCTATTTAATTGAAATCCTGCCCGTACTGAAATGCTCGTAATTAAACTTCGAACGAAATGCGCCTAAATGTATGCAATTGGCAAAGCTTCATACTGAAATCGTTCCATCGTTCTGTGAAGCAGTAATTCCATTCTTTGTCAATCAAGGCAGAACATTCGCAAAGCAACAATAATGCAACAAAAACGACCCATCTTTCAAGTCTAATCTAGCAGAAAATGTGTTTACAAACACAAAAACAATACACGCCCGTGTGGTGTTAAATTAATTTAACTCTGTTTACCTTTCTTACGCTTCCGTAGTTCGTCCTTACACCCCCACCCTGCCTCATATTTTGGCTAGCACATAGAGCATCAGGAAGCAAAAACCTTCCTCCGTACCCTCCAACACGTTTTCCCATTTTTTAAACTGCACCACACACACAAGCTCTTTCGCAGCAGGACTGTGAAATGGATGTGAGTGCCCCACGGCACTCATCGCAATCCAATCAACACACCGGCAGCCCAACAGGTGAATCCTGTTGCTAGAGTCTGTTCGGGCTGTTTCTCTCCTACGCGCTCACACTGCTGCTGCAGCCGCCTCCTGCTCTCTCCTTGAGCGATAATTCGATCAAAGACGCATGAAGCAAAGACGGGAGACGCAAGCTCTGCTGTGGTGTCGGCTCCACCATCAATTCAATCCCGCAAAATCCCTTCAGCAAATGAACCTAAATTCAATCAGCAAAATTAGCTCAACATGGAATCATCATCGTACAATCAGACAGGGAGGGAGGTGGAAAATGGCAGCCGGCGGGTGTAGCGGTTTTCTCCAGCCACTGATCATCATTACAGTTAGTCATTTCCCCCGTCCGAGGAGGTTTCGGTGTCTCGTGTCGACGAAGAAGACACGAGACACAAGGTTCGAGGTTTGAAGGCGAGAGAAAAAAGCACCGGGAAAATGGAACCCAAAGGAGGGAGCCCGCAACAACGTCCCGGCTGGAAGTTGGTGGAAAAACCACGCTGGAAGAAAATTGCTCCCAAGCCTTCCACCGTACACGAGCCGGGGCCAGAAAACAAAGACGTCTTCTGATACGTTAGTACCATGCTGTGCCGCCAATCTTGGTGCTTGGTTTTGAGTGTCTTGCCACCACGGCCCTAACCCCCGCCCTTGAGTCAGAGACTGTTGCTTGCATCTCTGCTGTGTGTCCCGCCACTGTTGCTGGCAACGGCCACACTGTTGCAATCATTTTCCATTTCTATAATCTCTAATGAATTTTCACCAGCCCAAAGTCGCACCCTCTCTTCCCTCTCTGAGTAAGTGTGTGTGGCGAGTGGCTGTGCAAATCGTTCGCTTCCTTCTCTGGTGCTGCTGCTGCTGTTGCTCGTTCGGAGCTCCCAAGTCATATGCAGACACACAAAGTGTGCCAGTTGCCCGGGACGACCGCTAGCAACCATTTCAATTCTCTTCGATCATTCCAATTTATATTGTCCGTGCCGTTCGCTTTGCGCGCGTCAAAGGATAACCTATGTAAAGCTGGGGAAAGCTGGGGGACGTCGGGGTGCCCTCCATTTCTCAGCCCCACCCCTCTCAATGATCTATTTTGAGTGAATTTGCTAACAGACGGAGCCTATAAGGATGGACGGAGCCAGCGCGCCCAGTGTGGGAGGCTCTCGCACACTACTCAACGACCCGACCCGGGCAACTATATCGAGACGGCTCTCGGTGCTTGCTCGGTGTAAGTTTGTACTGTCGCTTTCACTGATGCAGTGTCCTGTCGAGGGGCGTCGCTTCCTGTTTCCTATCCTTCCTCGCCGCTGTGTGTGTGTAACTGGCAGCACTACCGAAACAACCGATAAAATTAATTTAAGTGATGATAAATGGGTGTAGCAGAGGGATATGGTTGGGGTGAAAAATATCATTTCCACTGATTGTACGCAATTTCATTGAGACACGGGTGAAGCGGGGGCCGCCGCGGGAAGTGGAAACGCTGCCACACAACGACACAGAGCACGATGGAGCCAGCTCAAATTGGATGCGTAAAAGCGGTAGCCCTGGCCCCTGGTACATGTAATCCTTTCCTCCCGTGTGTCTCCGGCACACACTATTCCATCGCTCCAAATTCCATCGAATTGACGAAAGGTAGTGGACGCATCACACTCACACATGATGAAACGATTCGTCTCGAATCACGATCACGGACGCAACATGGGTGTAAGGGAAACATAGAGAGAGAGGGAGAGCTCCAGGCTTGCATGAAGTACCATGCGCCTCCATGGAAAATCGGCCCCATCGTGCTTGGGGATAAGAGAAGCGGCAGCAGAACAGGTCTATTAGAATGATAACAAGTGCCGGATTGAAGCCAACCATTTCATTCGGCACTAATGATCGGAGTGAAATTCACTACCGATGCTAACAAACCCCGAAACCGACCCCTCATTCATCGTTTTAGCGTTTAGTTTGGCGTTGTGCTCTGTTTTTCTCCATCCTTTTTTTTCTGCCTCTCCAATCACGAACAGCAACCCTTAGTTACAGTGATTGCGTGTTATGTACGCGTACGCATGGCGGAGATATGGGTGGGTTTGCGTGCGTACAAACGGTCGTGTAAGCATTTCCAAATTACCTGCCACCAACAACCGGCAGCAGCAGTGACTTTTGCAACCGATTGCGATTGTTTGCGTAAAAGGCGTGTAGGTATGTATGTGTTTGAGGATATGTTCCGCCTATGTGCTGGAATGTCCGCTGTTACCATGAGTGCAGTGCAAAGCGAGTAATTAATACGATAAATTCTATACTCAGCTGGGTGCAAATTATTTGCTGTGGTTCGTCCGGGTTACTAATTAATTTAGATCGATTCTAAGCTCGTTAAACGTAGCCTTTGGAGCAATTTAGTTGAAGCACTTTTAAGGTATACGTTTTACAAAAGAGGCAAGTTTCAGTTTAGGACAAGAGCAAGAATAGTACTCGTTAACTTCATGACCGCCTGATTTCAATCAATTTTCATTGCCAAACCACTTTCAAGCATTAGCAATGTGTGTTTGTATGTGTTCACGCTTTCGTCCGCTCGAATATCCATACCTCCGCATCTGTTGCTGACTGTTCTCCCCCATTTCTCTAGGGATGCTAGTGAAAGGTAGTTTGGTCCGATTGTCCCTTCCAAAGCGTCAGCTGATGAGTGATCACAGTGGGCATGGCCACACATTGGACGCTTAGTATGACACTATTTTCATAAAAAGAAAACCTAATGCAAAGTGGAATTGGTGTCGAAAGAAGAAGTCAACGGTTAGTTAAAAAAATGGAAAACAAAAAAGGACACATTTTGGACATCAAACACATCACTTCTTGTCCACATTCCCACAAAGGAATAAATCATCATTCCATTTCTCATTGCCAAATGCGTTTTCCCTTGAACGGCAGCCCGCCCTGTGTCCCAAGCACCATCCACCAATGGATCTGGGCTGTGTGTCTGCACGTCGTCTGTTTCATGATTTCTTCGTCCTGTCGCTCCCCCTTTTACTCGCTCCTCATTTAAGCTCCAATTCGTCCTGATTGCTGCGTCCGTCCGTCAGTGGGCGCACCCGCTGCATCCCGCTCGTCCGCTGACGGCAAGTTGGCGACGAAAATTTCGCCCTATTCACGTCACCCGTTTGTACGTGTGTATGTGTGATGTGTGCATGTGTGTGTGTGTGTGTGTGTGTGCGAGTGTCATGATTTTCAATCACAATTGTATTTGATTTTCTATTCCTTCAACTTTTCTATGGCACATTAATTTCTGTGACGCACACTGAGGGCAAGAGAAAGGGAAGCAGAGGAGAGAGTTGGGAGAAAATTGGAGTCATCTCCGTACTTCGTACTTCAATGGTGAAGGTTTTGCTGCTTGCTGGTCGATGTGATAGTGTGTGATTGAGGGGTGGCGGCGAGCACGACACGCTGTATGTGTCGTGCATGTGTTCTGTGTTGTCATCGTCGTCGTCGTCTAGTCGCATTTTTGGCATTTCTTTTACTCGATCAAGCTGAAGAGCAACCGTAACAACCTTGACGAAGGGAAGCCTCGTTGGCTTGGGACGGGATGGATGCTTGTTTGATTCATTGGTTTCGAGACAACTCTACGAGCTCGTTCCACTCTTCCTTTTGCCCCCAAAAGCGAGCAGCAAAAATCATTCAATAAGAAACATGGCGAGGAAATGACGGAGGGAGTGCCTTTTTTTTCCTTCTCAAACAAATTCATTCATACGTCTTTTGGCAGTCAGCAGGTCGTGTGAGAGCTGGAGAGTGAGAGAGAGAGCTCGTGGCTCGTTGCTTTGAGTGAAAGTGTGTTTGTATGTGGTTCACTTCCGGTTTGCATTGCCTTCGCCTTGCAGACTGCTCGGGCTCATCTTCTTGGCGACTGGCAGAAGGCAGAACGTCGAAGGAGATGTACACAATTAAGCTGTGATTGTGATATCAGCGCTGAGGTTTACGAGTCTTGAAAAGCGAACTAAATTAATCGTACAAGAAGCAACTTCCGGGCGTGCTGGATGTATGACACGACTAGATGAACTGTGAAGTAAACAATCAAACCTGGTTTCCTGGTGTGTGCATAATTTAGCGGCTCAATTTAAAATGCAATCTTGTTAAATAATTAAATTGAATGCTTTGAGAAATAAATTCTGCACCGTCTCGCGCTCCTCTTTTGGATAAGAAATAATCAAAAGCAAACCCAAACAGCCCGCGAACTCGTCAACGGCAACGGCCTAATGATAATGGCCCGGCCTGTCCGCTTCTGTCCCCTCTTTGCCCCCGGGTTTGATGACGATGATGGTGATAATGAAAATAATAATGATAATAATCGGCATCGTTAGTCGTTGCCGTTGGTATCACACACCGCAGACACCACCGTACGCTGCCCCGCCCAGCCGCTCGGTGTCTCCGGGCTTCAGGTTTGTGTCGCCGATGATTTGATATTGCTGCAACCAACGTCGAACGCGACCCGCGGGAAAGATCAAGGTTTAAAGCGGTCTTACACCACACCCCCACCGGCCGAAGAGATTTGCTGGCGTCCCCTTTCTACGGTGGCTGCGGTACACTGCCGCTCTCGTTATGATGATGATGATGATTATTATTATTATTATTGTTGTGTTCCTCACTTGTTCCTTATCCGCCGCGGATGATTATTGCTAACGATCGTGCGCTTTGTGATTGCGGCTGGATGGTTGCTCTCTTTCGCTTCATCATCACCCCCTCTCTCTTTCTCTTTCTCTCTCTGTTTCGTTCTGAAAAAATGAAAAATGTGAAAAGGCAACTTCACTCATCAAAAATAGCGAACCAGCAGCCGGTACCGATTTCAGCCACATGGGGGAGAAAACGAGGGTTGTAAATTGGTCAAATTTTCTATTTCTCTTTTGCCCGGGTGTGTTTCCCCGATTTGCACCCCGGCGGGTGTCGGTGAATGAATAGCACGGTGGAGTACGCTGGTGGCACCAATGGAAGGGGGGGGGGGGGTAGTGCATATTGTTCCCTTCAAGAAGAGATCCTTAATCGCTGTCAATGAGATCCTGTCGAGCGATTGTGCATTATGAATTCATTTATCCTTGCTTTATTACTTCTCCCTTTGACGCCGTCCCTTTTTAAAGGGTGTGTTTGTGTTTGTACGGATTATATCAATACGGGTTTTTTTTTAAAAGGACTTTTCGATCAGGGGAAACAAGCTCAGCACCTCCTTTTGCGCCGAAAATCGAATCAAACTAACACCCAACATCAAAGCATGCAAAATTAACGGGAACGTGAATTTCCGCTGCTGCTGCAGCAACTCTGCTTGTTTATTTTCTTGCTTTGCGCGCCACCATTGCGCCTCCGTCGTTGTGATTTCAAGGGGAAAATCGTAGCAAATCACGTCGCGTTCCGTCGCGTCCCGTCGTCACTGTCGTCGTTCAGATGGCTTTTCTTGGGCGGCAAAGTTTTCCCTTGGCTTCGGTGGTGCATTCTAGAGACGTTTGGGTTTGCAAATTCACCATCCACCGCCCACCTTTATCCTTTCTTTTGACCACTAGCCGTGAACCCTCTCTCCTCCCATCGTCCTCGTTAGAGGGTGTCGACATAAACGCGCCGAGCGCGGCATTGTCATCATCATTCGCGTGCTCACAGTTACGCGCTTGACTATTTCAATATTATTTCGTTTGATTTCTGGCTGTCCCTGCTCCCCTGCTGCTTTGCTTCACCATCGCCCGTAAGCGTGTTGGTTGTGCCACTCCAAATGGCGGGGGGAAAAAAAGGATGCTAAAAGGTAAACAGCATTGATCATAAATCAGCCAAACGCCAGTGCTTTTTGATTTATGCTGGTAAATAAAAGCCAGACACACACACACACACACACACACGGAGAGAGAGAGCGAGAGAAACACTTTGGCGCTTCCGCACACTTCCGCGCTTTCTATTCGGCACGTTCCTGCCTTCCACGAAACGAAACATTTACCTGCAGCTTCGTTCGTTCGTTCGTTTGGTCGTGATTTTGTTTGCATGGATTTGCTTATCTCTAAATAAAAAAGCGAACCCGGCTTTCTCCTTCCCCTGTCCTGTTGACGAGATTGTTTTTAAACGGCAGCTAAATGTGTTTATGCAACGTTTAGTGAGCTTGTATGTATGCTTCGTAATGAGAACAGCTCACAGCTTACAGCATTGCGTGAAAGGAATTTCTCAAATGAAGTGTTGGAATAAAGCCAAAAGGTACTTCTATGGCGACGTATCACTTCCCTTTGAATGCATTCGTTACTTTTGAAGAGGCTGAAGCAAGCAAACAGTTTCCGTTTGGTATTCACGCGGTTGTGATTAAACATACACACACTTCAGCAATATTATTCGTGTGTATCAAACTTTACGGCTCAGTGGTGTTTCTGTGTGAAATCGACGGGAATAGTTCGCGAAAGGGAGCGAACGCACGTGCTTTCTGCGCCCCAAAATGGATGCGCATGGTATGCGTGTTGTAGTGAAAGGGAGTTTGTCGAACTTCTCGTTGAACTGTTCGCTGTTTGATAACACAGTAACATGCGAAGCATGCTAACGACCTCCAACCTTAACAGTAACATGTATGTGTGTATGTGTTTGTGTGTTGTGCAACACCGTAAAGGTGCGGAACCACTAATTAAGAAGGAAATCTAA